>NW_023605083.1:103293535-103509425 GCF_014898055.3 Talpa occidentalis | reverse complement strand
ATAGCATTGAATCTGTATATTGCTTTTTGGTAGGATGCCATTTTAATAATGTTTATTCTTCCAATCCATGAGCAGGGATGTCTTTCCATTTCTTTGTGTCTTCTTCTATTTTCTTTAAACAGTGTTTATAGTTTTTTTTGTATAGTCCTTTACCTCTTTTGTTAGATTTATTCCCAAATATTTTGATTTTTTTTGTTTCGATAATAAAAGGGGTGGTTTTTTTTGATTTCTTCTTCTTCAGATTTATTGTTTGTGTATAGGAAGGCTACTGACTTTTGCGTGTTGATTTTGTATCCTGCCACTTTACTGAATTGATTGATGAGTTGAATTAGTTTTTCTGTGGAGATTTTGGGGTTCTCTATGTATATTATCATATCATCTGCAAATAGTGATAGTTTGACTTCTTCTTTTCCTATTTGGATTCCTTGGATGTCTTTCTCTTGTCTTATTGCTCTGGCTAGGGACTTCCAGTATTATATTGAAAGCCAGTGGTGAGAGTGGACATCCTTGTCTTGTTCCAGATCTTAATGGAATTGCTTTCAGCTTTTCACCATTGAGAATGATACTGGCTGTTGGCTTGTCATAGATGGCCTTTATGATGTTGAGGTTATGTTCCTTGTATTCCAAGAATTTCAAGGGCTTTATCATGAATGGGTGTTTGCACTTTGTCGAAAGCTTTCTCAGCATCTATTGATATTATCATTTATGGTTTTTATATTTCTTTTTGTTTGATGTGTGGATAACGTTGATTGATTTTTCGGATGTTAAACCATCCTTGTGCCCCTGGAATGAATCCAACTTGGTCGTGGTGAATTATCTATGGATACATTGTTGGATTCTGATAGCTAAAATTTTATGAGGATTTTTGCATCAGTGTTCATTAGGGAGATTGGCCTATAGTTTTCCTTTTTTGTGTTGTCCTTATTCGGTTTTGGTATTAGGTAATATTGGCTTCATAGAACGTGTTTGGTATTGTCCCTTCCTTCTCAATTTTTGGAAGAGTTTGTGAAGGATAGGCACTAATTCGTCTCTGAATGTTGGTAGAATTCATTTGTAAATCCATCAGGTCCTGGGCTTTTGTTTTTGGGGAGGTTTTTAATTACCATTTCAATTTCGCTGCTTGTAATTGGTCTGTTTAGGTGTTCTATTTCTTCTTTATCTAGCTTTGGGTGATTGTAGAGTTGTAGGAATTTGTCCATCTCCTCTAGATTGTTGAACTTGTTTCCATATAACTGTTCATAGTAGTTACTGATTATTCTTTTTGATTTCTGCTGTGTCCGTTGTGATTTCTCCTCTTTCATTTATGATTCTGTGTATTTGTGCTTTCTCCCTTTTTTCCTTTGTGAGCCTGGCTAGGGTTTGTCTATTTTATTTATTTTTTCAAAGAACCAGCTCTTGGTTTCATTGATCTTTTGGATTGTTTTTTTAGTTTCAATTTCATTTATTTCTGCTTTGGTTTTTATTATTTCTTTTTCTTCTACTGGTTCTGGGGTTTTTTTGTTGTTCTTTTTCTAGATCTTTGAGCTTCGAGATTAGGTTGTTTCTTTGAGTTCTTTCTTGTTTTTTGATGTGAGCTTCTATTGCTATATATTTTCCTCTTATTACTGCTTTTGCTGCATCCCATACATTTAGGATATTGGTGTCCTCCTTGTCATTCAATTCAAAGAATTTTTTAATTTTCTTCTTTGATCTCCTCGTAGTCCAGTGGTCTTCCAGTAGTGTGGCTTTTAATCTCCATGAGGTAGGATAGTTCCTTGCCTTCTTTTTATGATTTATTTCTAGTTTGATGCCTTCGTGGTCAGAAAAGATGGTTGGTATGATTTCAATCTTGGTGTATCTGTTGATGTTTGTCTTGTGCCCCAGTATGTGATCGATCCTGGAGAATATCCGTGTGCGCTTGAGAAAAATGTGTACTCCGTTTTTTGGGTTTAGTATTCTATAGATCTGTTAAGCCCAAATGCTCTAGGTCCTTATTTAGAGCTTTAGTTTCTTTACTTATTT
Organism: Talpa occidentalis; assembly: GCF_014898055.3. Classification (NCBI taxonomy): domain Eukaryota; kingdom Metazoa; phylum Chordata; class Mammalia; order Eulipotyphla; family Talpidae; genus Talpa; species Talpa occidentalis. The sequence continues at coordinate 103,507,424 of NW_023605083.1, read as the reverse complement.
TTGTCTTGTTGATCTATCCATTGTTGATAGTGGTGTGTTGAAGTCTCCCACTACATATGTGTTTTCTCTGATGTCTGTTTTCAGAGAGGACAACAGTTGTCTGATATATTTTGGTGCTCTTTCGTTTGGTGAGTATATGTTAATGAGTGTTATTTCTTCTTGAAGTATTGTCCCCTTAACCATAATGTAGTGACCATTGGGGTCTCTTTTTTATTTTTTTTTGAGTTTGAAGTCTGTTTTATCTGATATAAGTATAGCTGTTCCTGCTTTCTTTTTTGGCCCATTTGCTTGTAGGATTGTTTTCCATCCTTTGACTTTGAGCCTATTTTTATCTTTTGTAGCTAATGTGTTTCCTGGAGACAGCAAAAGTTGGGTTTGTTTCTTAATCCAGGCTGCAACTCTGTGTCTTTTATTGAAGAGTTTAGTCCATTTACATTTAGAGTTAATATTGATATGTTAACATCTGTATTTGCCATTGTGTTTGTCTTTCCTTTGATTTTATTTATTTATTCTTTTAATAACTTTTTTTTTTTTTTTGGTCTTCTTTCGTTGTTATTCGTCCCTCTGAGGTTCTGCTTTAGGATTCCTTGTAGTATTTTTTGGAGTGGGGGTTTAGTCGCAATGAAATTCGGAGTTTCTCTTTGTCTGGGAAGGTCCATATTCTTTCTTCATGGAGGAAGAGAGCTTTGCGGGATAGAGTATTCTTGGTTGGCATCTGTTTTCTTGGAGTCTGTTGACTATGTCCCCCACTCTCTCCTTGCCCGTAGTGTTTCTTCAGAGAAGTCTGATGTCAGCCTGATTGGTTTTCCTTTGAATGTTATCTGTTTCTTCCCTCTTGTCAGCTTCATTATTTTTCCTTGTCCTGGATTCTTGGGAGCTTTACTATTATGTGTCTTGCTGTTTTTTTCCTTCGTCGTGGAAGTTTGGTGTTCTTCTTGCTTCTTGTATATCAATTTTCAGCTCCTTCTTCTCATTTGGGAAAGTTCTCTTCAATTATATCCATGAATATTTTCTCTGTTCCTACATCTCTCTCCTCTCTTCTGGAATTCCTATAACTCTTATATTTCCTTTCCTCATGGAGTCAGATAGTTCCCGAAGTCTTTCTTCATTCTTTTTCTTCGTACTTCTCTTTCCTTTTCTGTTTTGGTTCTTTTTATTTCTGTGTCTTCAAGATTACTTATTCGTTCTTCCATTTCATCTATTCTGCTTTCATTGCTTTTCCCAGAGTTCTTTAGTTCCTCCATTAATTCTTTGATCTCCTGCATTTCTCTTACTTCCCTCTTTAGGGACTCAATTTCCTTCTTCTGATCTATCACTTTTTTAATCATGGCAATTTTAAATTCTCTTTCTGGAAGGCTCAGAAGTTCTTCCAAGTTGCTGTCGTTGCAATCTGGGGAGTGGTTTTCTTTTTGTGGTGTGCTTCTTTCCTGAGGAGTTTTAGGTTGCGTGTGGTTCTTCTACTCCCTACTGTCTGTTCTATTTGTCGTATGCGTGGGACACTGTGTTGCTCGGACTGACTGACATCTTGGGTGAACTTCTCCGCTCCCCTCTGGCTCTTCCAGGAGCCATCTCTGTCTTCTGGGGGAGCTTTCTGCTGGTTTTAGGCAGTTTTTACTGAAGAAATGTCCCTGTTCTCAAATGGCGAAGAGGGATGCAGTCCCTGCGCCTCCGGTTTCAGGCACACTCTTCTGCGCACCCGGTCTGCCCCGGACGTGGGTGCCTGCTCCCTCTGTGGGCTCAGACTGCTGGTCGGAAGGGGCCTGGTGTGGAATAACTTCCCGGCTGGCCACTGGGTCCTCCAGAAACCTTCTGCCCTTTTCAAGCAGTCTTAAGAAATGTCCTGTTTTATAGGGTGTTAGTGACTTTTTTTTTTCCTGGTCGCTAGGTGGCGCCAGAGATCTCTCCTATTGTCCTTGGGGGGCTGTTTTTCGCCTCCCCCCACCCCGTGGGACAGAGAACAGAGCGGGAATGGTAGGGTACACCTCAACAGCTTTGGGGTGCTGTGTCTGCCTTGTGCCCACCGTCGTGGAGAAACCACGCCCGAATTTTCGTGCCTCGGGTCTCAGTTCAAAGCCCTCAGTTCCAGGACGCGGGCTGTAGCCCAGTTCAGTGGCGCGGGAATGGCGCCTTTTGCCACCGCTCCCGTGCCCGGGCGCCTGGATCCTGCTTACTCAGGGAGGGACCTTCACCTCATTGAGGACCTCCGCGCGTCTCCCCGCAAGCCTAGGTTGTCTCCCGCAAGCCTAGGTCGCAGGCGCGGACTGGGCAGCCGCGATCCCGGTCTGCACTTGCTTTTCAAGCGCGCCGAGAGCGCCGCTTTCCCGTGCCAGCTTACCCGCAGCCCGGGCTGTGTGCGCGTCTCCCGGGGTCTTTGTTCTTCTCTAACGGTGCCCGGAGCCGTTCGCTCACCGCCGCGGCGGATCCTGCAGGGTTCGCCTCAGCTCCCGTTCACGGGGTGTGTGTGGCTGCAATAGTTCCTTTCCGCTCACAGTCCCGCTTGCTGCGTCGTTTGTTCTTGTGGGCCGTTTTGGTTTGTTGTTTTCCTCTTGACATAAAGCAGATTACCCTTCAGTATGTGACGGCCTCCAGGAATCACTTGAAGACTTTTAAAAACAAACAAGTTTTATGCAGTAGTCTGGAACTGAAGCTGCAATATCGCTGAGGTGTGCCAGTGTCCTGCAGTCACTCAGTCATTCAACAAATGTTTACCAAGCACCTTCCATCTGCCAGGCTTAGATCATTCTTTCCACTGGATGTCAAGAAGCGAGCATCAAATTTAAGTTGTTGTTGGAAACATTTTTTGCCAAAGACATTTAAAGTGACTCTGAGTCTTACACTGCTCCCATTCACCAGAACATAGTCACACGAGTATTCCAAACACCAGAGCAGACAGGAATGATCTACTTTTTCATCTGGGCACCATGTCTTGGATTAGATCTGAAGTCTGGACGCTCCAGATCTGGACGCCAACTTGACAGATGAGACTCCAGTTGCCATTTTAGAAAGCAAAGTGAACATAGAAGACTGAAGGAAGAATGGTTGTTTAGTCTGGGTTTATGAGGGTTAGCTGAGATTAGAGCAGAGACTTTGCAAAAGAGACCTGCCCTGCTTCACAGGAAGTGATGGGAAATCCTAGACTCCTCTCTCCCCAGGTGTATGGCAATGAGTCCCTTACTACCTCCTGCAGCTTCAGGTCACCCATATGGCTTTGAAGCTGTGGCTTAGCTTGCATGTCCTAGAGTTTATTTGTGAATGGAATCATGCAGCATGTGTGATCTCTGAAGCAGCCTAATTTGTTAAGGTTTGTTCATTTGGTTGTTGTGTCTATCCTCTGCTCCTTTTCATTGCTGAGACCAGTTAACAAGGTTCATCCTCTCAGCAGATTTGGGACATTATGGGTACTGGTTTCTGGTCCATGAGCCCTTTCTCCCCCATACCTCCCATGCTCACTTGTGTTAGAATTAGCATCAAAGATTTCAAAGACTGGTGTGATTCTGCAGTTGTAAGGAGTAATCTGAGTCCTGTAGTGAGGGTGGCCTTGTGGGGGAAACATGACAAGCTTGAGGCCCACAGATGGGAGTCAGAGAAGGCATCTCTGTGGACCTCCCACTTGGCCTGGCTGTTAATTGTATGTTTGCAACATCAGAGTCCCAGTCCCCGTTCCCAGCAGGCTTGGGCATGTGCTGGTTTTTGTTTTTGTGATCTCCAGCAAGTTACTTAACCTCTCTGTGCCTGCCGCTTCTTGACTACAAAACAACAATAGTTCAACCTTCCTAGGTGTGTGAGGATTAAATGAGGCCAGCCCCAAGAGCAGTAGCATGGACCCTGGAACCTTCAGTACCAAGTAGCTCTCTGTTGTTTTTGGTGTGTATATCTACTGGGTTAGAGACTTAGGGGTCAGATTTGCTGCATCCCCCATATTTCTGATTTACTCTGAGGAAGCAGATGCCAAGGAGTTGGGTTCTTTTAAACTTGTGCTATTGACCTCAGAAGATGTCTTCCAAAAGACAAGGTGCTCTTAAAATCTGCAGTGTAGACAGATCTGTGCAGAGTCACCAGGGGTCTGGGGCTGCCCTGCTGTTCTGGGTACCCTGTTTATCCCCAGGGGGACACCCAAATGTACTGGCAAGGCTAGGTGGACCCTTCTCTGACTGACCAAGAACTTGGCTCATGTGTAAAAGTGTGTGTCTGAAGGAGCCGTCTTGGGAGTGTATTTCTTCTGAATGACTGTCAGCATCAAGAAATGGTGGAGACAGCTTCCCAGCCCAATGGTTAGAATGTTGAAGGGGGAAAAAAAAAGCCAATACAAATGTTGATGAGCTAAAGCAAGTCTGTGATCACAATCAATAGAGTCATATGCGACACCACTTGCAACCTTGGGCAAACTTTTAAATTAGTTATTTAAACTGTAAGGGCTATTAGCTTTGATATTGACTCAGTTGGATATTCCCACTGGTTTTCCTCTTTGGCCCATCCACTCTTAGCAATCCCATGGGTTGGTCTTTCATGTTGTGAGCTATCTTTCCGCATGGTTACAGATCCCTTTTCTAGTTTCCTTTTCATTTTTTTATGCAAATGTATAGGATACTATTGGTTTTTCATTCATTTCATACTCATCATAATAGTCATAAACATTTAGTGTTTATACTTACAGAGCTCATGTGTCTGGGCAAATCAAATATTGAAGATGTCAGAATAAGAACAGTATTGGTAACCCTATCAAGTTTCAAACAATTCAGGGAGTTGCTTTGGCATTTCACCCATTTTTCAAGAGGTGCACAGATGTCAAAGTTCGTGATTCTTTGGTTAGTTATGCTTACAACAAACCTGCTGCTGGAGTATTGAAATGCATTCCTGGAGAAGGCATTTTAGAAATCCTATTTAAATTCACAGGAGCAGCTTGTAGGAAAACTGACTAGGAGGTACTAAAGAAGGGGTAAGAGTGTGCCGAGAGTGCCAACAGTGTGCTTCTTTGAGGGACCATGGCCCTGTTGGTGGCCCATTTATGGAGGTACAATCATTTGCTGAATGGACTTATGTGGTAGTCACTGATTTTTCCCATTGCTTTCACTACAATCAGTAGTCTGTACATGAGCCTTCCAGCCCATCTCCAGGTCTGTTTAAAGGGTACATTCCCAGAAGTAGGACCACTGGACTAAAGGGTCTGTGCATGCTTTGTTTGGGGGGCATGACCGAACCCCACAAAAATTGCACCAAGCTACTTGCTCACTGAGATGCAGAATGCTTTCTTTACAAAATCTTACCAGGCTCAGATCTTTGTGCAATGGAACTTTAGCTTTGGCCTAATTTGTATTCTTTTAACGAGTAAAGTTGAGAATCTTGTCAGAGTTTCATGAACCATCTGTATTTTCTTTCCTGTGAGTTCTTTGTCCATATCTTTGGCCTCTTTTTCCACTGGGTATCATATATTTTCCCTTTTTGACTTAAATTAAGATGATGAAACTGTTTTACTGTAAAATGTTACCATTTTTTCCCCTGGTGCCTAAGTTTTATTTTAATGTGTGTGAGCATGTCATTATTTTCTTTTATGGTTTCTGGATTTTGTATCACCCTTCCACTCAAAGATAATTTTAAAAAATCTTGGTTTTCTTTGAATACTTTTATGATTTAACTATAGAGAAATTAAATTTGTGATTTATCTAGGATTGATTGCATATAAGGCATGAGATAGGAACCCAGCTTGCTTTCTTCTGGATGGTTGCCCTGGCACCCCAATGCCACTCCCTGGGAACCTTCTGTCTATTGCCACACATGACAACATTCGTCACTGGAGAAGAAACCTTTTTCTCCTGTCTCCTGGGTTCACTGCCTGGGCCTGCAAATTGGCCTGACTGAGGAAAGATGTTCCACAAAAAGAGAAACCAGTTAATATATGCAGTGATGACCAGCTCAAGGGCAGCTCATGTTACATACCATCTTAACCTAAAAAACAATAGACCTGCATTGACAAATGCAGTGACAAGATTCAGGAAAAGGACATTGAGTTTCTAGGGCAGCAAATTGTGGGAAGGTAAATATATAGGAGAATTAATGGAAAATAAGAGTCAGCTGTGCTGTTTGCTATGTAGATTCTCTGTCATGTTCCTGGGCTGGTAAGTGTCTAGAGTTATCTCAGATGATGAACTTCTATCCTTCTGAGTGGGAGGGGACAAATTCATATCAAGTTTTAGGGAAATACTTGGAGAGCAAAAGAACTTTTCTAGTATCTGCTATTTCTCAATTGCCTTCAGTTCAAAATAATCCTCATGCCAACGTAACTATTTGCTGATGTTATATTCTGCTCTCCTTCATAACATAAATCATTCCTTTCTGTTTCTTCATGAAATGAACTGCAATTTGCCCTTATGTAATTGCTGTTTTTCCCCTCTGAATAGAATATAACTTCTGAGGCAGAAATCACCCTGATACTCTATTTTTTTTTCATTGTTTTAGTCTGTAAAGTGTGTGTGTGTCTGTGTGCAGAGATGGAGCAGGCTGTGATGAGGTAGATGAGGAGGGAGAAAGATGGTGTGACATGATTTCAAAGAATCCAGTTCTAAAACCCTACATTCAGATGAAAAACTGATTACTGTGAAAGGTCCTGGCTGTAATGATGACAGTTTTAAACAGAATGAGGGAAGATGGTGAAATCATGAGAATGTGAGGCTTGTCATTTGGAACAGGCTCCAGTTACTTTCAAATGCCCACAATGGCCAAATACCCATTTCCATATTAACTGAGCTCTGAGGTCATAGTCTGTCTTACTGAAATGGGATGTATCAAACAGAATGTTGAGAAGCAATCTCTATTATTAAAAAACAGGGCAGAATTGCTACCTGGTACTCAACCAGAATTAAATGGAGTTTCGCAAAGCTAAATAATTTATTGCTAAAGGAACAACTTGAAATAGTATTGCTCACCAAAATGCACCGTATTTACCCAGCAAGGAGGGACAATGAGAATCGTTATATTTAAAATTAGACTTTGGAGTTAAAGTTACTAATTTCTGTCATCTAAATAGTGCAATTATTAATAGCTCTGTCACATTTCTATTTCAAACAAATAGATACATCATCCTGGCTGAAATGAGGAGTCACACACATGAGAGCATGAGAAACAAATCTAAGCCAGTAATGAAGGGAGAATATTTTTCTGAAAAGCAATGTGATTTGCAGACCTCCTTGGGGATTCTCAAGGGTCTAAAAATGATGCTTAGGACTTTCTTGAGGACATGAACTCTGAGAAATTTATGGAATTTCTGACATTTGCAAATTGTAAGGACAAAAGTTTGAATCTCTGAATGTGTCCTAAGATCCTCTGCCTCTCTGTGAGGGACTTGTATAACAGAGTGTTTATAATTTGCAGTGCCTTCTCCATGACCCCATTCCGAGTGCTCACTCACTTCCCGTTCCACCTCCCCATCCCAGACATGGCACAGAAGTAACAAGGCTACGATGAAGTAGGCTACGAGAATTTCCGGCTCTGACTAGATCAGACAGTGGATGGCATCTATCTTATATAATAGGTTAGACATTTGACAGCTACCCTTTTGGAAACTGTCATCCAAGACTGATTTTTTTCCCCTCTTCTATGTCTGTGGATGGGAAAAGAAATCTGATGCTTATTAGGGATATTTAAGGAATGACTTACAGGAGACTTTCTACAATTTAACGTCTTTCTAGCCTGCTGGGACCCTCAGAGATTGACCGACTTTGCTCAGCTAAATATATCACACAATGTAACAAGCACGGGACAGAGATGCAGTGCACTTTTTATTTTTTTAATTAAACAGATAAAGTACAGACACTGGGTTTATTAGTTTTCTAAAGAGACAACTTGACTTTCAATAAAGAATTTGTTTTTAGAATGCAGGTTGGATGATTATTTTGAAAGAACTATGGTTGGACAATTATTGTAAAATAAATGACAATTATTATAAAATAAATAAGCAACAAAAGCATTTATTTCTTTTAAATAAACTTTTTCAGAGTCATGATAATTCAGTTTCTGGTTTTCATGGCATTTGAACTTTTAAAATAGTATTTCTTTCCCCACTCCTTGTAATGAATTGAACAGCATTTTGTGGGGGCGGGGCAAAGCTTATTTTAATAGTCTCTTACCTGATTTGACAAGGCCATGTTTGTCTTAAAAGCATTATATTGTGATGTAATTATTTTTCCTCTAGATGATAGAAAATAATTTCATGTGGTATTTAGCCTAGAAACCTTGTGGAATTTTGCTGAAGAACCCCTATCTTTTTTTTTTTTTTTAATTGTTTAGTGAGTCTCCAAGTCCCTGTTTGTTTATTTTATCCTGTGCTCTCTCACTAGGTATGGGAGTTGAGAAGTTCACTAGGCTTCTTTCTGGGCTCCTGCCTTTGGAGCCTCCTTGTACATATGTCCCCTCATTCCTCACCCAGTCACCAGCCTGAGCTAGGTTTGCTTTCAGGTGCCTCCCTCAGCCATGTCCTCCCTGGTCCCAAGCCCCCAAGGGACACTGCCTCCAGTATCTGGACCACAGCAGCTTCCATTTGGGATGGCCTTTCCCTCCCCCACTAGCCTCATGCTGACCCAAGCAGACCGTGGTCAGATCCTCCGCTGCTGGGCCCTTTGTCTGGCACACCCCCTCCCCCGCATGCCTGGCCAACCCCCCAGCCTGCTTCCTGGGGACAGTCTGGCACCCCTGTGGCCTGAGCAGCATGGGCCTCAATCTGGGCATCTGTGGTCTTCCTGGGTGCCTCTCTTTCTCTAAAGCCCTATTGGTTTATAATATTTCCCTAGCTGCAGAAGCTGGGAACAAAACTCAGAGAACTGAATCTCTTAAAATTGCATTCTGCCTCACTCAGATGGGTCTTGATCGATAGCACGCTTGATTAGCTTGGGCATCATGCCACAGCCGTGGCCTGCAGGAGAACGTCGGCGAGTACTAAGTTTTAAAATAGAATCTTAACGAAACTAAAAGAAAAAAAAGTATGACATTCGTACATAGTCCACCCTTAGGATGAGGCAACAGAAGCGCGGGATGTGCCTGGGTTTGTGTTTTGCTGGGTTCTGCTGTGGAGGGGAGGCTGGATGACGCCTGACTTGGCAGGTCTGTTCGCTATGCGGAAACCCATGGCTATTTTTCCCCTGGGGAGGTGCAGTGTGGCCTCTGGGGTGTGTGCTCTGACTGACTTGTGACAACCCATCTCTCCTGTCTCTCAAGGGAAGCCATCAGCCGCATCTGCGAAGCCGCCCCTGGTGCCAAGGGAGCCTTCAAGAAGAGAAAGGTACTGCCTGGGCTGTGTCTACCTGTGTCTTCTCCCTCCTTCCTTCCTCCTCTGCCACCACTGGCATCTCAATCACCAAAACCTTTGGTTGAGGCTTAGCCTATGTTCTGGTCAGCCTATGGGGGACAAGAAGAACCAGGTAGTACTCCAGATTCCGAGTACAGGGGTTAGGAGGGCATCTGAGAACAGAGATGGGGAACCTTCTCTTTTAGAGTAGGTAGTACCTACTAGAAAGTCCTGGAATTCCTTATGGTTTTCATAATGAAAATGGTGAAAACAATGGCAATTTCTGGACTCTACCACTTGGGTACAGAATATCTGGAATGCGACCCAGGCATTTCTATTTTTAAATATTCTGATAGGAGATTCAAAAACAGTGCATGCCTGGTTAAGAAGAAGTGTTAATTAGCATACCCAAAGAGGGTAAGTTCTAATCTGAAAAGGAAGGATGGGGCAGTCAGCAGTGGACAGAGAGGCAGGAGTGGGCAGTGCCCACTCAGGTACCCAGAAAGAAGATGCCTGCCTGGAAAACACCACCTGTCAGTTCCTGTACCAAGGACATTTCTGATAGATGATGCATCAGTAAGAGCTGAGCTGTCTGGTCCATCCATGCTTCTACTGGCTCCAGGTCCATTGGATTCTAATGGAACCATCTATGTGAGGACCAGCCTGAAGGATAATCTGGCTAGAGGATTTGTGTTCTATTTCCGTCAGAGTTCTCAGGACTCCATGGGGTTGCTCATCAGCCCCATGAGCTGGTCCCTTTCATTAGAGGATGAGTAATATGATTCTTCTGGGATGAAACATGATTCTGAGCCTGCAGAGCTACAGGTAGGCCCTTGCCAGCGACACTTTCCCCAGGTTTAATCCCCCATAGGACACATCCATATGCCAGAGGCTGCTTCTGACACTCTGCGAGGGTCCTCATCTCAGTCTGTGTACATCAGACATTTTACAATTTGATTATTGCACATTCTAGATTTTTCAGTTGCCTGTGAATACATAAGGAGGGCGGTTGGGTGAAGCAATGGGCGTGTGGGAAAGAGAAACTGCATAGAGACTGGGACAGTGTGTCCTTCAGTGAGTCAAACTCTAAACAACACTGCTTGATTTCCCAGCCTCCCAGCAAAATGCTGTCCAGCATCTTGGGCAAGAGCAACCTCCAGTTTGCGGGCATGAACATCTCCCTGACCATATCCACAGCCAGCCTAAACCTGCGCACGCCAGACTCCAAACAGGTCTGTAGCTCTGTCCCCCAGGGCCACGCCTGGGAGTTTCCTGGGACCTCTCTTCCAGCTGTAGTGGATCCCCGTGGAGCAAATCGTGTCACGTCTTCCCCAGTCTGCAAAGTTTGGTCACTTCCAAGGGTTGCTCACCGAATGATAGGAATTATTATGCTTATAACCTAAGTATTTACATTTAATTATAATACATATACATAATTAAAATATGATTATATATATATAATTCTGCATAAATTACTTTTTCTTGAGGATAGTGCATGAAATCACTGCCCTACTCACAATGTGAAAGGGCAGCCTATGCGTGCAGGCGCCTCTTCCTGTCCTTGTCCTCCCTGGTGTTCTCTGACACCTGGCGCTTTGGCTTGGCAGTCCACATTTTCTCACCTTTGAAATGGATGACCGGTGCGGTTGACTGGCAGTGTTTTTCCATCAGTGGTTCATTATCTGGGCTTCTCGGTGTTGTGAGTGTCGTGGGGCTGTGGCCTGTGACAGGCCTGCGTGGGCCGGCTCCTTGCTGACAGCGAGGCCGCGTGCAGAGTGGCTGTTAGGCAGGCCGGGCTCCTCCGAGCTGTCTGTCTTAGGTTTCTCTGAGGGTTCATTCTTTCAGCTGGAAAAGTGGGTTTCTGAGTAGCTGTCCTGGGTACCAACAGGATATTCTGAAGTCAAAGAAGGGGAAATCCTGGGGACTTTAATGGGGGGTGGCCTTCAGCCCGGGGCTCCCTTGCTGGCAGTGAGCTGGAATTCAAATGTGTCTACACAGCAGAAGACAGGCAATGAGCTGACTTGTGAATGACACACTTCTTGACTCTGGAAGTGGGTTACCAGGGAGCATGTTTACACTCACTGATTTCCATAGTTCCAGGCAGACAGTCAGCAATGCCCACCCCTCCCCCACTTCATTTATTCCTCCAACCCCAGATGTTGAAAAAAGTTCTAGATCCTCCTCACAATACCTGAACAGTCAGCCTCACTGTTTTTATTCATTTTATATATTCAAGTTTTCCTGGATCCTGAGTAGTTTTGCAGGTGCAAACTGCTGAAGTAGGCATTTTAAAACATTTTACTTTATCTTATAATTTGGTTAGACTTTTACTTCTACTTTTACAGAAGCACCGTTAGAAAAATCCATTAGACAATAGGATTAGGGCTTTTACTCTCTCCCCACAGGCCTGAGGGGCCACTCACAGATGAACCTGGTTATATTGGGACAGAGACCAGAGTGCTGTTCCCACCCCCAAAAATTTACTTCAATGTCATTACATTGTCTTTAAAAAGATAAAAATAGCATGGAAGATGTATGTAGCTTTTTAAATTTAGGGCAGCTTCTAATTTACTCAGTGTCTATTAAATTCCAGTGTATGCTGCAGTTTATAATGCTAATGGAAATTTCCCATTTTAAAATTAACTTGGAATGTCCTCGCTGGCTCTTGAATTGATAAATTAGAAGAGTGCCCGAGATAGCACTGATTTTGAGTTTCGGATGCAGGCTTTCTAATTTCTATGCGCTTGGTACAAATGGGGTAACATGGGGGACACACACACTTTCTCCATTCTAGCTTGGGATCTATATCAAAGACCCCACATCTTTGGAATTAGAAATTGCACATCTAAAATGTTTTGGTGTAGAGAGAAATGTTTGGTGAGACCTGCTTTCCTTTATAGAGTTACATGGATGTTAAGACTCCTCATCTGGCCACAGCCCATCCAGGTGCTCACTTTGGAGCCTGGAGCAAGTGACTCCTCCTCTGGGTCTCAGGCTGCTCATCTGTAAAATGGGATCAAGGTAGTTCCTACATACATCACAGCCTGTTGTGACATTCTAGTGTGCCAATTCTGGCAATGCAGCTAGATGGACTGGTGACACACGGCTGAGCCCAATAAAGGCTGTATGTTTTTGTTTCTTTCATAACTGCTAGTTTCAGATAGGTACCTCTTTGACCAATTTTCAGGAAACCTTGTTGATTTGTATGTCTGCCAGCAAACAGTTGGTTTTCCAACACATGGTGTAGTAATAACAACACCTCCCTTCTTGTTTGTGTCCGGCAGATTATAGCAAATCACCACATGCAATCCATATCCTTCGCCTCGGGGGGAGACCCGGTAAGTCCTTGAGTTGTTTGCTTTTTCTTTGTCTTGAATTTCTGAGATGGGTCCTGCTTCATAAATGCTTCTTAAAACACTACAAAGAAAGTAAATTATGATGCCAACTACAATATTTGCCCCCTGATTTCATAAATTGCTTCTGGGTATCATTTTGTTAGGAGTAACCCAGAACAAGGTGCCCACCATCCTTCAAGCCTTAGTAATGAGTGTCTTCCTAGTTTTCCAGAGCTACCAGGTATTCTCATCTCCCGACTCTTTGCGTGCCCTGCTTGGTTCCTCTTTTTCAGTGGTACCTCTGTTAGGTAGGCCCTTCATCTTTATATTTTAAGTCGACTCAAAGGCTGAGAATTTACTTAGTCTGGTTTATTCATAAGTATTTAAAGTTGGCATTTTTTCCCTCCCAATTTAGCTCTGTAATCTTTTAATGGCTTGCTTTGCAAACAGAGAAGGAGCTGCAGAGAGAAGGAGAGAATGGAGAACAGAATGGGAATATTCTATAGAAGGTGGGCTGACCAGGGAATTTGCTGCCCTGGTTGGTTGGGAATGCTACATCATGATGACATGGTTCAGTTTCAGTGTTCAGGAATGCAGGACCCAGAACCCATGCCTCTGCTGGCAGGGCCAGGGCCCGCTTGCTGTTGGCAATCTGAGCCTTTGAAAAAACTGAAGCAGGAAGCCAGTGTCCAGGGAACAAGGTACAAAGGGAATTGGCAAGAAAATGATATCAGCCCTTTGCAGCAGTGAGTGGGAGAAAAAACTCACCCTGAGAATGTTGTCATATTATTTTTTCTTAGTCTGGGTAGTTTTCACCAGTCCAGGGAAAAATTTAAAAATTAGGACAACAGAGTTTGTTTTTCTTAGAGTCAAATTTACTCACAAAACCTGTTCTATATCCTAGGAAGATGTCCTTTTGTGTTAAGTAGCCTTTTTACAATAAAAGAACAGTGACTTAGAGGTGGCATTTTCTAATTATTGTCTTCCAATCAAACCCACCCAATCTAGAGATTGTATCTGTGGAAGAGGCACATTCCCTGTTTGCACCCCACTCCCTTTGCCTATATCTCTATCTATCTGCAACTGCTAACCGCCTGCCCAGATCTGGGATCCCCAGCCCTCCTTGTTCTCAGGGCTATTATCTCAGTGCCCAGAGTTCTTTCTCATCTAGCAAAACTGTATAGTCAGACAGGAGGCCTCCCACTAAGGGCAAAAGTCCTGGCATGTGGAACATACTGGGAAACCAGTATCTGCTGCAAACAGCAGGCAGATAGATATTTGAATAGAAATAATGTGCTTTGACCAGCTGGAACAATGGAGCTCTCTAGGCAATAGTTCCTGGTCACTCCACCCTAGCTTATATCCTGGGATGCATCCCCCACAAATCTACACACCCTGCATACTTGCCCCACCTTTGTACTAATAAATGCAAAGCTGCCATTGGCTTCAGGCTGCACATTACTTCCGGTGTAGCCACTCTAGGCTTCTCATTGCTCCACATGGACTTTGAGTAATCTCTCTCATCCTGTGCCGCTCCCAAAGCTGCTGCTCTGTGAGGCGACAGGAACCATAGTTTCTTAAATTTGGAAGGTAACCCAATGTGAAAAAATAAAAGGCAGCAGCAGCGCACACTTACATCAAGAGCTTGCCTCAAACCTCACCTGAAGGATGGAGCTAGGAACGGGGAGAGAGACCTGGAAAGTGGAAAGGCAAAGCACAGCACACTGGTTGGTGTTTGGAATTATTTTATCCTCCAAGATGTCCACAGGACAGTGAACTGCTTCTGGACAGAAAATGTCATGTTGCCAGGGGATAGGAAAGCTGGTTACTTTCCATTTTAACCAATACAAGTGAATTCACATTATGTATGAGTTTCCAACTGGTCTGTAACCAATTCCAAACTAGTTTATTACCATTATGATTAATAGATGTTTTAAATAAAACCAATACCAAGTTCTATTTGTTGTTCTGCTACAAGTATATATGTCACTTAGAGAGTTGTGCCTCAGTTTACCAGGTAAGAAAATGCTATTTTGAAATGTCAAGGCACATTGAAAACACTGTTAATCCCTTAACAAAAACCACAACACTGACCATTGCCTATTATTATTAGTGGGGTTACGTGATCACCCAAAGAATGCCAGAATCTTGGTCAGGCTCAGAAAGTCAGGGAGAAAGAAAAGAGTCAGATACATACAGAAGAGACCCTGTCTTTGGAACTTGGACGTTCACTGTGAGGCTGCGTGATGTGAGGAACACGGTTCTGAACAACAGTAACTCTGCCACTGTGCCTGAGAGGGCTAGTGCTGGCTTCTGAGGGGCTGTCTGAGTGATGGTGACACATCACGTCTGTTTCTGGTCTCGCTTGGAGCCACAGCAATTTCTCAGGCTAGAGTCACAGCTTGAAAAAGAATTTCCTTGTCTATGCTACTGGTATTGATGCAAATTCATCCTGTTACTCAAATACATTCGCAAATGAACTATGTACAGGCTTCTTGTGTTTGTGCTTTTTATTGAACTGTGAGCCCTAATCACATTTTGAAGTTAAACACTAGTAAACACAGAAATGCAGGAACTTTCCAAGCGACATGGTTACTAGGATGGATCAAGTTTTGCTGAACGGAAGCTCTGCTCCTAGTGGGACTGTGGGATTGGCCGCCATGGTGTGGAGTCTTCCAAGCTCAGGATCTCCACTGCCCTGGGCACCAGACAGTTCTTTCACAGAGCTCTGCTTTTCAAGTCCACGCTTCCATCATACATCATCGTGCACAAATGTGACATTAATTTGCTTCACGTGAGCCAAAGGCATCTGGTCTGACTGTTCTTTTCTCATTCTTTAAAAGCTGGCACCCATAATGCTGAAAACCCAACTGCCAATCTTGGCACAGAGATTGCATGACACAGCAGTGGTTCAGATGATCCTGGAGATTCTCGCATTAATTTTATGATTATCATGGAAACGAAGACACAAAATTAAAAAGAAATTCTGGTGACATCTCAGATATTGGAGAACATGCCTGCCCAACTCAAGTGTTCCATGTATCTCAGTTTCAGAATCACTAGTATTCCCTAAGAACCCTCTGATATTAGCATCTCCTAAAACCAGAAAGTGTCTGTAATTACAAGTCACTATCCAGATTTTTGCCAATACCTTCAGAGTTTAACTAGATTTTTCCTTGACAGAAATGACCAGAAGCCCAGGCCATTGATTGGTTTGACTGTCTCCCACTCTCCTTCCAGAGTTAGCCTGTAAATGAGCCAGTGACAGTGGCTGAGCAGGAAGAGAAAGCAGCTTAGCTGGGCTGCATTCTGCAGAATGGCGGCAGGGAACACCCCTCCTGTCGAGAGAGTTGCTGAAAGTGCCTTTCCTCCCCGATTTCCTGGGTGCTTGTGAGGTCGGGGCTGATGTTCAGAAAGGGCCTGGCACCCCACACAGTCCTCATTCATTCTGCCTTTTCCCTTTGTTTTTCTGGAGCACAGTAGAGAGAGGAGGGGTCTTTCTATTGCCCAAAGTGAGTAGCAGTGAAAGAACTTGGTGGAGAATCTTTCAGATATTGAACACAATGGCCTTGGAACTTTTGTATCAAAGCAGTAACTCTTGGGAAAGAGCTGTCACTGCAGAGATCTTGACCAATTGCCCCCCTGAGCTGTTTTTGAATGTTAGAAATGTCAACTTTTCAGGGAAGTCTTCCCACTTTCAAGAATTAAGAGAATTATTGGCTCCTCTGATGGCTTTGACACAGAAATGCACGTGCTTGCTGGACCCATATGAGGTCACAGTCTTCCCCCAGCATTGATCAGATGGGAGGCTGGCAGGGACACGCAGACCTGACACATGCGGTGACACTTCTACATGGATCCCATGGTCCTGAGACACCTGTTTTTATTTAGATGAAACTTTTATTTCTGTTTATAAAGTTGTGACTGCTCATTGCAGAAACAGGAAAACACAGAAAGAATCATGTTAATCATGTCACCAAAAGATGGTATGATTATTATTTGGAAATAGTTTTTAACTTATTTTTTAGCAAAAATTAGTCAAGTTTTTAGCTAGTGGAGGAAAGTTGGCAAAGATGCTTGCGAGGCAGTGGATGCAGGGGTCAAATGAATTTAAACAGTTCAAGGGGAGAAACAGCAAGACCTCCCCCTTTAACATTTTGTAGCAACTTAAAAGGATTAAATCACAATTTCTGTCCAGGAAGCAAAGAACTCTTCTATCCCATCCACCCATGAGGGGTGTTTGTAGCCAACCTTGGACCAGCGAGTCTGAAGTTCCGCCAAGTGGCCCTAGACCAGTGGCAGTGTCTCCTGGAAGCTGGTCAAAATGCACATTTTGCGTCATTGGAGTGGGGCTCAGCAATTTGTTTTAACCAGCTCTGAAGACATCCTGAGGCCAGCTCAAATGTGAGGGTTGCTATGTAGACAGAGCTGCCCACAGGGTTTTCAATCCTGGTTCTTGTTAGAGAGAGAGCTTTTGAATGTCCCAGATGCTTAGGCTCCATGTTCAATCCCGGTCAGTCAGATTATCTGGGAGTTAGGATGCAGGCGGCGGAGTTTCAAGCTCCTGAGTAACCCAGTGGGCAGAGGACGCTGGCCTTCAGGTCCTGGCTGCTCAGAGGATGGATGGACGGAAGCGCCAGTGCCATGGGCCAGCTGACTGTAGATGAGGAACATCAGGCCTGATCGGACCTGCTGTCTCAGCACTTGTGTTTCATAGCAAGCCCTTGACTCCTGCCCACTGCACAGCTTGAGAAACTTGATTCGGGGGACTGGCGTTGGGCATATTGCACTGTGTCCGTCTGTGCTATTGTTTGTGATAGTGACACAGACACCTCATTTTTCTTTGGCAGGACACAACAGACTATGTTGCATATGTAGCCAAGGACCCTGTTAATCGCAGAGGTAAGCAATGTTTGACCCTTGTCACCTCTTGTCTGTACATAGTTGGCTAAATATTACTACTGGATACCCCTCATTTCCTCAACCCCTTCACCAAAGTGAGCATGTGTCATGTCTTACTGGTAACCATGATTGAGGTGTGCAGCAGTTAAGGGTGGCACACACCTGGCCAGTTAGGAGACACTGGGCGACTGTAGTGCAAACACACACATGCCCTGCTACACCTGCTATAGTTCGGGCAACCTGATTTGGATCCTGCAGCCCCACTCATATTCTTGATATATAGCCCCTTGACACATGGAAGTTTTCAAAAAACTTCCTGTCCTTCTGCCTGAATCCAGCTCCTTATTGCATCCACTGCCGACTAAGCCACCCCAAGCTCATGCCATGTTTCCTTATACCCCCAAAGCTGCTGGGGCCTCCAACACAGATTAGGTCGGGGACTAGAGGCATAGACCCTTCCTCCACACCTACCACCCCATTTCTTTGATCATTTATAAAATAAAAGCTCCAACCCCAGGATGCTAACAAGGGTGGGTGCAAACATGGGGTGCATTGCCCCTGAATTCCAGTCAGATTAACTGATTCATGAGCTGGCTCTGCTGAGATCTTTTCTCTGTGAGGGCCCAGAAAGATGTTTTTTTTTAATGTTGGTGTGATCCTGTCTCTGCTCATTCACATCATCGCCGCATCCACAGGACCCTGTGTGTGCTCACCCCTACTCTGTTACCATTTCTCATCTCCTATGACACCCCTAACTTCCCCTCTGACTCCACTGACCTCTGACTTGGGCAAGCATGTGCCTCAGGGTTTTGTACCAGCTGGGACCCCTACTTGGTGCATTCTCGCCCCAGATCTTCCCTTGGTTTATTCTCTGAATTCCTTGAGGCTTCTTCTCCAATGTCAGCTTCTAGATGGCCTTGCCTGGTCATCCTTATCACTCTATACTCATCATCCTCTGTTGTCCCCTTTATTGTACATTTTTGTCTTCATGGTTGTATGTAACAGACATGTTTTATCATGTCCTCATGACTGCTGTAACTAATTACCACAAACTTTGTGGCTTACAAAAGAGATAACAACCAAATGGTATGCTGTCATTAACCAGAGTTCAAAGCCCCTGGGTCTTAACAACAGGTGCAAGAACCTGGGTAATTCTTCTTATTCAAAAGCCAAAGAGAACAAATTCTAGCTGTGACCCTGTCTCAACTTAAGTCCTCTCAAAGTGCTACATTTATTGCTCTACCACAACTTGAAGTCAAAGCTTACATCAGATTGTTTGAGATGTTTTGACTGAGGAATTGGCTTAAGGAAAGGGTCACTATGGATTCCCACCACCCATCTTGGAACTTATAACATCTTAGGCAGCTTGTACCCAGGTCCTCATTGGAAGTGAGTTTTTGGTTCTCTCTTGCCCTGGTTTCTTCCTAACTTCCATCCCTTCTGGCACAAATGCCCTGGTTAGCAGAGCAGTCTATCAAATAACAGACACCTAAAGATCCTGGGTAAAAAAACCTAGGATTATACCCAGCTACTTGTAAACTTGGTATAAAGCCAATTTATTGAGACAAGAAAAGGAAACTCCTTATCACATAATCTATACAAACGAAAAATGAAGAGAGAGAAGACCATACCACAGATGTTGTAACAAAAAACCCAGAGAACGATCTCAATCCTATAGAACTACAAAATCTGCCTGATGAGTTTAAGTTAAAAGTTAGACCCATGCTTTGAATTTAGAAAAAAAAAAAAAAAAGATGATCAGAAACTGAAACACAGTAAGAGAGAAAACATGACATTGCTACAAATAGAATTAATGGAGCTAAAAAATGTTATAACTAAATTAAAAAATATGATCGAGGGTAAAAGGTTCGGCGCGGTAAAGACAAGGAGAGCCAGGCTACATTTCTCAAAGGGAGGGAAAGTTTATTGCACCCCGGGCGGACCTCACGCACCCAAGGTGAGGGTCAGTGAAGCCGCGCACGTTGTTAGGGGGAAGCAGGGTTTTATAGGGTGAGGAGAGGTCAGGTGGGTAGTTGGGCTCCTCTGGCGGGAAAAGTTTGTGGGGCAGGTAGAGGTTCTTTGTCTGAGATGAGACTCGTAGGGGGAGGGGGGAGGCTCATTGTCTGAGTCCTCCAGGCAGGTATCCGCATTCCTGCCCCCCAGGTGGGCTTCCTGGTTGGCTTCTGCATTCCGGCCCCCTGCATGGACCTTTCAGAGGGCCCCAACAGTAGGCAAATACAAGCAATGGAGAGAATCAGAGAACTTGAATGCACAGTGGCAGAGAAAACACAAATAGAACAATAAAATTAAAAAAAAATAAAACACAGTATAAGAACTCTTTGGGATAATGTAAAGCAAAATGATACCATATCACAGGGGGCCCAGAAGGATGCTAGAAAGAACTTAATATAAAGAAACAATCACTGAAAATTTTAACTCAAGAAGCCAGATATCCTGATCTGTGAGGTCCAAAGAGTCCCCCCCAAAATAATACCAGAACTGTGCACTCCAGGACACATAATTGAACTGTTGTGAAGGGGAACAGAACCTACCTCAGCACCCTTGCCACCATAAAGCAGTCACAGATTGCTCCAGGCCTCTGAGGGCCCCTGCTCTGACTGACACCCCTAACTTTTATCACACTTTAGCAAAACATGCTTTTCTGAGAACCTACATGAGTGTCCAGTCTCAAAGTAGGCAAGGTGCAGGGAGTTGTGGGATGGTCACACTCATTAATGAGGTTGCTTTAGACTCATCTTTGTCAGGAAGGGTTCCTTGCAGGGGACCTGGGAAGTGTCAGTGTCTGTCTCTAACAGGCCCATGTCCCTTGCTCTCAAAGCTTGTCACATTCTGGAATGCTGTGATGGGTTGGCCCAGGACGTCATTGGCTCCATCGGGCAAGCCTTCGAGCTCCGGTTTAAGCAATACCTGCAGTGTCCTTCCAAGATTCCTGCTCTCCATGACCGGTGAGTGGCACAGTGCCCTTTCTGTGTTTTACTACCTTCCTTACACTCAGAAGGAGAAAACCACAAACTGCCACCCCAGGTGAGCTCTTGATAGATGCCATGAGATGCACTGGGCTTACTAAGCTTTCTGGGCTTGGGGACGCCTGGCCTGTGCTAGCCCAGTGTTTTCTGGGCTTGGGGATGCCTGGCCAATGCTGGCCTGGGGCTCAAGAAACGGACATTGGTAGGCAACATGTGGGCAATGAGCTGAATGTTCAGAAAAGCATTTTCTTGAAACTATAGTGATAGTAGCCAAGGTTACACAAAACATTGTAATATGTGCTCGTTCTGGCTCCTCTGTGCACGTGATAAATCCACATGTCGCCTCCTTGGGTCTGCATCATGCAGGTCACGCACTTCCCAATGTCCTTGCCATCGTAGTCAGCCCGAACCCGACTCAGAGCCTCCCTCGGTGAGGTCCTGTACTCGGGGCTGCAGTGACCCTTTTGATGTGCTGGTCTCTGCGGCCTCAGAGCTCATAGCCTTTTCTGTGGTCCTGAATAATTCTAATCTGATCTGCATCTCAGAGATTTTCTCTGTAAGATAGGAATAAGTGTGGTTGGGCAGTTTTAAATGTTAGGCGAAATAGTAAATAAGAACAAGATTTATAAACCATTTAGTTTATTACAAAAATGTTCAGGGTCTACCATTGAGTTTCCTAAGGGCATTAAGAATATTTCATGTAGCATCAAGCATTAAAAAGGAAGTAAAACAGGTCTCCTGCCTGCCTATGACTATGCAGGTGCCTCTACTTTTCTCCTTTTCCTAATAAACCTATCTTTTTAAAATGCAAAAAAATTAAATTAAATTGAAAGGAAATAAAATGGGCATATTTAGTATTCAGTACTTTATCCTTGATAGAATTTGCATAAGAAAAGCTTGCTATCTTAGTATATTTACTGTGAATAAAACTTTAGTTCTCCTAAATTTACATTTCCCTTTTCCCTTTTTCCCCAACCTCTAGAGTCACATTCTGTGACTTAGTCCAGAAGCAATATCTGCTGTTGCCTTCATTAGTGTGGAGGTTTTGTTATAGAGCAACCCCGATATTAAACGGGTTCCTGGCTGTGGGTCCTCACCCGCGCGCTTTAAAGGGACTTATGAATACTCTACTACAGACACATGCAAAAGGTTAATAAAAGGTTTATTTACAAGAGAAAAGGAAATAAGGAAAATGTACAACTCAGGACGAAAATAGGGAAATAAAGTCTTTAATGCGTCCTACCCAATCCGACGACCTGGAAACCCCAAAGTCACTCTCAGAGCTGACCGGACGCTGCTGCTGGCCAAGAGCCCAAAAATGGAGAGCCCCCAAAGCCCACGTGTCTGCCTTTTGTATCCACCTGGCTGCTTAACCCCACCCTCAGGTCCCAGCCACCTTCCCTTTGGTGGTGATGGGATTTGGAGTTCCCAGTGTCTTTGGCTTTGACCTGGGGTGGGGGTGGAGTCCACAAAGCCTATATGGAATTTGCTTTGGGACATCCTTTTCCCCCTAACAGTTTCTGTCATCTCTTGGAAATTTTCACCTGTCTTGAAAGAGACTTTATTTTTGTCTTTGTTTGCTGAGAGCGCTTGTCTTTTGGTCGTGGACTGGGTGACACAGATGTGGGTGAGACCTGTGGGGAGGTGACCATGGCAGCTTTTATCTTGATGTTGATTTTGCTCTTTTCCTTCCGGGCTTGTCCGGTTGTTTGTGACCCTTTTCTGTGGGTCCCCACTGGAAGATGTTTTAGACTTGTGGCAGGCTTTGGGGCCTTGCTCTGGGCCGACCCCATATGGATGGACTTTTACCCACGAGGGGATGGGTAACTTTGGGTGCTTCATTTAGAAACTAGACTCTTTGCCTCACCTGTATTGTTTCCTAGTTTTTATTAAAGTTCCTTCCCATTAAAGTGTCATATGTTTTGTGTTGATGCGGCGGATGGCAGAGCCCATTTAGAATAGGCAGGTTTGCAGGGTTTGGGCTGCCCCTCTCCCTGTCCTATAATAATTTGAGTTTATCCTACTTGGGGCTTTTTTTTTTTTTTTTTTTTTTGAGAGTCTTGGTTGTAATCAGTGCTTTTCATTAATTTTGGGAAGTTTTTGGTCATTGTTTTTCAAAAGATCTTCTGCCGCTTTCTGTCTCTCCTTTCCTACTCTTCTGCCATCATGGGTTGATCGGTTTCCTTAACGGCATCCCAGAGGTCTCTAGGCTGTTCGTTTTTCTAAATTCTGTTTTTCTTTCTTTATTCATTGTGCTTTCTTCTGCCTGTGGAAACCTGATGTTGAGCCCCTCTAAAGAATTTCTTATTTCAGTTGTTACAGTTTTCAACTTTAGAATACCTAATTGTTTATTTAAAAATTATTTCTGTCTCTATATTGATATTCCCTACTTGGTTAGACAACATTCCTTGGTGTTTAGTTTTCTGCGTGTGGTTTTTTTTTTTTTAATTCTCAGAACATATTTAAAGTAACTGATTTAAAATTTTTGTCTAGTTAGCCCAAAATGTGAGTTTCCCTGGGGGCAGTTTCATTGATGGTGTTTTTCTTATGTTACCATACGCTCTTGGCTTTTGCATGTTTCACTTTTTTGTTGTCGTTGCATGCTTCATATTTTTTTGTTGAAATTGAAAGGTTTAAATAATATAATGTGCCAAATTAGATTTCTCTTCTCCTCGGGTTGTGACTGCTTGTTTTAATGAGTTTTCTAAACTAACACCGTAAAGTCTGTATTTCTTGTCATATATGGCTACTGACGACTCTGTGTAGTTCACTTATTAGTTAACATTATGGAGGTTTCATTAAATGCCTGGGAATGTTCATTCTCCCAGTCTTTGCTGAGAGGCTGTGTTTCTGTCTTGGGCACACCTTGCTAAGTCTCCATTTCCTGCTTGTACAGGTTATAAGGTCAGCCAGAGAGGAGAACTAGGAACTCTTCACCCCTTGCCTGAGCAGGCACACAGCCCTATACATGCACACTACCCTATCATGCATGTGACCTTGTAGATTTCTAGAAGTTTGTAGAAGCTTATTAAAGTCCCTATGGACATCTCATTTCCTATCTTGTCTTTTTAAGCTTTCTGATTAGGCTGCTCTTTGACCCAAATGTTATCCACTGCCTCAGGGAGCTGTGATGTTAAAACAGTTGCCTCTAATTTTTTTTTTTACAAAAGTCCTGTGGAAGAGGCTTATTCCCCTCTAGGCAAGTGCTATATCACATGAAACAAAGATGGCCCTGGGGGTAGGGCCTTCTAGAGAATGACCAGATGGTCCATAGACTAACAGTTCTCAGAGATGGGACTTCCAAGGTTCCTCAATGTTGTGCTGCACCCTTCCCTGACTGTCCAGCTGCTGGTGATCCCTGCATATGCTCTGTTGGTTTTCAAGGCTACTATGAAGATTGGAAGGTAAAATGGCAAGATAAAATGCCACAAAAGTGCTATTCTTACAGCTGTTTTTTTGTTCTGTTTTTAATAAATACTCCCTCATTGCTGCAAACATCTGGTTAATTTCCAGGTTTATGAAAAGTTAATTGTGGGAAAAAAAATTTTTTTTGTTAGCTCTCCTGTTGCTTTTGAGGAGAGAGTTTTCAGAGCTCCTTAATTTGTCATTTCCCCTATTACCACTAAATCTCCATTTATTAGTTGATTTTGTGTTGGATAAATTTCATGATTTAGGAAATGTGTGTCTGTGTCTAGGGATCTAGTTATTTTTAAATATAAATTCTTTCTTTCCTAATTAAAATGTACTTTTAAAAAAGTCCTTTCCTGTTTCAGATATGACTGGAATTTCCCAAAGAGTAGAGCTATAAATAAGGCAGACATATTTGACTAAACCCTCATTTGCTTTCCACACATGCCTGAGACCTAGATGCTTGAGGGGTGATAACAGACATTAGAATTGTTGGTTTTGATTGCAAGCTAACTTTTGGCCCCCTGAAAATCCTGATTTAACAGAATGCAGAGTCTGGACGAGCCGTGGACAGAAGAGGAGGGAGAGGCCTCGGATCGCCCATATTATAACAGCATTCCAAGTAAGACACCCCCTCCAGGGGGGTTTGTGGATGCCCGACTGAAAGCCAGACCCCAGGCTCCTGACACAGCCCAGGTAAACTTACTCATTCCTCCTTGGATGGTGGTTAACTGAACTTTATTTTCAGGCTGGTGTTTCAGATAATCTTTGTCCGAATAACTCACAAACTTTCTCCCCTTGGATTTCATAAAGGAGAAAATTAGGGGAGCCTCTTGTTTCCACATCACATGTTATTAGTCAAAATCTTGGAATGCAATTGTGATTCCTGAGGTTTGAGTCTGAGGTTCCTCTCTCCATCCTAGGAAACATCCTATTAAACTGTGATCTTAATCAGGAGGAGAGAGAGTCTGAGGCTTTTTAAATGCTTTGGTGTCTCTGAAAAGAAAGTGGCTATAAGTTTTTAAAATGGTGAGAATTTTGTAAGTTTTTCTATTTAACTCATTTCTCTGATTTTCTCTCCAACTCAAAATACTACTGTGGCAATTTTCTCTAGAGTTATTATATCCATTTAATGTCTACCTTACTGAGTGACAATAGCACCAATAAATGTGGCAAAATAGCATTGAAATCCAGTGTCCACACCTCTGACACAGAATCAACTGTGGGGGCTTGCCTGGGCATGAATGGTGATATGAGGGTGTATGGGGGCGTGTTCTGACTCGTAGGGCTTCTCCAGCTGGAATTTCTTTTTGGTCATTTGAGTGTTGCAGCTGCATTTGGAGGAGCTCAATTTATGGCCACACATAGGGAGGGTTGTGAAGTAGTGAAAAGAACAGGGAGTGTGCATTCTTGATGAGATGCAGCCTCTTCACACCCACACAAGCTTATTTCCCAAATGTTCACACCCATTGTGCTGCATGAAGGGAAATCTGGGTGTGATCAGGAGTGCAGTGATCTCTGTACACTACCGCGGCTCTCAAAGATGAGGACATGAGAACAGAGTGATTTTTTTCCCCTTTATGTGTTAACGTGTGCTTATAGTTTGCAGGAAAAGAGCAAACTTACTACCAGGGACGACACTTCGGAGACCCGTTTGGTGAAGACTGGCAGCAAACACCTATCAGGCAAGGTGAGAGATGTGGGGAGGCTGGTAAGAAATGAAAAATAGCAAAGTAAAGTGCTCCCCTCCCTCTGGGTCATCTCCTGGGGAGTGGTGGAGTATCCACAGAAATACCTGCTGTCTGTGGGGCTGCAGGTCCCCACATGATTGTAGAGATGAAATAAAGGGCTGTCTGGGATGTCGCTGGTCTTCCTGAGATGATGCAAGGGCTGGCTTGCTCTCCTCAGCAGCCCCTGCGGTCATGCCCCTGGAGACGGTCCAGCTCCCTCCACTGGAGGGATTGCTGGCCAGGGGTGCTGCCCAGGCAGTGACCTCCCAGGGGCGCCTCCATCCATTTCAAACTGGAGTTGGTTGGGAATCTCTGAAGTGTTTTCTATGCTACCCCTAAGTGTCCACCTGCAGGGGCTGAGCCCCTATGTCCTCCAATCTAGTAACTAGTAGTTCTCCCTCTCTGCCTCACTCACCCAGGAATAAATGTGACACCCTCCTCAGGCAGAGATGGCCCCAGGGATACAACCCCTGTAGGGCCTGGGCACTTGGGGAGGATGCTCATAGCTTATCAAAGTATTCATGTGCACCTGCGTCCCATGTGAGAAATAGAGCAGACATGACTTAGAACTAAATGCTAACTGCTAACCAAGGCTTTACCCTCTAGACAGTTATTTCTACCCCCCCCACACACACACACTCACACACACACACACTTGAAAGTTCCATATAATTTTAAACTCGTTCTCTCCTGAAACATTTCTATAAATCTTCCAATACCTCTAGGGCCTGGACTACTAACTCTACAGGGTCTGAAGGAGATGGAGCAACGAGTTAGTTTAATGACTGGAGATCTAATTTATGCTTCTCTGTATATACATTTAAACATTTATTGCTTTAACATTAGGGTTTTCCCCTTCACTACAGTGATTTGTGCCAGGAAACAAATAACAATGCATTTGAAAATTTCCTCCTTGGGGAGTTTCCTGGCTTGCCTCCCCCAGCCAGAAGACCACCAAGGCTACCCACTCAGTGAAACAAATCCTGCAGAACTCCCACACGGCATGGCCTCAGAATAGGACAAAGTGGCATGACTTTGCCAGGGACAGTTTTTCACTATGTTTTCACTTCTGTTCTATATATGTTTAAAATTTATTTATATACAGGGGTACATAGACATAAGATAACTGCTGTAGACTAAAAGAGACATTATTTCCATTAGATACTTAATTTTTTGAAAAATTATTCATCAGGCTTATTTTTAAATTTTCAAGTATTGACGTTCTCTGGTTGGATCAAAAAAGGACAATGGGAGAAACTCACCAGAGCAAACATGGTTCTAGCTTGGAACTGGAGACTCGCCACTCTCAATACATTTCAAGGTCTTATTTGAAAGCATTAAGTTCCCTTTTCTGTACAACAAGTAAGTTGTACCGAATGTCCTTGCTGCTTTGTCAGCAGTGAATCCCCCTAAATGGAATTGATCCCAGGTGTCCGTGAGGGGCTACGTCTCCCTTCCTGACTCAGTACCTGCCATTGTCTGCTGTGGGGAAAGGCCAGCATCAGGAAATTATTCATTGGCTATTTCATCTTCTCCTTTAAAAAAATTAGCTTGGAAAGTTCCTTTGCAGACTGACTTGCTGGAACACACAAAGCTGAGAAACACAGACAGTCTGCACTCACCAGGACACGGGAGCCAGGAGCAGCCTGGGCAGCAGCCATCTTAGGAGTAGGAGTGGCCTAGGTGCCGGACTCTGCAGAAGCTGCTGCCCTGCAAAGGGATGTTAGGAGGATACTTACAGGCTGGAGACAGTAGTGTGCCTGCCTGAAGCTGTTCCCCACAGCCTGTGGGGAATACATCTTTAAAATTCCCGAGTGGGGCCCCCATGGTGGCTCACAGCGTTAAGTCTATGAAGCAATCCTCAGCTACTGCAGCACAAGTTCAGTCCGTAGCCAGGGAGCTGACCTCTCCTGTCTCACCCCTCAGCAGTGTATTTCAGTCAATCTGCTTCTTCTGCTCCCCACTCTGTCTCTGGTGAATCCTCTCACCCCCCACACCTCTGGCCTGCACCCCAACTCTTGTATGCATAAATAAATCTTTTAAAAAATAAATAAGTAAATAAATATATAAAAAAAATAAAATCCCCTAGTGGACTCTTTCTAGATTGAGAAGCTTCAGCACTGCAATGCCCTCAGGGTGTGAAAGGAAACCTCTTTCCAGAGATGTGAAGGTCAAAGGGTGATCTTGAGAATATGTCCACATGTGTGAGAAACAGGCTATCACAGAAGAATCACATAGTGACCCACATACGTGTTCTCCGGCAAGTCCTCAGTCACCTCAGTGACAAAAGCAGGGACACCACCCCCAGCTCAGCCAGGCCAGCGAGAAAGTCCCAGGAGATACAGGCCACTCCATTTTATTAGGAGAGTATCTCAGTTCATCATGAAGTAACTTTATAAAACAGCCCTTGCACGGCATTGCCAGAAGTCACTTAATTCTAAAGCAGTGACTTACACTTAGCAAAAAGAGCAATAGCAGTAAGACTTGTATTGCTCGGTTATTTATCTCAGGGCCTTAGAAAAAAGGGGGTGAAGAGACCAAGGCAGCTTCTCCCACAGCTATGCCTGCTCTGCGCCCCAGGCCTGAATCAGCAAGCCCCGAGTCTTGGGAAGGCCCCTCCCCATCATGGCTGGTCCCCATCATGGCTGGTCCCCGTCGTGGGTGCGCAGGTCTCCTTGTGACAGGAAGGACTGGAAAGCATCCTAACCAGAACACAACAGTGTTCAGAACAAAGTCAGAAGAGGGGAATTGAAGCCGCAGTTTTCTGTAAGCTTTTCTCTATGAAATGCTGGGTGGCTTAGCAACAGATGAAGAAATAGTATTACCATTGTAAGAGATGAAAGGGTTTGTTTTCTTGTTTAGGGTCCTTGGACATCTACAGCATGCCAGAGGGGAAAGCACAAGTGGTCCCCACAGGAGAAGCCCCCACCTATGTCAACACCCAGCACCTCCCTCTGCAGGCCGGGATGGCCTCCGGCAGCAGCGCAGAGAGCAGCCCCCGCAAAGACCTCTTTGACATGAGTGGGTTTCCATTTGCTTCTGGTTTACTTGTCATTTGAAGCTGCTTTTTTCTGCCTTTTATTTGAAGCCTGTGCAATTACTGAATTTTCTGCTAGTGAGGTTTGGATTAATGGTGAAGACTATCTGCCCATTTCTGGATCATGATTGAGCTTTTCAAAGCTTTGAACTTGGCCAAACTCTACTTTGGGATTTTTAATCCTTTGTAGTCAAGAGGCGAAGTAGTTTTCTTCTCTTTTTTGGAAATGATTTTCCTCCTGAATATCTGAAAATATGTCATGACAAACTATATACATAAATACATGTACTCGCTTGTTTAATCATTTAAATATTAACTGGCTGTTATAAGCCCAATCATGATCAATTGCTCAGGTCGCCTGGATGAAATGGCATGGCCCCTGTTTTCTCGGAGCTCTCAAGTCTGTTGAGCAAGACCAACACATAAGCATGAAATTGCATGCAACGCTTCCCCGTGCGTGCAGTACTCGCTCTCCTGCACTTTTTCTCACATTCTCCCTCTCCCTCTCCTCCTGTTCCTTTTCATCAAGCTCCTACCATGTGTCAAATACCATTTTACTTGTTGGGAATATACACAAAAACAAAATAGACAAAGTCTGACTGTTCTGAAGGCACAAGGCTTCCATAACAAAATGTTCTGGCAGGCAGTGACCGGGGTCTGATGGAGAACCAGGAGAACCAGACAGGGCGAGGAGCATGGTGGGAGCTGCTGTGGGCAGCAATGCGTGGGATGTGGCCCCCGACCTTCCGTTGGTTGCACAGATTGGGAGAATCACACCATTCAGGAACAGATTAGTAGTGCAACTGGAAGTTGTTAAGAAATTTTGAGAAAGCATCCCAAGTTCACAGAGAGAGTCACATCCTAAAATTTCTTTTGCAAATTCCTGAAGAGTTTTATTGCTGAAGAGGGAAGGAAAAGGAAAATAGCATTTAACCAGCTTCTACTGTGTGCTGGGCACATTGTTTAAGTTTTGCAAAGGTCCTCCAGTTGGATACTGCTATTATGAGTGTTGTTGCTGTCACTATTGTTATCTCTATTTTACAGAGACGGAAGTGAAAGCCCTAGGGCTAGGTAAAGGCAAACTTGCCCTTCAGCACTTGCTATTTGTTGTGCTGTATTGAGCAAGGGCTTTTAGGGTTAGGCAGCATCATGACAGCAAAGTCGTTTCCCCTCAGTCACCTAGGTTTTCCAGACGCTGGCTTCCTGTTCTGCCTTAAAAAATTGCCAGAGCCAGAATAACTATAGACCCTCAGTGAAGGGAGATGCCTTAAAGATCACCTTATTCAATCCCTTCACTTAAAGGTGGACACAGCCTCATGTGGATCAGCTTTCCCAGATGTAGTTTCTGCTTCAGTTGTCACAATGTGTACCAAAGGTGGACTAATAGTGATACTTAAAGTCAGACAGTTTTCACTTTCGTCGGTTTACCAGCGATTCCTGGCTCCTGAGCCAGAAGAGAGTTAAGTTGGGCTGAGTTTTGAGATGGGAAATGAGAACCAGAACCATAGATTTCTACTCCTGCTCCCAAAACCAGACAAGGGGAGACAGAAAGTAGAAAGGGTCTTGGAGAGGCTAGTATCTATCGGAGAGTATGGAAAAAATAAATCAGCGCTCTGCGTGGTTTATCTTGAATTACTAGAGCTAAATCATCATGGTGATGATGGTGGTGGTGATGGTGATGGTGGTGATGATGATGTTAGTGAGGATAATATAAATTTTCAGCTATTTCAGAAAATCTGGGGAAAGATAGGATAAAAAGATAAACATTTGTTCCTCCCCAAACTTGCCAAAGATTTAACAAAAGTTAAAATGAGCTAATTTTACTTCCATTTACTCACTCTACTTCTGCCCATCCTCTTACTAACATAATAAACTGGTCTTGCTTTATAGCAGCCACTGAATATTTATGACATATAAATTGTGTTCGAGGAACACGTTGGTATCTGGGGACATAATGTGGCCAAGAGAGAGATGATTCTGTCCTGGTGGTACCTGGTTGTACAAAGTGATCCAAATAATTGCCACGATGCCTTAGCCTTCCATAGTGCTGTGTGCATTTTTCAGATTGCCTCTGCATGTATCTAGATGTACCTGCATACATCTTACCTTATTTGAAAATTGAACATTGCAACTTGATTAGGCGTGCCAGACTACATTTTTTGCTGTTGATTGTTGCTGCTGTTAGGCCCTCCGTGAGTAGTGTGTTCTCAAGGGTGTGAAGTCACACTCCATCTCAGATGCACACAGGGAAACAGGTGAAGGCCAGGAAGTAGATTTCCTAGCCTGAGGCAAGGCACCCAAGAGGCACGAATAAATGCTAGTTATGTCCTGTTTTAGAAATTTGCTGATACAAAGATTTAAAATAAGCATTTGGTGGTTTGGGTTGAGGTTTCACAGGTTATCAAAGCCTTGCAGCTTCTCTTCTCCTTTGTGTATTTCCTTTGGTTTTGGAAGGTTTTTGTTCAGAAGAGAACAGATTTGTTAAAGAGGCTAGCTGCTGTTTCAGAGAAAGTCGATGGCATGTAATATGCACAGCCTCCTGCAGCACTCCAAAATAAAGTCATTCCATCCAGCTAGACAAAGGGTGTGCTTGAATCTTTGGCACAAGGCACCATGCCCAGCTGTCTTGGGAAAGCAGACTCATCAGAAAGACTCATGCCAAGATTTGGGCTGTACTTTCAAATGCTTGTCATGGTGAGTGTAGTTCTATTACCAGCCAGTCATTTTTCTCTCATTTTTTCCCCCTGGTGGAAGTTGCCTTCACATTTCCATCTCTCACATTGTACTTTTTATCATTTGTTCTTCTTGGGTTTGACTTGTTGCTGGTAAATGTTGTTGACAGAACCATTTGAAGACGCACTCAGGAACCAGTCCTTGTGGCCTGTGCTGAGCAAGGCAGCCTCTGTGGAGTGCATCAGCCCCGTCTCGCCCAGAGCCCCCGATGCCAAGATGCTGGAAGAACTGAAAGCAGAGCCTTGGTATCAAGGAGAGATGAGCAGGAAGGAGGCAGAGGGGCTGCTGAAGAGAGATGGGGACTTCCTGGTCAGGAAGAGCACCACCAACCCAGGCTCCTTCGTTCTCACAGGCATGCACAATGGCCAGGCCAAACACCTGCTGCTGGTGGATCCGGAAGGCACGGTGAGCCCGGGGTCGGTGAGCCCAGTCAGTGTGTGCCCACCAGCCTCCTTCCAACCATCTTCTGTGGGTCGCTGCGCCAACAACCCCTCTTTCCCTCCTCCACGCACTGGCACTGAGGTCAGTCCCCCAGGTCCCTGGAGCCCAGGCACAGAGGACTTATGCATTCAGGCCAGAGCTGAGCTGCAGGAGTTCATGGTCATGGGCTTGTACAAGTTATAAAGCCTGGAAAATCACTAGGGTCCAGGCTGCTCTATTTCTTTCTTCTACAAGTTTCATACTATTTTAATCATTATGGCCTTGAAACTGTCTTACTAGCTGATGGTGTAAGCCCTTCCTCCTGCTTCCCTCTTCTAGAAGTTGTTAGTTTAGAATCAGTTTATCAAGTCATCAAAAATACATGCTGGGGTTTGATTGGACTTGTATTGAATTTATAGATTAATATGGGGGAGAGCTGACATTTTTCCAAATTAAGTCATCTCAGCCATGAACGTGACATGTCTCCACTTATTTAGTAACAAAGACCTCCTTTGTTAGAATTTTAAAATTCTTTTCAGAAAGTTCTCTTTCCTCTGTGAGGCTACTTCCTAGAGTATTTCTTCTAGTTTCTGCTCTAAATGATGTTATTTTTAGTTGCTTTTCCACAACAGTGCTGCAGGAAGAGAAACGTGGTATGATCTTGTGCCCCCAAATGTTGCTGATTTCAGTAGTTCTGCAGCAGGCATGCTGTTGCAAACCAGGACAGTTTTTGTCTTCTGTGTTCTAATCCCCTTGGTATGCGGGTTCTTATCCCTGTGCTGTGGTGGGTGCCTTTGAATTCTGACCAGGAGAGGGCGCCCTTGTCTTGTCCCTCAAAGGGACTGTTTAGGCTTTGCTCCCTTAAGAGTAGAGTTTCCTATTATTCACTCAACAAATGTGTGCTGAGTAACTACTAAATTCAGGCATTGTTTTTGGCTCCTGGGACATGTCAGTGAGCCAGTTTATTTTTATTTTATGTTAATTACTTAAAATTAATTTATTTTTATTGAGGTAATATTGGTTTTACACCACTGTGTATGACTTAAGGGAATAGTTTCACACCTCCTCAGATACCCTAGGCCATTAGGTAAACTTCCTCCTGTCTCCCCTCCACCCGCCCCCCACTATCCCCCTCTAAAAGCCTTAATGCTGCAGTCATAGTTCTAGTTGTATTTTATTGTTGTTGTTATTTAGCTTTGCAGTGAACCAGTTTAAGAAGAAAATCTCAGCTCTGGTGGAATTCATACATATAAATTATCTAATTAATTTTATCCTGTCGAGGTATTGAATTTTATCTAATGCTTTTTCAGCATCTTTTGAGATATTATAGTAAGGATGTGATTTTTTTTTTCCTTAAACCCATAAACGTGGAAAATTACCCAGGCAGATTTTTTCTGGTGCTGCACCCTGCTATAAACCCTGCATGATACTGACATAGTAATTACGACACACATTGTTGTGTTTGGGTGTCTAGTGTTTTCTATAAGATTGTGTCAGTAGCTGTTCATTGGTGAATTCATCTGATTGGCTGCTGTCTGGTTTGACTTACAGGGGTGTGCTCTCCTCTTACAACGGGCTAAGTTTACTCCCAGCCAGAGCAGTCTTCCTTCAGCATTTTCTTTCCAGTAGAACCCCCTGATACTCCCTGGGATATCTTCACTTCAAAAAGTATCACAAGAAAGGATTCGATTATTTGCTTATTTGTTTATTGTTTGCTTCCCCCCAAACTATAGTCTCCCCAAGGGTAGAAATCTTGTGCATTGCAGTATCCTCAGCACTTAGAATAGTGCCTGGCATTTATGGGTGATCCGCCTTGCACAAGCGGATGCCTGGATCAGCCTCGAGCTTTTCCAGGCTAAGAGCTGAAGCCCATGAAGGGGATGTGGGGTCTCGCGCTATTGGTGGCTTTTCTGAACAGAATCCATCCAGCATCCTTTCCATTCACATAGGCTATCTATTAATTTAGTTATTGTTACTTCAAAGAAAATAAGAGAGAAAATATGAGAATATAAATATTTCAGTTGAAATTTGTAGGTATTTTTAAAATTAACATTTAGCTAAATGATACCATCTTATAGGCCAAAGGTGATTAATGTGTTTGTTCATTTAGTTCTTCTAGACAAAGTGATGAGTTTAGCAGACACGAACTACCAGTAATCTCTAATCCAGTCACACCTAGTATCAAGATACCTTGGAAATAACACTGTGGGAAAACAGTTCAACCAGATGTCTGAGCAGACCAACCCCACACGTTTCTGTCTATGTGACTTAAATTCTGGAGGAGAGATTTGTGGTAACTTTGAGAAAATTTGTAAGTCACACCTACTAATAACTGTTCTTTTTGAGGGGAGGGCTGCTGAATCCGATCGTACTTTAATTGATCCTATGGAAGACAGCTTTAGCAGAAAAAGAAAATGGAAATGAGAGACTTAATTACAAATGTAATGTCGCTTCTCTGCTATGAGGACACCAAAATAGACGATGAACACATTCTCTTCAATATTTATTCCTCTGATTTTCATGATAATTGGTTGGTCCCTGACTATAAAAGGGGAAACTTGGCAGAACAGATTACTCAGAGAAATAAGGATGCAAAACAGCCTGTATCTAAATTTACTCAGAATATGCCAACCTAGGTGCCTTCCCTCCATGCGCTGATTGGTCAAGATGAGGGCACCCGGGGTGGCTGGAAATGGGGGGCAGGGGACAAGGAGATCGTGGCAAGAGTTAGCTCGCTGGGGGTGCTGAAGGTGCTGATCCTCACCCAACAGCTGGAGAGAGGCTGGTGGCTGGTTGTAGGAGCAGCTCAGAGTTGGAGTCTGGAACACATTTTTCCTTCCTTTTGACATCTTCAGGATATTTAGTCAGCCCTCCTGTGTCTAAAATTATTGCCTGAGTCATTTGTCACTGATTCATCCCTTTAGCCTTGATGGGCCAGCACGGAGAGTGAGGCCTGCATTTGCACTGGAGTCAGCCGCTGCCACCATGGCTGGTGCCGTGTGTGAACACAGCACCCGTTGGCACCTTCTGGGGCTTCAGCATTCATAGACACCCCCAAACAAAGACTACTGCCTAACACCTAGTGCTATTAGCTTTTTATTTTCTTCGTGAGAAATTAAGAAACTAGCCCTAGTCCCTTAATAAAGCCCCATTGTCATCAGTAAGACTAGGCTGTGTTGCCCTAACAAAGAAAATAGGAATCCTCATGGGTTTAAGGCAGCAAAACTTTGTTCCCACTCATGCGTGTGTGTGTGTGTGTGTGTGTGTGTGTGTGTGTGTGTGTTAGGGGCTCTTCCGGTCCCTCTGGTCCTTACTTGGGTGATTCAGGGACCAAGGTGGCATCTGTCCCCTGGGTCTACCTTGTCAACACAGGGGCTCCAAGGAGAAGAGAGATTTGGGGAGCCCTCTGGCTCCGTGCAGCCCGGCAGGGAAAGTGATGCAGAGCACCAGGTCCACCAGGCTGCAGAGGCCGAGGCAAGCAAGGAAGCCGGGCTCAGCAGTGCATCTTTTAAGTCTACCACTGTCACTCCTGAAATGTTTAAATGAGCTATTACAAAACGCTTTTAGTGAAAACTAATCAGCCCCTCGCTCCTCCTCACCCCAGTCTCAAGTCCCAGATGAGCACAGCCAGCTGTTTCTCTTCCAAGTTATCTCAGCGCTCACACTCCTGGTCAGCCAAATTCTGAAGTGGAAGTTTCTTGATGTTTCAAGATGAAAGCACTACCTCATTTTTGCTACTTCTTTCATATTTAACCAGTGTTGTGGTTTCCCAGTGGTTGTTTTGTGCTGTTACAGACATCAACGCTCCATTTCTTGCTCTATCGGCGCTATGTCCTGGCACCTCCGGGCTGCCTGCCCTAACCTGGAGGCAGGAGCAGTCTTGGTGGGCCTTTGTCTTCCCTTCTGTACCTTCCCTGATCTGTCTCTGCCAACAGTAGCTTCTGGTTTAATGCACAAACATAGGGAAAAAGGTTGAATGAATTCCCCTACACTTATGATTGGCTGCAAAAATTACCAATCACGTGTATCCTATCCCATCAATTTTTTGGAGTATTTTTTGACATACAAAGGAATTTTTCTTCAGAATCACTGGAGACTAATTTGCTCAAATACACCATCAACCTGTATACTTGATGTGAACTTTTGGCAAACAGTTCCCCTGCGTGGCCATAGCTCAGCCGTCAAAATCCAGGTTGCATATGCACCGCCTAGTTCACAGCCTGTTTGCACTTCTCAGTGGCCCCAGGGGTCCACGCAGAGTCATGTCTCTTTTGACTGCTTCAACGTGGACCAGTTCTCCTGGTTCCCTCATTCTGGGGCCACTTGACTGTGGTCGACTGTGCTTTCCCTTGTAATTAATACACGTTGGGGGAGGTGCCTTCAAACTCCATAAATACTCTCTTCCCAATCCGGGCTTCGGTCTCTCCATTTTTATTTTTAATTAGAGCTTGCTGTTTTATCCAAAATCACAGTGTAGATCTTGATGCATCTTCACGCTGGTTTCTGTGCTTTTTGAAATGTCACCATTCCTTCAGCACCTCTTCCTTTTGACGTAAGACTGTACTAAAGGCGTATCTTTCTCTGGTCTGACGCAAACAGCCGCTTTTCTGCAAGAACTTGGCCTGGTTCTTTTTCATTGGGATACCAAGACCTGAGCATGCTCGTTCCTGCTGGGAGTGTGTTTGTTCCCTGCTTTGTAAATGGACAGTGTTAGCACCTGTGCACACACCTATTTCTAAATTTCTGTATATGTCAGAAGCCATAAGTTCTCATTTTTTTCCAACTCCAAAGTGATATCCCAAAATTCATTTTTTAATCTGTTAAAACACATAATATAAAATGTACCACCTTCATCACTTTTAACTGCACAATTCAGTGGTCTCCAGAACCATATCTTGCAGAACTCAAACTCTATCCCTTAAGCAATTACTCCCCATTTACCGCTCCCCTTAACTTCTGGAAACTGCCATTCTACTTTCTGTCTCTGTGAATTTGACTACTCTAGGTACTTTATATCAAAGCAATTATACAATATTTGTACTTATATGGTGGTTTATTTCACTTTCCACAGTGTCAAGGTTCATTCATTTTGTAGCCTGTATCAGACTTTCCTTCCATTTTAAGGAAGGAATATTCCATTGTATGCATCCACTACATTGTGTTTATCCATTTATACATCAATGGACACATGGATTGCATCCACCTAATGGCTAATGTGAACAATGTGTCCAAAAGTTACCTCTTCCAGACTCTACTTTCAGTTTTTTGAGTGCATATCCACAAGTGGAATTGCTGAATCATACAGTCGTTCTATGTTTTAATTTTTTGAGAAACTATCAAACTGCTTCCCACAGTGCCTGCATCATTTTACATTTCCACCAGCATGACACTGTTTGCCAAAAGTTCACAATTTCTTGACGTTCTTGTCAACACCGGTTGTTTTCCATTTCAATTTTTGTTTTTATGTTGTTATCCTAATGGTTGTGAGATAGTATCTATCCTACTGTAGTTTTGATTTGCTTTTCCTTATTGATCAGTGAGGTTGAGCATCTTTTTCTGCACTTGTTGGCCATTTGTATGTCTTCCTTGGAGAAATGTCTGTCCAAGTATTTTGCCCTTTTTTGAATTTTTTTTATTGTTGAATTTTAGGAGTTCTCTCTATATTCTGGATTTTAATCTCTTATCAGATACGTGATTTGCAAAAACTTTCTGCCATTCATTGGGTTGTTTTTGAACTGTTGATAATCTTTTGATGCATAATTTAAAAATATGTCTCTGAAGTACAATTTGTCCATTTTTTTAATTGTTTTTGCCTGTGCCTTCATGTCATATGCAAGAGATCACCATTAAATCTAAAGTCATAAAGGTTTTACCCTGTGTTTTTCCCCAAGAGTCTTTAGTTTTAGGTCTTAAGTTTGATTCATTTTGAGTTTCTGTATATCTTGTTAACTAAGGGCCTAACTTCATTCTTTTGCATGTGGATCACCAGTTATTCCAGTACCTTTTGTGGGAAAGATTGTGTCCCCCCCCACCCCCAGATAATCTTGACACCTTACTCAAAAATCATTTTATCA
Organism: Talpa occidentalis; assembly: GCF_014898055.3. Classification (NCBI taxonomy): domain Eukaryota; kingdom Metazoa; phylum Chordata; class Mammalia; order Eulipotyphla; family Talpidae; genus Talpa; species Talpa occidentalis. The sequence continues at coordinate 103,469,524 of NW_023605083.1, read as the reverse complement.
TATAGGAGGGTTTATTTCTGAATTTCCTGATTGATTCCTTTGGTCTATATGCCTTTCTTTATACCAATACCACATAGATTTGATTACTGTAACTTTGTAGTAAGTTTTATAATCAGGAATTATGAGTTTTTTGAGGCTTGATTTGTGCCATAACATATGGTCTAGACTGGCAAAAGTCCCATAAGCACTACAGAAAAATTGTAGGCTATTGTTGGGTACTGTACAAATTTGTACAGTACATGTTTATAATGTACTGCTGCTCTATATGTTCAAAAGATCTAGTTGGTTTATTGTGCTGTTTGAGTCCTCTATTTCCCTACTTAACATTACTGAGAATAGAGTTTTGAAGTATCCAACTATTAATTTAGAATTCTCTGTTCCTCTCTTTAATTGAGCCAATTTTTGCTTTGTGTATTTTGGTGGTGTTTCATTAGGTGTGTAATGTTTATAAATGTTCAGTCTTCTTGATGTGTTGAACATTTATTAATAAATGGTGTCCTTTTCTTCTCCATTCATAACCATTTTTTATTTAACCTGTATTTTGTGTGTTATTAATAAAGCTTCCCTAATCTCTTTTAGTTATTATTTGCATGGAATATCTCTTTCCATCCTTTAATGTTCAACCTATTTGTGACATTTGCTCTAAAGTAAGTCTCTTGTGGATCCAACATAAAGTTGGATCATTAAAAAATGTATAGGCACTTTGCAAATATTTATCTTTTGACTGGAGAATTTAATCCTTGCACATTTTAAGCAATCACTGGTAAGTAAAGATTTACTTCTGTTATTTTGCCATTTTTATTGTATATACCTTAGCTTTTCTATTCTGCATTTCCTGCCTTATTATCTTGTGTTTAGTTGATTTTTTGGGAAAATGTCTTAATTTCCTCCTCATCTCCTTTGTGTACATTCTATAGCTATTTTCTTTGTGGTTACCATGGAGATTACATTTCACACCCTAACATCATAACACTCCTAATTGAATGTATACCAGCACAACTTCGTTGACAGACAAAAGCTGCTCCTTTATGCCTCCATTCTCACCCCTCTCAGTTGTTGACATCTCAAAATTACATCTTTATATATTGTGTGCTCAAAGCCAAACATGAATAATTTTAATGCGTTAGTTTCTTAAATTATGTAGAAAACAAAATGTAGAGTTAAAAACCAAAGTTACAGTAATACTGGTTTCCCATGGAAAATGATAGCATTCAGTAGACTCTGACTTTCAAAAGAATTACACCAGAAAGATTCTACCAGTATAATCGTTGTTGGGTGGAGAGATGGACTCCTGGTGCTTCCTACTGGATCATCATACAGAATTCCCTTTGTGCATTTTTAAATTGTCTTTTGTTATCAAGCTGTAAAATTATTTATTCTAGATACAGGTTACTTATCTGATATATAAGCGCATATATTTTTCCCCATCCTGTGGTTTGTTCTTTCACTTTCTTGAGAGTGTCTTTTGAAGCACTATCAAAATATAATGTTTAATTTAATTTTCTGTAGTTCAGTCTTTGGTGTCATATCTAAAATTCCTTGCTAAATCCAGGTCATTTAGATTTAGCCTTCTCTTTTCTTCTAAAATGTTTAAAATTTTAACTCTTTTATTTAGGTTTTTGATTGACTTTGAGTTAATTTGTACATATAGGGTAAGGTAATGCTTTGACTTTATTATTTTACAAGTGAATATCCAGTTTAACCAGCATCATTGGTTAAGGGATTATTCTTTCTCCTCTGTAATGGTCTTGGCATCATTGTTAAAATTCAATTGATCATATACGTATGTATTTCTGGACTCCCGTTTCTATTTTATTGATCTCTATGTCTATGCTGTGCTGGTACAATATTGTCTTGATTACCATTGCTTGATAGTAAGTTTTTAAATTAGAAAGTGTGAGTCCTCCAACTTTGTCCTTTTTCATCCTTGTTTTGGCTATTCAGGGCCCCTTGAATTTTAGAATTGCTTTGTTAATTTCTACAGTGAATTCAAATGTGATCATTTGAATCTATGTAATTCTTTGGGGGGAGACATATATTGTCATCTTAATAATGCTAAGTTTCCTAATTTATGAACATGGAATTTCTACTCCCTCTTATTTAGAGCTTTAATTTCTTTTGAGAATGTTTTACAGTTTTCAGATATAAATTTCACACTTCTTTTGTTAAATTTGTATCTAAATATTTTAGTTTTGGGATGCTATTGTAAATGGAATTGTTTTCTCAATTTCATTATAGTATTGTTCATTGCAAATGTGTATAAATACAATAGAATTTTATATATTGATCTTGTATTCTACAAATATGCTGAACTTGTTTACTAGTTCTAATAGTTTTCTAAGTGGATTGCTAGAAGAAGAGCGTGTTATCTGTGAATCTCCTTTTAAATCTGGATGCCATTTATTTCTTTTTATTAACTAATTTCCCTGGCTAAAACATTCTTTGTGGAAAAGAAGTGCAAGAGTAGACATCCTACTCATCTTACTGAACCTAAGGGGAAAGCACCATTAAGAATCATGTTAGCTGTGGGATTTTCTTAGATGTCTCAGATCAGGTGAAGAAAATTTCCTTCTACTACTATCTTTTAACATGAAAGATATTGAACTTTGTCTAATTCTTTTCTATGTGCTGAGACAATTATATGATTTTAAAAATGTTATTTATATATTGTATTTCACTAATTGATTTTTGATTTTCAGATGTTAAACCAACCTTATGTTCTTAAGACAAATTCCACGTGGTTATGATGTATAATTCTTTTTATACTTTGTTGAGGACTTTTGTAATCATATTCATAAGATGTATCAGTCCATAGTTTTCTTATGATACCTTTGTGTGGTTTTGGTAGGGTAAAAACTAGTCTCATAGAAGAGCTTAGAAGTATTCCCACTTCTATTTTTTTGAAAGAGTTTCTGAAGAATTAGTGTGCTTGCTAAAATTCTGCAGTAAAGCTATCTGGTCCTGGATTTTTCTTTGTGAATACTTTTATTTGCTTATTGAGTCTATTTACTTGTTATAGATCTATTCTGATTTTCTATTTATTCTTGAGTCAGTTTTGATAGTTTGTCTATTTCATCTAATATAAATTGGTTGCCATACAAGTGTCCGTAGCATTCCCTCATAATCCTTTTTTATTTCTGTAAGGTTGGTAGAAAAGTTCCCTTTTTATTTACCATTCCTGTCATTTAAATCTTAAGGCTTTTTTCTCTTTGGTCAATCTAGCTAAAGATTTGTCAATTTTGTTGATCTTTTCCAAAGCTTTCATTGAATCTTTTCTATTGTTTTTTGTTTTGTTTCTATTTTGTTTCTTTCTGCACTTGCCTTTCTTCTGCTGATTTTAGGTTTAGTTTGCTCTTTTTTTTTTTTTTTTTTTTTTTTTTTTTTTTTTTAGTGTCTTAAAGTGGGAGGTTAGGGGATAGTATTTTTTTTTAAATTAATGAAGCACCATTGTTTCACATCTTTGCTAATATTTTGACAATATAGGATTTCTCCCCTTAGGTGTGGTCATTGTAGAACCCATTGCCCTCCACCATAGTCCAGTCTTCCCTGCTTCTCACTGCTCTCCTCTCCCTTCTTCTTCTCCTCCCCTATCAGGTGTCTAAGATTTATGGGCAGTTTTCAAGGATTGGTTTTATATGTCTTTGTTTGATCCATTGGTTTCTGAGATTGCATAACATAGTATTTTAATTTTAAAATGATTTTTTCCTACAAATTTTGAGATTTTTGGTTTTTTAAATGGTTTCTTTGGGATTTACATTTTTCTTTCTTAGACATAGCTATAAGCTTCCTAGTTTTATCTGTACCCCATAAGCTTTCTCTGTTGTAGCTTCATTTTCTTTTTTTTTTTTATTTCAATCCTTTTATTTTTTTTTGAATTTTAAAACCTATTTTATTTTATTATTTTTTTATAAATAATAAATTTTATTTTTATATTCCCCATACAATTGCAACCCCCCCTTTCTGATCCCAATCCCTCTCCTCCCGCCCCCCACCCCCAAAAAAGTGTCTCTGTTTCATAGTTTTTTGTTGATTCTGATTTTCACTTTCTTATAGTTATTCATTTTCCTGGTCCCTTATTTAAGTTTTCTAGATTCCTGCTATGAGTGAGACCATCCAGTATTTTTCTTTTTCTTTTGGCTTATTTCGCTGAGCATGATCCCTTCCAGCGCCATCCATGTTGCTGCAAATTGCATGTGTTTATCTTTTTTGAATGCTGAGTAATATTCCATGGTATATATGTACCACATCTTCTTGATCCAGTCATCTATTTTTGGGCATTTGGGCTGTTTCCAAAGCTTAGCTATTGTAAACAGTGCTGCTATAAACATAGGGGTGCAGGTGTTCTTTGGAATTGATGTTTCTGTGTCCTTTGGGTAAATACCTAGGAGTGGAATTGCTGGATCATATGGAAGCTCTATGTTTAGCAGGTCCAGAAATCTCCACACAGCTCTCCATAATGGTTGGACCAGTTTGCGCTCCCACCAGCAGTGCAGGAGAGTTCCTTTTTCTCCACACCCTCGCCAACATTTGTTGTTGCTAGTTTTTTTAATATGTGCCATTCTCACTGGTGTAAGATGGTATCTCATGGTAGTTTTGATTTGCATTTCCCTGATGACAAGTGATGTTGAACATTTTTTCATATGCCTGTTGGCCATTTGCATTTCCTCTTCAGAGAAGTTTCTTTTTAGCTCTTCTGCCCATTTTTTGACTGGATTATTTTCTTTGTTGTTGTTGAGTCTCATCAGCTCTTTGCAGATTTTTGTGATCAGTCCTTTATCATTAGTGTTGGGTGCAAAAATGTTCTCCCAGTTGGTGGGGTTTCTCTTTATTTTTGTTATTGTCTCTTTTGCTGTGCAGAAGTTCTTTAATTTGATGTAGTCCCAGCTGTTTATCTTTGCCTTCACTATCACTGCTTTGGGTGATGTGTCTGTAAAGATGTCTTTGATGTGCAAATCACGTAGTGTTTCGCCTATATTTCCTTCTATATATTTTATGGTTTCAGGTCTTATGTCTAGTTCTTTAATCCATTTTGAGTTGATTTTCGTGTATGGTGTGAGGTAGTGGTCAAGCTTCATTCTTTTGCATGAGCGACCCAGTTTTCCCAGCACCATTTATTGAACAAACTTTCCTTGCTCCAATGCATAGTCTTTGCTCCTTTGTCAAAGATTAGTTGACCATAAATCTGTGGGTTTATTTCTGGATTTTCTATTCGATTCCATTGGTCTGTATGTCTGTTCTTGTTCCAATACCATGCAGTTTTGATTATTATGGCTTTGTAGTATAGTTTGAAGTCTGGGAGTGTGATGCCTCCATTCCCTTCTTTTTTTTTCAGGAGAGCTTTGGCTATTCGGGGTTTTTTGTGATTCCATATGAATTTCATCAATAATTGTTCTATTTCTTTGAAGAATGACATTGAAATTTTGATTGGAATAGCATTGAATCTGTATATTGCTTTTGGTAGGATGGCCATTTTAATAATGTTTATTCTTCCAATCCATGAGCAGGGGATGTCTTTCCATTTCTTTGTGTCTTCTTCTATTTCTTTTAACAGTGTTTTATAGTTTTCTTTGTATAGGTCCTTTACCTCTTTTGTTAGATTTATTCCCAAATATTTGATTTTTTTTGTTTCAATAATAAAAGGGATGGTTTTTTTGATTTCTTCTTCTTCAGATTTATTGTTTGTGTATAGGAAGGCTACTGACTTGCATGTTGATTTTGTATCCTGCCACTTTACTGAACTGATTGATTAGTTGAATTAGTTTTTCTGTGGAGTTTTTGGGGTTCTCTATGTATATTATCATATCATCTGCAAATAGTGATAGTTTGACTTCTTCTTTTCCTATTTGGATTCCTTGGATGTCTTTCTCTTGTCTTATTGCTCTGGCTAGGACTTCCAGTATTATATTGAAAAGCAGTGGTGAGAGTGGACATCCTTGTCTTGTTCCAGATCTTAATGGAATTGCTTTCAGCTTTTCACCATTGAGAATGATACTGGCTGTTGGCTTGTCATAGATGGCCTTTATGATGTTGAGGTATGTTCCTTATATCCCAAGAATTTCAAGGGCTTTTATCATGAATGGGTGTTGCACTTTGTCGAAAGCTTTCTCAGCATCTATTGATATTATCATATGGTTTTTATATTTCTTTTTGTTGATGTGTTGGATAACGTTGATTGATTTTCGGATGTTAAACCATCCTTGTGTCCCTGGAATGAATCCTACTTGGTCGTGGTGAATTATCTTATGGATACATTGTTGGATTCTGATAGCTAAAATTTTATTGAGGATTTTTGCATCCGTGTTCATTAGGGAGATTGGCCTGTAGTTTTCCTTTTTTGTGTTGTCCTTGTTCGGTTTTGGTATTAGTGTAATGTTGGCTTAATAGAACGTGTTTGGTATTGTCCCTTCCTTCTCAATTTTTTGGAAGAGTTTGTGAAGGATAGGCACTAATTCGTCTCTGAATGTTTGGTAGAATTCATTTGTAAATCCATCAGGTCCTGGGCTTTTATTTTTGGAGAGGTTTTTGATTACCATTTCAATTTCGCTGCTTGTAATTGGTCTGTTTAGGTGTTCTATTTCTTCTTTATCTAACTTTGGGTGATTGTAGAGTTATAGGAATTTGTCCATCTCCTCTAGATTGTTGAACTTGTTTCCATATAACTGTTCATAGTAGTTACTGATTATTCTTTTGATTTCTGCTGTGTCTGTTGTGATTTCCCCTCTTTCATTTATGATCCTGTTTATTTGTGCTTTCTCCCTTTTTTCCTTTGTGAGCCTGGCTAGGGGTTTGTCTATTTTATTGATTTTTTCAAAGAACCAGCTCTTGGTTTCATTGATCTTTTGGATTGTTTTTTTATTTTCAATTTCATTTATTTCTGCTTTGGTTTTTATTATTTCTTTTCTTCTACTGGTTTTGGGGTTTTTTTGTTGTTCTTTTTCTAGATCTTTGAGCTTCGAGATTAGGTTGTTTCTTTGAGTTCTTTCTTGTTTCTTGATGTGAGCTTCTATTGCTATATATTTTCCTCTTATTATTGCTTTTGCTGCATCCCATACATTTAGGATATTGGTGTCCTCCTTGTCATTCAATTCAAGGAATTTTTTAATTTCTTCTTTGATCTCCTCATTAGTCCAGTGGTCTTCCAGTAATGTGGTTTTTAATCTCCATGAGGTAGGAAAGTTCCTTGCCTTCCTTTTATGGTTTATTTCTAGTTTGATGCCTTCATGGTCAGAAAAGATGGTTGGTATGATTTCAATCTTTGTGTATCTGTTGATGTTTGTCTTGTGCCCCAGTATGTGATCGATCCTGGAGAAAGATCCGTGTGCACTTGAGAAAAATGTGTACCCCGTTTTTTGGGGGTTTAGTGTTCTATAGATGTCTGTTAAGCCCAAATGCTCTAGGTCCTTATTTAGAGCTTTAGTTTCTTTACTTATTTTTTGTCTTGTTGATCTATCCATTGTTGATAGTGGTGTGTTGAAGTCTCCCACTACGTATGTGTTTTCTCTGATGTCTGTTTTCAGAGAGGACAACAGTTGTCTGATATATTTTGGTGCTCCTTCGTTTGGTGAGTATATGTTAATGAGTGTTATTTCTTCTTGAAGTATTGTCCCCTTGATCATAATGTAATGACCATTGGGGGTCTCTTTTTATTTTTTTGAGTTTGAAGTCTGTTTTATCTGATATAAGTATAGCTGTTCCTGCTTTCTTTTTTGGTCCATTTGCTTGTAGGATTGTTTTCCATCCTTTAACTTTGAGCCTATTTTTGTCTTTTGTAGCTAAATGTGTTTCCTGGAGACAGCAAAAGGTTGGGTTTTGTTTCTTAATCCAGGCTGCAACTCTGTGTCTTTTTATTGAAGAGTTTAGTCCATTTACATTTAGAGTTAATATTGATATGTTAGCATCTGTATTTGCCATTGTGTTTGTCTTTCCTTTGATTTTATTTATTTATTCTTTTAATAACTTTTTTTTTTTGGCCTTCTTTCGTTGTTATTCGTCCCTCTGAGGTTCTGGCTTTAGGATTCCTTGTAGTATTTTTTGGAGTGGGGGTTTAGTCGTAATGAAATTCCAGAGTTTCTGTTTGTCTGGGAAGGTCCTTATTCTTTCGAGTATTCTTCGTTGGCATCTGTTTTCTTGGAGTCTGTTGACTATGTCCCTCCACTCTCTCCTTGCCTGTAGTGTTTCTTCAGAGAAGTCCGATGTCAGCCTGCTTGGTTTTCCTTTGAATGTTATCTGTTTCTTCCCTCTTGCCAGCTTCATTATTTTTTCCTTGTCCTGGATTCTTGGGAGCTTTACTATTATGTGTCTTGCTGTATTTTTCCTTTTGTCGTGGAAGTTTGGTGTTCTTCTCGCTTCTTGTATATCAATTTTCAGCTCCTTCTTCACATCGGGGAAGTTCTCTTCAATTATCTCCTGGAATATTTTCTCTGTTCCTACATCTCTCTCCTCTCCTTCTGGAATTCCTATAACTCTTATATTTCCTTTCCTCATGGAGTCAGATAGTTCCCGAAGTCTTTCTTCGTTCTTTTTCCTTCGTACTTCTCTTTCCTTTTCTGTTTTGGTTCTTTTTATTTCTGTGTCTTCAAGAGTACTTATTCGTTCTTCCATTTCATCTATTCTGCTTTCATTGCTTTTCCCAGAGTTCTTTAGTTCCTCCATTAATTCTTTGATCTCCTGCGTTTCTTTTGCTTCCCTCTTTACGTACTCAATTTCATTCTTCTGATCGTTGATTATTTTTCTCATATCATTGTTTTCCTTTATGACTTCTGTCAGTTTTTTAATCACAGCAATTTTAAATTCTCTTTCTGGAAGTCTCAGAAGTTCTTCCAAGTTACTGTCGTTGTAATCTGGAGGGTGGTTTTCTTTTTGTGGTGTGCTTTTTTCCTGAGGAGTTGTTAGGTTGCGTGTGGTTCTTCTACTCCCTACTGTCTGTTTTCTAATTTGTCGTATGCATTGGGACACTGTGTTGCTTGGACTGGCCGGCATCTTGGGTGAACTTCTCCGCTCCCCTCTGGCTCCTCCAGGAGCCATCTCTGGCTTCTGAGGGAGCTTTCTGCTGGTTTCAGGCAGTCTTTACTGAAGAAATGTCCTTGTTCTAAAATGGCGACGCAGGACTCAGTCCCTGCGCTTCCGGTCTCAGGCACACTCTTCTGCGTGCCCGGTCTGCCCCGGCCGTGGGTGCCTGTTCCCTCTGTGGGCTCAGACTGCTGGTCGGAAGGGGCCTGGCGTGGGCTAACTTCCCAGCTGGCCACTGTCTCCTCTGGGAGCCTTCTGCCCTTCTCAAGCAGTCTTAAGAAATTTCCTGTTCTATGGGGTGTTAGTGACTTTTTTTTCCTGGTCGCTAGGTGGCGCCAGAGATCTCTCCTATTGTCCTTGGGGGGCTGTTTTTCGCCCCCCCCCCCGTGGGACAGGGAACAGAGCGGGAATGGTAGGGTAAACCTCAACGGCTTTGGGGTGCTGTGTCTGCCTTGTGCCCCACCGTCGTGGAGAACCCATGCCCCGAATTTCGTGCCCCGGGTCTCAGTTCCAAAGCCCTCACGCGGGCTGTAGCCCAGTTCAGTGGCGCGGGAATGGCGCCTTTTGCACCCGCTCCCGTGCCTGGGCGCCTGGTTCCTGCTTACTCAGTGAGGGACTTTCACCCCAGTGAGGGCCTCCGCGCGTCTCCCCGCAAGCCTAGGTCGCAGGCGCGGGGACCTGGACAGCCACGATCCAGATCCGCGTTTGCTTTTCAAGCGCGCCAAGCGCGCCGCTTTCCCGCGCATGCTTACCGGCCGGCCCGGGGCTGTGTGCGCGTCTCCAGAGTCTCTTTGTTCTTCTCTAATGGCGCCCGGAGCCGTTCGCTCACTGCCCTGGCGAATCCTGCAGGGTTCTCCACAGCTCCCGTTCACGGGGTGTGGTGGCTGCAATAGTTCCTTTCCACTCATAGTCCCGCTTGCTGCGTAGTTTGTTCTTGTTGGTCGTTTTAGTTTGTTGTTTTCCTCCTCTCTGCCGGTCGGAGAGTGCCGCCTCTGTGGGTGGGGGAGGGGAGCAGGGTTCTGCGCTTTCCTCCCTTCTGGTCCTCTTTTATGGCCACTTTCTTCTTCAGGTAGTTTGCTGGAGTCGTCTGTTTATCTTCCCTGTCCCAGTTCTCACTGGGACCTGCCGCTTTTCCTCCCTATTAACTTTTTTTAATGGGAGATCTTACTCGCAGCGTCTCCTCGCCGCCATGTTGCTCCGCCCCCCTGTAGCTTCATTTTCATTCATTTAAAATATTTTCTAATTCCTCCTTTGATTTCTTCTTTGACCCATTAATTATATGGAAGTGTATTGTTTAGTGTCCACCTAAGTTTCTGAAAAATTTTTCCGCTACTGATTATCAACTTTATCCCATTTTGATCAAAAATCATAAATTGTATTATTTCTATAATTTAAACTATATTGTGGGGCTTTTTAATGGCCTAGCATCTGGTCTTTCCTGGAAAATGTTCATTTTGCATTTGAGGGGAATATGTATTCTGTTGTTGTGTAGAATGTTCTCTATATGTCTGTTATATTTAGTTGATTTGTAATGTTGATTAAGTCTTCTCTTCCTTTATTCACCTGGTATATAGCCACCTATTATTAAAAGCAGGATATTGAAATGTCTTTTATTGTCAAATTGTCCATTCTTCATTCATTTCTGTCAGTTTTACTAGATATATATTTTGTTCTTTTATTAGGTGCATATATGTTTACAATTGTCATAGCATCAATACCGATGGTTGAGCTTTGATCAGTATGAAATGTTCCTCTGTATCTGTAATAAATTCTTTGTTTTGAAGTTTATTTTCTTATATTTATATAGTTTCCATGTGGTTGCTATTTACGTGATTTATTTTCCCACCCTTTACTTCCAATTTATCTGTATCTTTCAATCTGAAATGTGTCTTTAATGACAGCAGATAGTCAGATCATGTTTTATCTTCTCTAACAATCTCTGCCTTTGGATTATATTGCTTTATCTATTTTCATTTAATATTATTCTTGATATAGTTGGAGTTAACATCTGCCATTTTACTTTTTGTGTCTATATGACCCTTTTTTTTTGTTCCTTGATTACTTTCCTTTGCATTCAGTAAATATTGCATATGTAGTATTTTAATTTCTCTAATGATTTCCCCTACACTTTTTGAGACTTTTTGTTTTTTAAAATGATTTCTTTGGGATTTACTATATACAGCTTAACTTATCATAATCAGTTCTATATTGTACTGGCTTATTTCCTGTGATTAATATAGAAATGTAACTCCTATATAATTCTTTTCTCTGTCCCCCCTTCTTGTGTTATAGATGTTGCACTATTAATGTTACAAACCCACAATACATTGCTGCAATTACTACTTTACTCTGTGACTTTATTTTCTTAGCCGAGTGCAACTTTGCTCTCGCCCACCTCCTCTGTGTTATTGTCGAATATGCTACATATGTATTATGTTTCTATATTGGGACCAATGTTACATTATGTGTACTGGTTTATACAATTGCTGTCTATTTTTTATTTTTTTTTTAATGACACATTTATTTAGCATCATGATTAACAATCAACAGCATGGATGCCAAAAAAAAAAAAAACCTACATTAACGCCCTTTGTTGGAATGCTTTACACTTTCCACAGAACAGAAACTAAAATAACTTTTAGTTAAAAGTAGAAAAAAATACCTATTTTTCTACAATTAGTCGCAAATACAGTGCTCAATTTTTTTTGCCCAAACACATGAATATTGTTTAAAACGTGTCTTTTTTGTCACAGTGAGGCCCTGCCACCACTGTGATTAGCTGAGTTCACAGATCTGTTGTAACCTGTAGCTTTCCTGCTACTTCTCTGGCTCTCCTTGACTGTTAAGCTTTGTTTCCTGACAGGTAATTAAACCTTCTGCCACTGTCATAGCTACTGCTGCTACTGGCACCCCCACAGCCACCTTGGTTTCATGGTTTGGCAAAGTATTGGCCTCTACCACCATAGGGGACAGAGCTTCTGCCTCCAAAGATTCCTCCTTTCATGAGTCCAAAATATGAAGATTGAGTGTTGTAATTGCTAAAATCATGGTAGCTTCCACCACTTCTAAAATTGCTTCCATCATAACCAAACCCATGATCACCATCCCCACTGCCACCATATCCACCACCAAAGCCACCTCCCACTGAAGTTTCCTCCATGACCAAGGTCATCATTCCCGCTAAAACCACCTTCACCACACCACCAAAGCTTCCAGAACCACTTCAACCTGTTACTGTTGTTATTACCCACCTAGCCCATTACTTTTTGGTGCACACATCAAGATAGTTGGACTTCCTCTTTGAATGTGGCCTAACAGATATCTAGAGCAAACCCATCACTCCAGTGACATAGGTTCTTTGAACTCCTCGGAGTGTTTTGGCCTCTTGTGTGTCCTCTGTGCTCCTGTTCTTTCCTTTCACTTACTTTTCACTGGAGTACTTCCTCAGTCGCCTTCCTCACAGCAAGTGCATTAGCATCAGCTTCCTCATACTATCTGTCTGAAAATATATTTTACAGTCACTTTTGATTTACTATATTGTTTGTTGCTGTATGGTTGGTCTGACTCTTGCTCTTTTGTGAGTTACTTTTTCTTTTCCTTCTCATAATTTTTTGTTTTTCTTTTTTCCTCTTCTGCATTGTCATAAATCTAAATGCATCTCTCACTCAGTCATTTTCCAGAGACCTGATTACCCCTTTTAATCTGAAAAATTTTGTTTTTCTTAAGTCAGATCAGTTTTCTTATATTATTTCTTTGATGATTTCTTGCCTTTTATATTCTTTCCTCTCAGAATATCTGGTTGGCAATAGTCCTTTTGAACTTGAACCTTCTGTAACTTCTTTCCCACAAGTTTCCACTTCTTTGAAAGTTTGTTCTATATTCTAAATGCTTTCCATTGACTATCTTCCAAACTTCGTATTACACATACTTCAAGTATATATATATATATATATATACATACACACAACATATATTTACATATATCATTTACAAATTGTATGTTTAATTTCTGAAAGAAGAAATTTTGTTTTCCAATTGCTTTGTTTTTCATATTCTTTTTAATGGATGAAGTATGTTCTTGACTTTTTGATGTTTTTAATAAGAGTAGTTTTATTTTTTTGGAGTCTACCTCCCAAATTATCTTCAGGAATAATTTGCTTGCTTATTATGATTTTTATCTTTGTGATGCTGGCACTCTTAAGGTGCTTTGTACATGTTCCCTGTGATGTTCAAGTACAACAGGCTGGATTGATTTTCCTGGGGTGGGTCTCCTCTGCTGTAGCATGGACAGGCCCCTTTCCCTTTGGACCTTCATAGCATTGACTTGGGGAGAAGGACTGAATGTGTGTGTGTGTGTGTGTGTGTGTGTGTGTGTGTGTTAGGATGAGAGAGGATGGAGGGGAGGAGGGATGAGAAGATGACAAGCTGTTGCTTGACAGAGCAGAGGACTGTGGGTTGAAGAGGGGGCTTGGAATAGAGCTGGCCATCTCTTGGGAACATTTGGCCTCAGTCACCACCACCTTCCCATGGCTTTAATTAGCCTCAGGAAGTTTGTTCAATTTCTTTTATAAACATTCTCTGGCTTCCCCCCTGAAGTAAGTCTGACTTTAAGGAGGCGCAGGGGAAGGAGGGGCAATGGAGATGTGGATGCAGCCACTTGGGACCTCTCTTCTGTCTTCTGGAAGGGGGAGCACACTCCCTCCCATCATTACTGGGTTTCTCTGCATGGCCCCCACCCTCACCCTGTATATTCTAGGCTCCTCCTCACTTTTATATCCACAGGCTTCTATCCTTTCTTCTAGCCCACACTGTGTTGAGACCACAATGTCTCTGGTGATTTGCCTCCTCTTTTGTTTTAGAAATTTATTCCTCTACTGTCATTTCAATGGAGTTGGGGACAGTGGGATAGGACTTAGCCTTGTGTTTTTAAATTAGAATTTCTTTACTCGTATTTTCCTATAAAAATAGAATCATTTAATGATATACAACATCAGCTGTTCACCCATCTCTATTTTCTATCAAGGATTTAAAAATTTAGCAAAATTATGGAAATAAAACACATAGGCAGATTTTGATCTCTTCCTCACTCAATTATCAATATGGAACCTGCCCTCCTCTTCTTGGCAAACATGCCAGGGCCAGGGTAGCGAATCTTGACCCAGGGATCTGAGTTGATGCGCCCACAGTTGTGCTGTGCTCTTTTGACATGGCTCTCGAGAGCTGTGGTTGGTGATAGTTCCTGTGAATTTCCTTATTGTTCACCACAGTTAGTCCTCCACTTTTTCTATTTTCAGAAACAGACCTTGCAGATTCAGGCAAACTTGGGGATGATTGGGGGCCTCTCGGTCCTCTAAACTGGGAAGGAAAGGAACATTAGATCCAGAAGGAATGGGGGGCTGGTGGCAGGAAGACTGTAGTGTCTTCCTCACCTTGACCATGGCAGGTCAGGGAAACCACAGGCTTAAAGGCAGAGGATGAAAGCTGTCCAGGATCCCAGCTGTGCAGGGATCCAAGGCTGGCTTACTATTTGGTTGGAAAATAAGTGCTGAAGTGGGATAAGGCATAAATTAGCAGGCTGTAAGCAATTGTCATGCAAGATCCAAAGCCTGGCTCTTTGACATGGGCCAGTTCTGTGGCCACGGTCTAGGAAGGACATCTAGGATGTACCATCATTTCAAATCTGGAGAAGCCGGCAATGTGACTGGGGTGGGTCTACATTCTGCCAGGTTTAGATTGCATTTGGGCACCAAATTTGGAGGTGGGGTTCTCCCAGTGCATGCAGCCAAATCTGAGCAGCAGACCCAGGGCAGCAGCTATGTATGTGCAACCCACTGCCCCCAAACCAGAGTTACTGTCAAGCGATGCCTCTGTCTGAGCACTTTGGCTGTTCCAATGTAAATCCTTGGAGGGGCTGATATAACCATCTTGTCACCAACTCTAGTGGTTAATGTAGCATCATTAAATGGTATTTCTAACTTCCTGCAGGCCAACTTTCACCACCATGTCTAATCAGACGTCATGATGGTCAGATCACTCCCACCTCCTCACTACACCTGCCCCCTGCATTCTTTCCCAGGCTCACCCAGTCCCCAAACCTCAGCCATCAGGCCTCCCCTTGTATCCTCCGCATCCAACAACTGACCCAATCCCTTAAATATCTCCAAAGACTCCTTCTTCCCTTCCACCTGGACTGACAGTATCTTCTCCCACCTGTGTGCCAGCAGGATGTTCACGAATGTCACTCTCTGCCCCATATCTCTTGATGCCGGTGCCTCCAGGATAATTTTAAACTGCTGTGTATAGTAAGAAAAATAGGACAGCAAACATTTGCCAAGCACTACTAGAAACCAGGCACTGTGCTGCATAGGACACATGTAATAGTCATTTACTCCTGACAAGCGCCCTATGAAGTAAGGCTATGGTGATAATGTTTTCCTGAGAGATGGAGACCCAGAGAGCTTAGTAACTTGCCCTTGGGGCACCATCAGGTGGTGGCAGATGGACAGGTGAAAACTGCCTTTTCGTCATTGCACCAGGCATGTCTCCTAGGTCATGGGCAGGACTGAGGTTGCTTGAGAATGCACACAGCTTGCTGCTTCTCCTGCTGGGCAGGCGAGGAAGGCTGGTTTGGAGCTCCTGGGCTGTTTTACAAGTAGAGAGTTTCTGCTAGTACTGGAGGGACTGAATGAACCAGGCAGGCACTGCCACATCCCAGAGAACAAAAGAAACCAGACTAGCAGAACTCTGAGTGGGGCTCTTCCAGAACAGTGGTTCTGACTGGGTCACCAGGCCGGCAGTATCAGTATCTGTGGAACCCACCAAGATGCAGATCTGGCCCAGCAGGGTCTGCCCTCATGGAGTCTGCAGTCAGTGCTTCCACAGTCCCTGGGGTTTCAACACCGCTCAGGTTGAGAACCATGGTCTAGTGAATGCATCCTTTTAAAATGAGGCTGGATAGGGTAGGTAATGAGTCCAATGATACATGGCTGATTAGCTGTAGAGACAGGATTCCAAGCCAAAACCCATGATGTGCTGGCCGGTAGCGATTCCCCACATGGCAGTCAGTGGCTTTGGATTCTGTCCTGGTCTCCATGGTCATGTAATAGAAGTGGACAACCTAGAGTCTGGATGAATAAACTGAAAAAATTAATTTCTACTGATTTCTGATAAGAATTTTCAGTAAAAGGAGAAATAACTAAAAGGATTTACACCTCCCCCGTGTCACAGAGTCATCTGGAGACTGTGATGGGGAATAGTCAGAGATTGTTCTGCTCTCTGTCATGGATTTGAAAAATCAGAATACCTTCCTATTTGTTATTTATTTTACACTTCCAAGTCACTTCTCAAGCACCCAGACATCCTTGGTCTGGCCCTTCAGGATGCCCAGGTCTTGATTCTCCCACTGAGCCTCCACTCTCTTTGTCTTCGGAATTCACTTTTCTTCTACTGTCAGATTCCTTCTGAAATGATTAAGAATATGGTCAGTACTGATCCGTTCTCTAGGTGAGCATGGGCATCTGAGCCAGGCCGCCCTCGCTGTTGACGCCTGCCCCATGTGAGGAGAGCCTGTGCTGCTGTCCTTTTGGCAGAAGCAAAGCCGGGGGCAGGCTCTCTCCGAGACATTGTGAGCCTAGAAACCGCCCCCCCAGGACAGGATGGGCTCCCCAGTGGCTGGATAAGCTGCTGTCCTCCATCACTGTCCATACAACAACTATAATGACCATACAAATTCAGGTGACTATTTGATCACCTCTGGCCTCGGGCAAGTCGTGTGGCCCATCCCCTTGCCACCAAGTGGTGGTCTTGGGTCAGGAGGGTCTCCCAGTCCAGCTGGAAGCCGCCTCCTGGAGCAAGGCAGGGTCTGGGTTACTCTGTGGTGCCTCCTCCAGTTCAGTCCTCAGCCAGCCTGGGAGGAGGGAGGCAGGAAGGTGACTTGGAGGTACTAACAAGGTGCCTGAACTAAGTTGCCAGGACAACCACTGAGGGGTTTCTGGGATAGATCCTCGGAAGGCAGAAGGGAAGCAGGAAATGGAAGACTGGCGGGGCCAGGGGATTCACCACAGCCCTGGCTGCTGGAGGTGGGACAGCCCCACAGAGGTGGCTGATTCACTGTGACAGATGCAGTTGCCACCTCTGAAGTGATGGAGAGCCCCAGGTGCTGGGCAGGGCTGCTCTTTGCCCTCAGGGAGAGTTCAGGGGTCAAGTGAACTCTGAGCGGGATATATTCTCTTTTTCCTGACCTTCCTTCCATGTCTTTCATAGATCCGAACAAAGGACAGGGTTTTCGACAGCATCAGCCACCTGATCAACCATCACCTGGAGAACAGCCTGCCCATTGTCTCCGCTGGGAGTGAGCTCTGCCTCCAGCAGCCTGTGGAGAGGAGCACCTGACAGCTGTGCCTGTCCCCCTACAGCCGCAGTGGACAGGAGGACCGGTTCTTTGGCAGATGGGTATGGGGCCTTGGGAACCAGGCAGCACCCTGCAGGCACAAAGCCCTGTTCAAAAGCCCAGGAGGAAGACTTCTGTAAAGTGCAAGTTTCATAAACTTGTTCCAATTTCTCATGTGCATATTAAAGGTGTACATACCTATACATCCTGTACAAATTATCCCTCTATATTTATATTTTTTAAGACTAAAAAAGATGTAAGACTAATGTTCTGTGCTGTATGTTTTTAATGAAAAAAAGTTTGACTGTAGTTGTCTGGGCAAAAATTTAATTCCACGGACCCATTCCACCAGAAATTCCACTAGGAGGGTGTTACTGCAACTTTACCGAATAAGCACAACACCAGGAGCAGAAGCAGCTGGAGGAAGGGCAATAGACATGGAACTAGAGTAGAACAAGGCAAATGCTGCCCCCAAGGTCTAGCTCTGCACCTAGAACACGTGGCATGCTAATGGCAGCCACTCCTGGGGACGTGGGTGCCCTCCTCCCCTTCCTCCTGGCTGCCCACCGGGCCGCTGCATCACATCTGTGTGCTCCCGTTTCCAGCACCAGGTGGCTCTAGCAGCTGCACTGCAGAGCTGCATCCCTCTAGCAGTTTCAGGGCCTGCTGAGCACAGAAATAATGTCCCTCTTGACCTCAGTTATCCAGGCGGTCTTGGGATTCAATTTACTGCCAAATATGGCACAAAATAAGCCTCACTGATGAAGACCTTGACTGGCAAATGCTCCCCTCGTTTTTATCTTTAGAGTGACGGAACACATGTCTGCAGAGGGGAGTCAGGCCAAGTCTGTTTCTATGTTCTTCCAACCAACAGGCTTGATTACAGGCCGCTGGAGTGGCTGTTGCTGGCAAAATTCTCCTCCTGTAGATTCCGTGGAGAAATGCATGTTGAGGAGTTGTGCCACAGATGATGCAAGTGCAGGTGCCCAGATTTCAGCCCTGGGGCCGTTCATATCACCCTTCCTGCTGGGACCTCCTCTGCCTGAAGCCAAGGAGAAACACAAAAATTTGGGACTTGCATTTTGCAGTTCCACTTTGGGATGACAACTGGGTAAAGCGAGTCATCTCTGCAGCAGATTTCCCAAATGCTCTGCAAAGGGCGTGTGCCCATGCACCATTTTGTCTTGGTGCCATCCTTCAAGATAAAACATTGATTTCCCGCTGGGTCTTTTGGTATTAGGAAGTCGAGAATGTTTATAATTTAAAAAAAAAATACACATCTGAGTTGCGCTGACCATGTGATTTAACAGACACTGTCTTTTAAAGGATGAAAGGATTCATCCATTTGCTGGCACCATCTCAGTGTATCTACCACATGTGCCGTCACCCCAGTGAACCCCACCCCTAGGTATGGCACCCTTTAAACAGGGCAACAGAAAGTCACTCTGCACACAGAGCGTTGTACAGTGATACAGTTGATGCTTCAAGATTGAGGTATAAAGCATAGATTTGAAAAACTCTAATGAGTACTAGTCTGCAAATTTCAAATGCTAAGTATGCAAATCCTATTTCTACTTTTGGGTGTGTGGCCAGGTTGGAAGGATGAGGTAGAGTTAATCTGTGAGGATGAGTTGGAATAGGTTGATAGCTTCCTTTGTGGCCTTCTTTGCAGTTTTTGTCTCTTGAGGGTCCAGTGAATCTAAGGTGGCAGTGGCTTCAATCTTCTGGGATGTTCTGCAGTGAACTAGAATTCTATGGAGAATCTGGCACTAGTTGAGGGGTTCTGGTTTCAGGGTCAGTATGGGTAACCAATTATTCAGAAACAGAGGGGTGTTACCAGAGATTTGGGCAGTGTCTGGATCAGGCTCTCACCCTGGGACTGGTAAATTTGGGGCACAGGGAGCTTGGTCTGCATTCTCCAGTGTATAGAGGCCCTTGGGATATGTAGATAAAGTGACTTTTCTCTCAATAGTGGAAGGTGTGTAAGGCCAAATATTAGTGTCAAGGGCACAGCACAGTAGGAAACCAGAGTGAGGAACAGGAAGCCCTGAACACTTGATCTTCATTTTCCCCTCTTGGGGATGGACAGAGTTGTGATCTGCAGCTTGAGTAGCTCTCTGCTTTGAAGTCAGTGTCTCACTGGAGATATACAATATTGATAGATTATGGGTTTTTGCATGAGAATCAATTTAAAAAATTAAGGGAACTGGGGGATCAAATTTTGTTTTGATATTAACTCCAAATACATGTTTTAAAGCTCAAATGGCAAGCTTGCTAACCATGGAACGGTGCCAGATGGGAAAGTGGTATCCACCCTAGCAGCCAGACACATCCAGTGGCAGTCACTTCCGTCTCCCTGCCTCCCACTGTAAGGCGTGTTAGAGCGCACGCTGTCATCTCATTTCTTCCTTCAAGTGCCATGTGATGGGCATCACTGTACAACTCCTAAATAGATGGGGAAACTGAGGCTCAAATGCTGCCCCACCCTGCTCAAGGCCATGTGGTCCACAGGTCGCAGGCTGTCATCACTCTTAGCATCCCTAGAGCTCTGGACTCCGAGGCAAACTTGGCAGGGCCCTCTTCCAGTCCCCACTGGGTCTCTCCTCCGAGCCCCCCATGCCTATTCAGGTCCAGCTGCTAAACAGCCAGCCCCAGGGAGCAGCACTATGTGTGTGCCCAGAGCATCCACCTCCCCGGGCATGGAGACTGTGCAAAGGGCCGCCCTGGGCAACCGGACAGTGCTGGAACCTTCTGTCCCTTTCATGGCCCCCAGCCACTGACCCCAGGTCTTGGCGTGAACTGGGAGCACATGGTGGGTTCCAGCAGTCCTAAAATTGCCCCATTGCCAAGCAGCCCTGAGACCCCTGTATCATCCCTCTCGCCACACCGTCCTGAACCCAGGGCAGTGTGTCTCTGACATTCTCAGCCTGCTGAGCACTGTGGAGCCCCATGGGGCTGCTCCTTGCTGTTTTAAGTCAGCATCAATTTTTGATGACCAAGGACACGCTGAACAGCTCATTGGACAGCCTGATAAAGACACATTCAAACAGCTGCCCATCTGAAACGTATGCTAAATGGCCACTTTTGGGCTTTTTAGATGAGACATCAAAGTGCTGGTATCTGCTCAGCCTTGATGCAGGTCTCCTTTAAGCAACGATCTTGTTTAAAACCATCTCTCCGGTGCTGAGGTAGATGAACAGGAGCCCCCTTGAGGCACCTGTAGTGCCTGAGGGTCTCTTGCTAGGGGAGGGCACCACCCACTGCTTCCAGGGAAGACAAAGGGCCAGCCCCAGGTGGAGGAAGGGCTTGGCTTAGGAGGATGGGCAGGCCCATGGGAAGAGGAATGGAGCAAGCAGCACTTTGTGCAGCCCCAAGCTCAGGACACTGTCCACCAAGGCTCTTGGCTCCATGCCTGTCCAGCTCCCAAAACGGAGCTTCCCCTTCAGGTAGCGCCAGACCCCATGTGGCTCCCTTCTATAAGCAATGCTTGAGAACCAGGATCCTGGTCCCATTTCTCCTGCTAAGCTGCCATAAGAAGCCCAGCCACATGGGTCCTTGGATCATGGCCTCCTCGGGCAGTGCCAGCAGTGTTGGATGTGTCTGTCCAGCCTCAGCTCCAGCAGCTCAGCCATGTGGCCCAGGCTGTTGCTGGGGGTCTGGGAGCTGTGACTCGCCACCTGCACCCAGGGCTGTGCCGTCCCCAGCCTGATGTCGGGGTCGGAGACTGCATGCTAGCAGGAAGGAAGGCACTTCCTGGGATACTTCAGCCACAAATGTGTGCTCTCTTGAGATGTGGGCCCTTTGGGGGGGGGGCACACAGGTGCCTCTCATCTTTCCATGGGTCTGCCCTTCCTTCCGTGTTCAGCTGTCATCTATAAAGGTCTGCGTGAAAGGGGCAGTCCAACTCAAAACAAGGGGGAGACATGGAGAGACTGCAGCCAGGGAGTGCCATCACACAAGCCTTGGCCTGGGGCTTCAGAAAAGTACTCTGGGTTCTGGAGTGAAACTCTTCAGCTTGGTCCTGAGAAAGATGAACTGGGAAAACTGCTTTACTGGAGCATGTTGCCATCCTGGAGCTGTCACTGCTCTCCAGAGGACAAGAAGCGAGGCTGCACCGGTACAGGGCAGGTGGAGGGACCCATTTTCCCTTGAAGAAGGGGTAGCCAGGTGGTGTGCCAAGGGGGTCAGATGCCAGCGGCTGACTCTAGGACCAAGTGCAGGACTTATCAGGGTCCTTTATGGCTTGTGCCTGCAGCTTCCCATTCCCCCCATGGAAAATGGCAGGTGGCTCTTCCCTCCATGGGTTTCACATTTAGGTGGCCTCCCTTTGCAAAGTGCATAACAGCATCGGTCATTTACACAGACAGATGAAGAAGTGTTCCTACTCCTCTTGCTTAGTTTTTGGTCCTTCAGAAGGACCCCAAGGGAGAGTATGAGTGCATGTGGTTTCTCTGGGTGCCAATCCCAGAGTGGGGAAGGGGAAGAAGCAGACGAGGAGGTTGCAGCTGAGCAGGTCACCAGGGCATGGATAACTCAGCACCCTGGAGACTGCATGAGACAGGGCTGAACCTGTTTCAGAGCTAAACCTCCCAGGTGGGGGGAAAGCCGGGCATCTACTCACTTGGCCCATCACTAAAGGAAGGCCCCCATGTCCTGAAGGGCCCCATACACACCGAGCACATTTCCCGAATTCAGAGTTCTTAACAGAGAGACAAACTTTCCTGCAAAATAGCCTTGGAGTAAAGACAAACATCAGAGCCCCCCAGGGTTCCTAACCCAGTAGTTTCAGATGAGGCTCAAGAACTTGCATTCTAATAAACTGCAGGTGATGCTGGTGGGAAATCTAGACTTTCAGAGCCACCATAGATGTGAGTTGCTGTCCTTAACTGCCTCTTACTAATAGCTTTCCTCTCTAATCTATGGTGATGTTTTCTTGTCACTTCATGTCAGAGATCCCAGGGTCCATACTGCTGGTTTAAAAGTGGAGGATTAATAGGCATTTATAACTCCATATAATCATTGCTGCAGATAAAATACCATCTGCCAGCCACGATTTATTTATAATGGGGTTTATACATATTTATAAGTTTGCAAGCAACAAATACACAGTTTTAAAACTGGCACAATTTATAGCAGCCAGAAAAATTGCAACTTTATACCAGGACTTGTGAATGTCAATCGCACACGTATATATACATATGCGTATGTATATACATACACACATGTACACCTGCATTGGTGACACAGATGTGCATCTGTCTGGATGTATGCACAGGCAGGTTGACTGTGTGATTTGCACCTCTGGACCTCCTTGGGTTTTTGTATTTTAACAAAAACAGTTTTAATAAGGATGACTAGAAAGTTAAGCATAGGTTAAGAGTTTGCACTCTTAAGAGTGAGGACTGACATGTCCTGGCACCTGTGACATGGAGGGGAGTCTGGGCTGCTGTGGGTGAGGGGACCCCAGTGCCAAGAAAGGAGGAAGGCCGCAGGGTAGAGGGACTGTGAGAAATGGAAGAGGGATAGCAGGGAAAAGAAGCCAGTCAGGTGTAGACAGGGAAAGGGAAAGACAGATGAGGGTAAAGAGGACAGAGTGGGGAGGTAGACAGCAGATCCAGATAGATGTCTGGTACTTACCACAGCTCCTCAAGTCAGAGGCCACCCAGGAAGAACAAGAAGGGGCAGGTGTGGGGTAGGGAACCTTATCACTGTGGTTGGAGGACAAGAGCTGTCTTCCCAGTGTGCATGTGGCACTGCTGGATGACCTTTCTAGCCAGCTTTCTCTTGGCCTTATCTGAACTAACATATAGGCTCTGGGCTCCTGGGACAGAACTGTGAAGGGACGTGTGTTCTGCCTGCCTGAGTTGGTACTCTGCTAGAAAACAGACACCACATAGTAGGGCAGCAAGACTCGCCTGAGGCCATGGCCAAGTTAATGGGACCATGACAGGGCATTCCAGGTGACAGCCTGAAAACTTTTCAAAGTGGAGGCCCAGAGGGTGGCGGTGTCAGAGCAGGTGGGCTGAGGAGGAGGGTAGAAACTCCTTGTGCACAAAATGGCCCAGTGTTAGATAGTAGCAGTGAGGTTGTTTCCCCTCCTGCCCTGGATCAGTGGATTCAGACCCAAAACAGACAGCCTTCTTCCCTGAAGGCTGAGAAGCTACTGTCACTGAGGGCTGTGCAGGGGATGAAATATCTTCTTACAACTTCAAGTTTCTTTTTGTTGTTTCACCTGGAACTGTTGTAGATAGAAAAACACACACACATGGAGGGCATGCTGTGGTCCTGAGTGTTTGAGATCATTCATTCATACTCACCTAGGACAGTTTTACCACAACCAAAGTTTGCAACTACTGAATCAAGCGACAATTAGCAAAGCAGAAATGAATGAGCCAATGCATCTTTGAACATTGAAATTACCTTT
The DNA here is from genome assembly GCF_014898055.3 of Talpa occidentalis. NCBI lineage: Eukaryota > Metazoa > Chordata > Mammalia > Eulipotyphla > Talpidae > Talpa > Talpa occidentalis. The sequence goes on along the minus strand of NW_023605083.1, from coordinate 103,445,702 downwards.
TTCTGTAACAACTCTGTGTTGGTTGCAAGTGGAATGTTCTCTGTTGATTTGACTTTTGAATATAACTTGTTTCAGAATAAATATTGTAAAATTAAGTACGTGAATGTTCTTTGTATTCAGAATTAAACACTGCTGTTTCAGTCCAAGGACAGGAGAGAACTCCATGTAAATTTAATGTGTAATAATAAGATATTTATTACTTTTTCAAAAGGGTTTGGATGGCAGATTATACATATTGATAAATATTATTTGAAAATACTGTGTTCTGTTTTCCATTAACTTTTGTGAAACAAACAAACAAAATTATTTGTAAAGGTCCCTGTTCAGTTGATTGCCAATCTGCCACTTTCCACTTTGATACTGGAATGGAATTGGTTTTTAAACATCCCTGAGGAGTGGAAATACAACACCAATTTCAACTTTTTTGATCTCTGTTCTATGAAAAATGAGAAACCTAAATTATCTGGCCAACATTGAGAGATTTGAGAAAACAGTGACAAAGACAATTGGCAAAAAATTCCCTCCTCACCTCCAACAAATCCACTTCACTCCTACAGGAAATGATGTGGTTTCCAGTTGTGAGCCCTTGGTGACGCACCTGGTGCACCCCTACATTCCTGGGGAGCCAAGCGAGGTGCCAAATGGCATCCCCCGTGTCGCTCTGAGAAGAGGGTGTCACGGCTATTCAGGCAATGCTGCACTTCTCCTTGTCATTGGTTATGGGAAAATGTGCCTTCATTTTCGGAATAGCGGTGTGTGCATTTCTGATTATGTAGCAAACCCTCTGACTTTTGACTTAAATACTAAAAACATTTGGGTGTTGAGGTTTTGCACTCATAGATACAATTTAAAAGCATGGACTTGGTAATTTAATTAGAAGTTTTCTATAAAATAAACCTTGTTACGTTTCTGTGAAAGGCTCTTTATTAGCATAGAGGAATCATGGGTGGAGAGAGAAACACCGTTTTCTAAATAATTCATTGTTTAGATGACTGTCCATGTAAGTCTGTTGGCAATAAAGGATATTGTGAAAAGTCTCTGATTTGGATGACCGCTCTTGTGTTGCCTCACAAAGGAGAAAAGGAGGGTGTGAAACCTTGCTATAGAATGCAGGTGCTGTTATTCCTTAGGCTTCTTAACATAAAGTAACAGCTGGGACTCCCCTGGTGGCGCAGGTGGTTGAGCGCAGCGCTGTGAAGCTGTCCGCAGCCTCTGCAGCGTGGGTTCGAACCCGGCTGGCTGTGGAGATACACCCACATGGGGCGGCAGACCTCTCCTGTCTCACCTGCTGCTCCCCTCAGCAGTGTATTTCAGTCTGTCTGCCTGTTCTGCTCCCCGCTCTGTCTCTGGTGAATCCTCTCACCCTTCCCACACACACACCTATGGCCTGTACCCCGGTTCTGATATGCATGAATAAATAAATCTTGAAAAAAACCAAACACAGTAACAGTGAATGCACTCTATGTGCCAAGGGTGTGGAATGTAAATGGCATCTTGGCTGAAGCCAAGGTTCACTTCTGCAACTTGCTACCTATTGGCAGAATCAAAGGGACAGAACACTGTGGTCCTCATTTGAGTTGGGGAACATGAATGTCAAGGCCAGAACAGTTATTCCATTGGTGTCTCTTTATGTAGAACATAGTACAGAAAGGTTAAAACTAAATCACTTGTGAAGGAAAAAGCTGGAAAGGGTTGACTCAGGGAAGGGTTGACTCAGATTGATTCTCTCTTGTGGCAAAGGGAGCAGAACCAAACGTCCATGGCTTTCTTTGGACCACACCTCCACTGCTTTGATCTTTAGGATGTTCTTCTCATCAAAGGGCAGCCCACTAACCTTCTAAAATTGGTGAAACAGCACTACTAGCCACCGAAGTTGCACGGGAACACCAACTATGTTAGTGGGGAACATAGGTTATGGCAATTCTGAAAGTGGTTTAGAAATAGGTACCAGTTGAGGAATCGGGATGCCAATGTGCACCCCACCAGTTGTCCTGGTGAAACCATGCCCACATGAACACCCCCAACAACAGGCTTATACAAAGGCAGTTGGTTTTATTTTTGACAAACATACATGGAACATAGTAAGGGTTACTAAGTGACTGAGGTCGAATGCACAGCTTCTCTGTGGCTTTCACATGCCCAGCTCTGTGTGTTGGCTAAGGAGGAATGTGCTCATTGGAATGAAAGCGGATTATTTTTTGCATATATCAAATGAGCACAGTTACTATATCATATGTTTCATTCAGCTCCCTTGAAAATTTTGTGTTATTTCAAGGAGAACTCTGGACCAGAACTATGATAGAAAGTTCGAAAACCATGTGCTTACCTAAGTGAAAATGCAATACACAACTCTCTGGCCATCTGATGCATTTTGTTTGCTTATTTGTTTTCTTAACCCAGTACCTTATGGCTTAACTTTTGTAGAAATGCCCTGGGTTTTCTCACGCTATTTCATAAAAGAATAAGCTGATTTTCGGTGAATTAAAGGCAACAAAATGTCACCAGTGACATCGCCTTACAATAAGAACTGGTCTCATCAGTAACAAAAAGGAGGAAATCAGTACATGTTTACCCTGGAAATGTGCCTCGTAAGAGGGATCAGATACCCAATGAGCAATTACTGCTTCAAAAAAGTTGACATATAAGACAACTCTTTTGGCCCATACTCAAAATTCTCACGGAACCTAAAAATCTTCAGGGGCTCCCATGTGAGGGTTACTCAAGTAACCTTTAGAGGGTTGTTTGTTCTTATAAATCACTGATGACGTCACCAATATGTGCAGCTCCTCCGATTTGCATGTAGAACCCCCGGGCGAAAGCACTCAAGAGGATGTCTGCCTTCTAAGAAACCCCTTTATAAGGCAAAGGGGAGACACAGGTTCAGCCTGCGTGGAAGCAAGATCTCAGTGTCCTGTGGAGTTATAGCTCTGAAGAATCCGCAACCCCAGCTGTCGCTCCCCTCCTTATGTGGCTGTAACAGTCTCTGTGGAGGGGCCTCCAGGAAGGCTGGGGGCTCTGCCCAAAGGCCTGGGCTACTCAGCTGCCACAACAGGGAGTCTTGACTTGCTGCTTTTCTGAGACAGAATCCAGCTCAACATGAGATCAAAGTGCTGTCTGGCAAAACTTTCCCAATTTAATAGAAACTTCCATTACGTTAAACAGACAGCTGCTTCCTGCAATAGGGGAAGGTGGATCAGGTCAGGGGGTGGACCCCAGCTTCTTCTGTGTATGTTCTTTCTTGGGTGGGTCTGAGACACAGGCTCCCTGAACACCATGGCTGGCTTTTTCGTGACGTGTACTTTGGCTTTTGGGTCTACTTAAAATTAGGCAGGAACACAGGGCAGAAGGGAAGTGGGCACTTGGGCACTAGACTCCGACATGTTCACTGTCACCCAGATACCTCAGACACTGACCTGTCCAGGGGCACTGTCGCAGGACTATTTTGGATCAGTCCCCCAAATCTGGGACTGGTCTTGTACAAGCCCTTTCTTGGAATCTAGGCCTTTAAAACAGCTTAACACAGACTTGTAGAAAGTCAGAGGAGACTTGGACCTACATGTCCCCCTAGTGTGTTTGTAGCAAATCCTTGTCCCTGGTGCTTCAGTCGGACATACTGGACTCACCCGTGCATGACTGCCACGTACTGCACGCAGCGCTTCTGATGCCAGACGAGCAAAACACTGGGCTACGTAACAAAAAAGAAAACACACAGACATCCATTCTCTGCGTGTCATAGATAAAGTTACTGAAACGTCACCTGAGGTTCTGAGAAACACAGGGTGCACTGTTGCCCTCTGGCCTCCCTTCTCCAGGAACAATGGAGGGGCCCTAGGCATCAGCAAGACCCCAGAGCCCAAGCAAACAGGCATGCTGTCTACACTGGAACGGACTGGTGAGTCTTCAGGTCCCTCCTTAAGAGCTACCCATGCCAAGTAGCTGTTGGCACAACAGATTTCCCTGTCCCAGCTGGGCGAGGGTCCACGTGGGGAGGCAGGCAATAAATAAGTATGTGTCTGCTGAGTCGGGTGACCACTTCCCAGGATTTAACCTCGAAGAGCTGAGGATCCCTGCTCCTTGAGGCCAGCACCCTCACTGGCAGAGGATGCCATTCTGCAGGGTTTTGTTTTTGTCAGTGATGCAGGGTGAGGTGGCCACCTGGGGAAGGTCTTCCTTGCTCTTTGGGCTGGGGCTGCTGTTGTTGCTGCCGCTGGACTTGCTTCTGCTGGGATCAAGAGCAGGCTGGACAGGCAAGGAGCGGGGGCCTTTGCCCCTGGTCAGACAGTTGCACACCAGCTGGAAGAAGGCCCGCCGCATCTCCTTGCTGGCCAGCGTATAGATGACGGGGTTCATGGCGGAGTTGAGCACAGCCAGCACCACAAACCACTGCTCCTTGAACAGCACAGGGCACTCCTTCACCCTGCAGGCCACGTCCACCAGGAAGAGGATGAAGAGCGGGGACCAGCAGGCTATGAACACGCTCACCACGATCACCACCGTGCGCAGCAGGGCCATGGAGCGCTCCAAGTTGTGGGGGTTTGCTGCCCTGCAGCTGCTGGACTTTACCAAGATGTAGATCCGTGCATACAGGATCACAATAGTCACCAGGATGGCCATGAAGATGCTGATGCAGAAGGCAATGTACTTCTTGGAATACAGGGGCAGGATGGTAGAGCAGTCGGGGAGGTTATGCAGGCAGTTCCAGCCCAGGATGGGCAAGGCGCCCAGCGAACAGGCGATGAGCCAGCACATCCCAATCAACAGAAACACGCGGTACTTTTTGTTAGCATCATAAGGTCTCATTTTGATCATAGTCAAGTACCGCTCGATGGCGATAGCCAGTAAGCTGCAGGTGGATGCCCCCAGGGCCACAAACATGCTGCCTTCCCTGAGGAACCAGACCGTAGGAGACAGGCTCAGCGTCCTCTTTCCCGACATCAGAATGTTGACCTTGTAGACGATTCCGGCCAGCAGGTCACAGAGAGCCAAGTTGCCGATGAAAAAGTACATACGGTTGTGAAATCGATTGTTTTTCCAGATGGCGATCAAAACCATCAAGTTCTCCAGGACGATGAGGCTGCAGATGACCAGGAACAGGATGGTGGTGATGTTGAAGCCTTCGGTGGCGTCCTTCAGCCTGCCCTCCAGCTTGCCCACGTAGTTGTAATGTTCATACAGGGTCTCATTCTCTGGGAGAGGCCTGGGGTGCTGCGTGAGCACTGTCGCCATCACTTGAAATTCACAGACACTTAGCTCCAAATTCCAGCAGAGGGCGCCCCGGGAACATCCATTTTGGGGGAAGACAAAGCCTCAGGCTTCCATGGAGATCAGGTCAGATGCCAGCTGGGGTGTTGAGAACAGGCCCCTGAAAAGAGATAAATGGAGGACACCCAGTCAACGCAAGAGCAAAGCTAGGGGTGCTGGTGTATTTGAGCCCCTATGCCCAAGTCCACACTGATTAAGACCTTGGGAAGCCACAGGGTCTGCAGCTGTTGGGGAAAGAAATTTGTTAGGGGAACACCCTGATCACTCAATCAGACAGGATGACGCACAGACATCGATCACATTTCTACCTGGAAACCTCTAAGCACAGAGGGTAGTTCTTCATCTACCACAAAGGAACTGATAAAATAGTGTTTATAGTTACCAAGAGAGAAACAGGATAATCTCAGAAGGAAAACAGAGCATGGACTCAAGTGTAACACCCAGTTGATTGAAACTTCCTTTGGGCTCTGGAGCCACATGCTGGGAGGCACCCACACTCCCAGGCAGCCTGGCCTGCCTGGGTACCAGGACCAGTACTTGGGCCTAGATGGCCCACAAGTGTGCCAGGCAGAGCCCTGAGCTGGACCCCATGGCACCCGAGGAAGAGGGGCACAGCAGTGGCCTCTCCCTGGTGAGCAGCTTCGTGAGGAGCAGGGAAGACGGAATATAATGCTGCGACTTGGAATCAACTTCCACTGAGGCCAGAGGAAGAGAGGCAAGCAGTGGCAAGCACTGGAGCCTTGGAATTCAGAGGTCTGATTATTAGCAGTAACTGCCCAAAACCCAAACCTAAATCAGTGCATGTGAGTCCAGAGAAACCACCTTGGGGACACTAGTGAGTCATGAAGGTCACAAACTGAAGAGCCAAGTCCTCAAGGATCTGGGTTTGAGTCTTCCCACACTGACCCTGGCACCTCCCACCCTCCTGCGGCACATCCATTGGCCTCTAGGGCATCGACAGTGAGATAGAAATGGCTCTTGGTGGACTCACAGATTTAAAATTTCAGTTTTAAACAGTTCACTATGTGTTTCAAATAAATGATCCTAATTTGGGCTGAAACACAAATGGACCACTCTCCCACAATAGGGGTTTCTGCATTTTGGGGTGTGGTGGAATCTGAAGACCTTATCTACCTTGAGCTCATGCCCAGGTACAAATTGAGGCCAAGAGAGCATTCAGGGAAGGACCTAGGAGCTCAGTGTTGGCAAATGCTCTGTGGGTAAAAAACAGGAGGCACCAAGTAGGTTCCCTGCTGTGTGACACTGCACTGGTTTCCCTGCTACTCTGACACTGCTCCCAGGGTCCTCACCCTCCTCAATTTTGGGGGCTCAGGTTCTCTAAGACATACCCCACTGCTTCTTTGCAGAAGTTGCTCCCAGTGTATGGGAGCTTCCATGGGACACAGGCGGTGATTGACACCTGGGTCTGCCTAGAACTGCCTCCTGGCCCTCCTCAGAGCCTCATGACAGCTGCCCTATGCTGTCCAGGCAGCAGGGTCAGTTTGTCACCTTTCCTAACCTCAAAAGGAGGAAGCAGGCAGATTCTGAGGCTGGGTTGATGATGGAGGACAGAGGAGTACCTGTTGGCCTCCCCCTTTGCTGAGGAGCCTAAGGAGGCAGCCCAAAGTCCTGGGGTCCACCTCCCCGAGTGATGCCCATCCAGGCACAGGGCACCTCGAAGCCTCAGACAGAAGGCAGGGCTTATCCAATACTGGTCCCTGCCCGCTGGATGGAGGCCAGACAAGGACAACAGACTTCACAGCCAGGTTGTCCCGGCTCCTGGGTCAGTGTGGGGGGCAGCAGAGCTCTGCTCCCACCAGCTCCTGCCCACTGTGTCCCTACCAACCATTTTCTTCGAAAGCTTGTCTGTGCTTCAAGCCCCAAGTCAAGTTGCACCTGCTCTATAATATTTCCTGGAATCAACTCGGCCCCTGGTGATGTTTCTGGGGCTGCGGTTTCTAAAACAAATTGCAAGCCGCTGTCTTCATAAGAGGAGCAGTAACAATAGCGGCTGACATTCTGCATTCTCTCTGCCAGGAGTGTCTTCTTTAACACCCACAGGACACCATGAAGTTCCCAGCGCCTCTCCCAGCATCTTCTACATTAACAAGCGCCCAATTACTGCCTATCTGGGTATTCGTTCCCTTGAGCATCATTAGAGAATCCACGTCCCCACTCTGCTCGCCTGCTCCTGGCCTTTGAGGGCACAGGCACAGGACTTGGTTTCCAGTGAGCTTTCCCCCACCCCCAGGGCACAGACTGCTGCCCCACACAGATGGGGCCGCCACAGCCATGTGTCCTGGTTCAGGGGAAAGGCATGGCACAAAGGCAGGGAGGAGAACACACACTGCCTCAAGACAACTCTCAGGCACAGAGCAGAGAGCAAGCAGACCAAGCACGCCAAAGGCTTACATTTTTCTTTTATTCCCTCCCTGAATGCGCAGGGTTTTGATAAAAATTGAGCAGGGGGGAAAAAAACAAAGCAAGCAAACCATAAAAATTAGTGTATGTCTAAGACATTTATTGTCTTGCCAAAGCAATACATCTGAAGGTAAGCATATTTTCCCACCAATGCTTGATTTATCATTTCCCTTAATTAAATATTCACCATGCAGGGAGCCTTTTTCTTTAGAACATCTTTTTTTTTAAGTGAATCTCCACATTTTGCGTAAATGGAAGCTACCCGGCTCTCGTTGGAAACTGAAAGCATATTTTCTCTGTGTTATTAACGCTAAAAGTAAATTCCATTCTGAGAGTTAAGTGCTGGGTTAAGGCCAGATTGATTATGGATGTGTCGGAACATTGTCGTACACCGTCAAAAGACTCTCACGGATGGACCAGCTCGACCTCAGAAAGGTACACCACAGAGCTGAGCTTTCGGGAAGAAAGTTGGGCTGCTCTGCCCCTTTCCGCACATCTACCCCCCGGGGGGGGGGGGTTGTCAGCCCACCACAGCACACCTATCATTTCCTGCCACTGTCTGGTCACTGCAGAAGCGCTAGCCACTGTGGGCCCCACTGGCCCACAGATAAGACTCCCCCTTCTATGAGACCAGCTCTCCCAATCCCCCACATGACTCCTTCTGTTACTAACCATCCCCAATGAGACCACGATCTGGGCTTCTCATCCCCAAGGGCAGTTCTGCTCTGCCTGCATCTGACCTTCACATGAAAGGCACATGTCAGTACAGTTGCACCTTTTTCCCAGCAAGGTCTGACTGAATTATGGTGGAGATGCTGGGATCCCTTCCCGGGGCTCCCGTCACATGCATGAGGCACGTTTATTCTTGTTTGTGGTCCTGATGGCTGCCACATATCTGTCCTCAGTGGTGCTGCCAGGATGGTTGAGGGTGTCCAAGAAGTGACATGTGTCTGCCTCCCATGGGCCTCTCTGGATTTCCAGGAGCCATGCAGGTGCTAGGCTGGACTTTGCTAAGAGGCTCCCCACAGAGGCTGAGAGGCTCAGCAGACTACTCTATAAACTAGTGTCTGGGGAACTGGAGAAGCGCCACCAGAAGGTGAGGTGGACACACTGCAAAGGCTCATGTTTTGTTTTATTTTATTTTATTTATTATTATTTATTTATTTGTTTTGTTTTATTGTTTTATTTAAGTGTCTGGGGCTGCACGGCCTACTTTGAGCTGCACTGCCTACTCTCTCCTTTTACATTATAAAAGTTTAATCACTACTAAATTTCCATGTGAACATTTAAAAATAAAGCCGGATGCTGAGAAATGTGAACATCTGCCCGCTGGTCCTGTGCATCCTCAGGAAGTCAGGCACATCATAGAGGAACATGGGCCTGGGAAAAGCTCAGGACAAATGCCTGCCGGTAGGGTGGTCTCCCATCAGTGCAGAGCTGAGGTAGCTGAGCTGGCTTTGCTATGTGCATCTGCAGAGTTCTCGCTTTTACGAACTCAGTTCATGTAGCCCCAAAGATCGCCCAGCCACCCTGAGTGAGGATTTGCCTGTTGCTTCTCCAGGACAAGGAGGCACAAGGCCCACATCCTGGCTTCCCTTATCTCTACTCAAGGATCACTTACCTAAGAGTTCTCACTTAATTCTCATTAAGCTGGGCTCCTCAAGTCTACCTCAAGGCATTTCAACACCAAGACCTTTCCTTTTTGCCAAAAAGGAATAATACAACTTCTAGAAGTTTCCTTGGTGTGTACCCCGGGGAGACCCTGTGCATCCATTCCCTCCACTCCAAAGAGGAGCATCCACCAGGATGGAGAGTGGGGGATGGGCTGATGGATTCCAGATGTGCTTTCTATGCTAACAATTCACTTTCTCTACACATGCCAATTTGAAAACTAAGCAAACTCTAAAAAGAAGAAAAGGGAAAAAATACAGAAAAATATTTCTATAAAGTCTGGGGTCTGTCTCTTTCCTTAACTGCAAAAGAGAAAAGCATGGCAAAGAGTGAGAAATTTCTTTGGGTCAGATGCAGGATGCTGCATTTTAAAAAGGCACATTCTTCCAGGGAAATCAACTAGTTCATCCTTCAAACTGAATTTAAAAAACAAGCATTTACGAACAAGTAAAATTTCCTGGAAAGCAAGATTTTTTTTCTGTTTAAAAGAATTTAGAAAGAAAATATTGACTAGACCATTAGGCAGCCTAAGACAATTCCTTTGCTAATGAGCTTCTGACTTTCTTAGGGACCCCACTGCTTTCAGGGTAGTTCACAGCAGGGGGCTCCATGCAGAGTCTCACATGCCCAACTGTGAAATAACTGCTGTTCCAGCGGTTTACCCGGGGAGGAAGTTTCACCTCTGTCCTTTCTTCTCCAGGAACTTGGAAGTGAATTCGCCTCCAGGTCTGAATGATTGGCTGCAGATAAGGCTCAGATGCCATCACAGATCTGGGTTCTGTCCAGGGAGCCCCAGGAATGTATGTTGTGCCCCACCCTGGCACAGAGCAAGCCTTATTTCACACATGCTCTCGGGGTGCTTGGGCTTGTCTGTTGGAGGTGGCTACTTTGATGCAAGAGGTCTTCTACCCTCTTTGCTTTTCAAACTGTGTCCTCTCTGCTTGATCCGAGTAAGGGCACAGGATTGAATTCCTACACACAAATGAAGGCGTGAGGATATGAGTTCCCGGAGGCAAATGCAAATGAGGAGTGTTCCGCCCAGTAAGATAGGTAGGCCTATCCCTCCTCCATTTCCCAGAACGTGCTTGGACACAATGACATAGCGCATGCATCACATACTGCACCCCATCTAGTTCCCCACCTGCCTCTGAAGGTACACAGGTAGAAACAGAAGCCAAGAGCCAGGGACACGCCTCTTAGTGACACAGCTCAGAAAGGGCTGCATGTCCTTGTTGTGGGATTCCAGTGCACCACACTAGGGGTAAGCTACCACCTTCCCCAGTGTTCTTCACCTAGATGTGGCAAGAGCAATGCCAGTGTGCTTTAGAATGAAATAGCTTCTAGCTACTATGCTAGCAGAATGCTAGAATGTTAATTTGGGGACTTTACTGAACTTTATGGACATCTCTGTTGGCAGAGAAATTGAGCAGAGTCTTCAAGACCTGCAAGCCCTGTCCACTGACTCCGGATTCTCACTCTGGCTCACGGTACCCATCAGATGCCACACCTACCCTTCATACCACACTCTCTATCAAACAGCCTTTTCACAGATTTGGTCCACCTCCTGTCTGGTCTCTTACAGACACAACTTCAATTCCTTAAAAATACAATGAAAACAAAACAAAGCAAACAGCAGGTGCGTGCTCAGAAGCTGTAATAATGAGAACTGACTGTATCACCGAGACCAGACAGAATTCCTTTCCATGTGTCATGTTATCTCCAAACGCTTATAGAAAACCTCAAGGCAATTAATTAATTCAACAGAAAGTGTATGGCCAAAGAATATTATGAAATGATTCTGAAATTGATAAGAAAGGAATTGAAGCCAAATTCAGGGAAACCGGCTCCAGTAGCTCCCAGCACTGAGGTTCTGGCTCACATAGCAGATGGCCCGAGGGGGGCCTCCTGACTGAGTCAGCACCCCAGTCACAGTCCAAAGTCCTGGCAGAAAAAAGGATTCTTCAACAGGGGAGCTCCACAAGTTTTTCAAGATCAAGACTTGTGGGCCTCCCTGGAGGTGCAGCGGGTTGAACATCGCACTGTGAAGCTGTCTGCAGCCTCTGCAGTGCGGGTTCAATCCCAGCTGGCCAGGGAGATTCCCCCATGGTGTGGCAGACCTCTCCTGTCTTGCCCGCTGCTCCCCTCAGCAGTGTACTTTAGTTAACCTGCCTGTTCTGCTCCCCACTCTGTCTCTGGTGAATCCTCTCACCTTCCCGTGCCTTTGGCCTGTACTCCAGCTCTTGTATAAAAATAAATAAATCTTTTAAAATAATTTAAAAAAAAGACTTGCTCATATTTTCAGTTTTTGTGTTAATAGGACTGTATGCCTACATAGAAAGTATTGAAGTATCTTTAGGAGGTGGAAGAGACCACGCAATCAAATTAGTGTCAAAATTTCTAGAGGGAGGAAAATGAGTGTCTGCATTGGAGAAGTCACTAAATTGGAGAAGGAAAGGGAAGTTTTGCCATTGAGGCAGGGTAGAAATTTCATAGTCAGGCCTTAATTCACAAACACTGGAGCAGGGTAGCATTTTCAAAGACAAAAACTGTGAAAAAGCACCCCACACATATCAGGGGACACTCTTTGGGCTGACTTTGTGCAGTGGACCTTTGCTGTCAGGTGATGAGTGCCACTGGGCCAGCGGAAAACACGTGACCTCTGACTGAGAAAACCCCAAGTGCAGTTCTTGTCACGCCAAAAAAAAAAAAAATTATTTAGGCTTGCACTAGGTTCTGCATCAATCAAGTAGGGAATCGTAGGCTCTGGGGCCCCTAGCACCACCACCACCCTGGGGCAGGTCATCTTTCTCCATCCTTAATCACATACCCACAGGACCTATTCCTGCTCTGTACTTTCTAGGAATTAAGATTTCTTAACACTGCTTGCAAGACTTTTATCAACAGAGAAAAAAAAAAACAGTGAAAAGATAACATGGGATTATATACAATGGGATTACATACAATGACTGCAAACTCTGAGGTCCAGACTAAGAAGATGCCTAATTCTGTGGGTCCCCCAAGCTCCAGAGCAGGTGAGTACTGTGTGCAGGGCCTTCCACTTCTGAAATGACCTTTCAGAAGCGGTGTTCATGCAGCTATGCTTTCTTTATCTTCAAAATAGTGTGTTGCATTTAAAAACCCACAAGAAGGCCTTCTCTTACATCTAAATATAAAGACACCACAAAGAAATATGTCATTGGGAGTGTCCAGTGCCAGAGAGAGACTGTTTGGAGACCAGGGTTACAAGCGGCAAACAAGCACAAGTTTCCTGCATCAGGACAAAAAATGAGGGCGCCCCTCTCCAGGCTTTGTCTGCGTTTTGAAGGTACCTATAGACCTGGGATCCTCATTGTGGGAGTGCAGGACTTTTGTTTCCCAGCCCAGAACTGACAGCCCTGATTGCTCAGGGGTGCTTGAGGAACAGAAAGAAAAATGGCATTTTGTGCCCAACATAATTTATAAGCATGCTTTTCTCAGAGAACTACCGGCGCACACAGCCCAGAGTCCCAAGTCCCCATTCTGGGAGAGCGCCTAATTGCTTAACTGTGCAAGGAAATGAAAGAGGGACAGTCTCGGTAAAGAGGCCCCTGTCGTTCGTCCAGGTCTACGCCTGCCTACCGTAGTGGAAAACGAACAACCCCAGTTCTCCCTGTCCAGGCTGGGTCACTCGCAGGGACTGCCTGGGTTTGGGGGTGATGCTGATGTGGTGTGCTCGCCCACCCAGGTCAATGTCCTGCCTGGGATCAGTAGAATTTGGGGAGAAAAGTGGGCCCGGCTGCTCCCATGGTCCCACTGCCCTCACTCCCCCGCCTCGGGGCCAATGTCAGCGCAACCCCAGCGCGAAGGGGGTGCTCACCTCAGTCTGGACAGGGCACTGGGGCCACCGATATCCTGGCGCCCCTTCCTCCCTCAGAAGCGAGCCGGAATGGGACCCCGGGAGAGTCCTGGGTCTCGGGGGTGCTTCCCGGGCCTGGGAGGAAGGGACGGTCCTGCTAGGGCTCTGCTGCCGCTGCGCTTGGCTCCGGGTCCCCGTCGCGTGTCCCCGGATCAGCCACTCCGCCTCTGCCCCGCCAGCGCCAGCCGCACAGCAAACTTTTCCAGCTGCCCGCCGGGGCGGGGCCTGCGCGCCGCCTTCCAGTCCCCGGCCCCCGCCCCCGCGGCCCGCCCCTCCCGGCGCCGGGTCTCCTGCTCCCGGCTGCACACGCCCGAAGCCCCCAGGCCCCTCGGCTCGCCCCACCTCTTCGCGTCCAGTTCCCATCCCAAGCGCCCTGTGTCCATCTCCCCACTGCTCCAAGCGCCCCTTCCCATCCCTGTGCGCCGGGTCTCCATCTCCTTAGCCCCCAAGCCCGCACTTCCCCGAGGTCTGCCGGGTCGACCTCCACCCCCTCCCTCTCCCGTGCAGCCCCCACACCCTCTTCGATCTGCTCCCTAACTCGGAATTCCCCTGTACCTCCCTCCTCGCGCCCCACCTCCACCTCAGCAACTCTTCTTGCAAGTTCTCTGCCTGCCTCGCCCGCAGCCTCTTTACCCTTAGCCTCGGGACACCCGCATCCCGACTCCCCGCACCCCCCGCACCCCCTCCACCCTCCTCTAATGTACCCATTGCTGGTCCGGAACGCCCTCCAGGGGCCCGGCGCCCCCGCCCAGTGCCTTCAGCCCTGTCCCGGGCTGAGCCTGAGCGGGGAGCTCTGACCCCCACCCCAACCACCCCCAAGGTGACTGCGAGGGTTTAGCCGATGACTGCTACTATTACTGTTATCATTACGGCGAGCACCATAATTTGCGTTTAAAAGTGTCAGTTCGCCCACTTGGATGTTAGCGTCGGGGTTTGGGTTTGCGCCCTCCGGGCCCGCGCAGAGGCGGTTCCCGGCGCAGACCCCAGGGCGCGCTGGCGGCGGCGGATCCGAGCCTGACCGACATCCCGGCTCTTCTCATGCCGGCGCACAGACCAGCCCTCGCTGTGCAGGGGCTAGAGAGCCCACGCCAAGCACTTCCAAAGCAAGGCTCTAGGGAGGATGCGACCAAATATTCAACTGGAAAGTGAACGTCCTAATAAGAGAACACAGAGGCCACCGACCCTAAAAGCTGCTGGAAGAGGGAGAAAGAGACTAGAGGATGAAAAGAAAAGGGTCGAATTCGAAAGAAACCGCAGTTATTCAAAGCGAGGCTGTATGTATCTGAGCTTATTGGATTGGGGTCCGTAGGGGTCCTTGGAGCTAGGCAGGGGTCTTGGTAAAGGGTCTTCCTGTTACGTTTCCCTGATATGCCTTCTGGCCATCAAAGGGGGCGCCACTGAGCACATTGCCCCCAGAGTGGGGACAAATGCTTGTAGTGCTTGGAGCCCTTGAGCACCTGGCATGCTAAAGCAACAGGGTGCAAGCTGCAGGCCCTTGCTTCCTGGGGGTCTTCTCTGGTATTTCACGTGGAGAAACCCACCTCCTGGGGACCATGGGGGAGGGGGCTACAGAGGTGGGCCCAACCTTTAGGGAGCAGGGTGCTGTCCAGTCCTGGTCCAGCCTGCTTGGCCTCCTGGGTGCCCCCTAAGTATCTCAGCCATCAAACTGGCCCTGTGTCTAGTGCATGCTGCCAGGCGCCATTTCTGACCAAATTGCAGTGGGACAGACTGTGCCTCCATTTTTCCACTCCAACAGCATCAAGTCACGGAAAGGTGAGAAGGGATTCTGCTCCTTTGGCCCCTGGCCATACTGGCCATAGTGAAGGAGTCTTTAGCGTAGGTCTTCTGTTTACGGATGCCAGAAACAGAGAAATACTGTGGGTCTTCACTGGCTCTTTACTGCAGGTGCCCCAAGGGAGAGGAGGGATTTGATATAGAGCACACTCCTGAAACTCCTTTTTGGGACAAGACTCCTTTTCCCCAAAGTTTCCCAGTCATGAGCGGCTCTCCCACACGGTCCTCTCGCTGACCTCATGTCCCATTCCCCTACAGGCTCCCTAACCATGGGTCTTAAAGTTCAAACACTGGACTCTGAGGACCGGCCCTCTCTGCCCCTACACTATTCCTGGAGCCTTCCCCGAGTCTGTTGAATAAAATCCTCCTCCTCCTTCTATGGCTCTGGTCCACAGGAAAGCTCTTACAGGAGAGTGTAAGCTCATAAATGTAGAAGGACTGGGAATTAGGGATTAGGAAATCCCCACTGTGCAACTCTCCATGAAACTTGGCCAGCCAAAGCAGTTTAGTGCACACTGAGGGGAGGGTGTGGAGAACCAGTTAATCACAGTGCTAACTGGGGAAGGAAAACAGCCTCCATTTTCAATGGAGAAGTCTGGCTGTCCCCACCTTCCGAGGGGTCAAAACTAGCATCACTAGTACTGGATCAATCTGGCATTACATGCTGCAGAACCAGGCATACAACACCACTGATTCTGCATTCTTGCTAAAAATGCTGACCTCGTGGGCGTTCCATAATCCACAGTCCATTGGCCCACTGTCCTCCTAAAAGCATATGTCAGGAAGGATGGGGAAGGTTCTACTATCAGTGAAAAGAAGTGACATTCTTGACAGGTATGGACCCTGAGCCATCCCTGTTCCAACTATACAGCATGAAAGAATTTGGAGGCTATTTCAATATGCACCATATTGAGTGATAGAGTATTGAGTGATATTACAGGATTACTGTTAGTGTTATTTGGTACAGTAATGGCACAGCACTTATCTAGAAGGACGACCTTATTTTTAAGAGATGGCTGCTGAAGTATTTAAAGGTGAAATGTCTTGATGTTTGCAACTGATCTTCAAATGATTCAGCATAAACAATATGATCACATAAAGCTGATATGACAAAATGTTGGCAATTATTAGATCTAGGTGGTGAATGGGGGAAGAGGTGAGTTGTATAATTTGTTTACTTTCTCTCTATGTTTGAAATTTTTTCATAATAAAAAGTTGGGGAAAATAAAATCTCAGCTATTAAATCATTTAAAAATGTCTCCACCTCTGTGCTCAGACTATCAAATCCAGGCTTATGAGAAGGAAATAAAAAGATACTATGATAATAAGAATATACTCCATCTGTGTATTTTTTGAATCCCATTAGCCCCAAATTTGAATATCATTTGAATAAATAAATGACATGCTATAATCTATAGATAATATTATATTATTGATACATACTCATTTGTAATGTAAAAAAGAGAAATGCATTAACTTTTGTCACATATTAGTGCGTGCAACCTGGCAGCAGAAGCAATGTGGTTAAAGGAAATCCTATTTCAACACCCTACCCCACGGGGAAGGCTTTCCCAGCAAGGCAGAGATATTGCAGGTGTGGATTGCAGAGGAGAAGGCCCCTTCAAGAGCAAGTTGCTGAAAGGACAGAGCTCTGTGCCTACAAAACTTTGTGCCTCGTCTCTCCATCTCCCCCCTCCAACTTGTGCTTCCTGAACCCCAGGATGCCTTCCCAGCCCCTAAGTGGGGATCGGTCTACTCCATGCATATTCTGAGCATGTTTGGGCTCCAATCACAGTTCGCAGCAGACAGTCTCCGCTTGGGTAAATATGCACACCACCTTTTTGGGTCTTCAGAGAACGTTCCTCAAATGTGCACTGAGGAAAAAGCATTGTGCATTCACATATGTGGGTGAGTCTGTGAAGGGACTCTGAGTAGGGCTGGTGGGTGGACCCCAAGGAAGGGTTGCTGGAGGAACCCCGGGCAATGTGGGCAACTCATATCTTGTGGTCCTCAGCAGAACACCATGACAGAAGTTATTTACACAGCATTGGGGAGAAAGAGCTTTAAAACATTCATCTGGCTATTGATTTACAAAAAGAAACTTGGCCTATTGTACAATAACCCTGCCTCTACCCAAATGAAGCCTTGACTTGCTGCCAGAACTCCTTCAAAATAAGCATTCATTGGTTGACAGTGGCGCCCACCAAGACTGAGCCTCACAGATTCGTGATTTTCACAATTATTAGGCGCCTTGTCCCCATCTTATGCTTTTTCTCAGTGTGAGCCAGGAGTCATGGTTCTTTCTCATTTCATATTTTGTAAGGATGTTCCTAAATTCAGACACATCACTAGCATGTATGTGTGTGTGCTCATGTGAGTGTATAACTGTGTATGTCCATGTGTGTGTTCACGCACATGTGTACATGTGTCACATATAGCGTGTGGGCATGTAAGTACATGTGTGGGGTAGAGCTATGCATGTACATGTGCACATGTGTGTGTGTGTGTGTGCGTGCGCCCTGGAGAAGGGCCATACTCCTAGGAGTAGTAGAATGTACCCAGTACTCCCTGGGAGATGAGCAAGAAATGAATATTGGTCTTTGTTCCCAATTCTTGACACAGAGCTCCTAAAATCCTTGACTTTGCTGTCTCTTGTTTGCTAATGAGATAAATGGTGGTTGGGGACCTAGATACTTCAGGATGGGGGCTGGCTGCCAGCAACAAACCCTGTGATTAAAGAGTTGGAACTTACAGCTTGTCCCCAACCTGGAGGGAGTGGAGAGAGGCTGGAAGTGGAATTAATCCCCAATAGCCGATGATTTAACCAACTATGGCAACATGATGAAACCGCCACTAAAAATCCAAAACAATGGGTTTGGGGAGCTCCCCAGTTGGTGAACACATCTGTGTGCTACAGGGTGACACATCCAGAGAGGGCGGGGATGCCGTGTGCTCCTTCCTCCCTAACCTTGCCCTGTGCATCTCTTCAGTCTGGCTGTTCCAAGGTTACATCCTTTATAATAAGCTGATAAACATAGTAAAGTGTTTACCTGCGTTCCTGTGAATTGTCCTAGCAAATTGCCAAACACGAGGAGGGTATGGATCTTTCTACATTTGTGTCAGGCAGGGCAGAAGATTCAGTGGAGCAGACAGGAAATTCACATTGGCCTGGGCAGGTGGCAGGAGTCTAGTGTGGTAGTGTATGCATACGCATGTTTCTGGCAGAAATCAGTATTCTGAAAGCAAGCGGAGAAAGGACAGGCGGAAGACACAAGGCTGGGTGGAGGTACTGGTGTCCTCTACATTGTTTTGAGAGGAGAGTTGCCAGAAGCCTGGCAGAGATGACTGCCCTCATCCCACAAACCAGTTAACTCAGTGTTCAGCAGACCTGATGTTCTAAGTCAAATCAGTCCAAAAAAGTTTCTTCTCTTGGTAAATGCTCCACCTGAGACATTGTGATAGGAGCTGGTTTGCTGGAGTCTCGCTCTTTTTTTTTTTTTTTTAAAGATTTATTTTTATTTATTTATACAAGCACTGGGTACAGTCAGAAGCGCGGGAGGGTGAGAGAATTCACCAGAGCCAGAGCGGGGGCAGAGCAGGCAGAAGGACCGAAGTACACTGCTGAGGGGAGCAGCGGGCGGCAGGAGAGGTCTGCGCGCCATGTGGGACCCTCCTCCGGTGGCCGGGGAGCAGCCGGGGATCGAACCGGCACTGCAGAGGCAGTGGGCAGCTTCGCAACCCAGCGCTCAACCACTGCGCCACCGGGAGGCCCTAGAGTCTCGCTCTTTAGTCACAGAGGCTGGTTAATATACATTATCTATGAGGTTATTGGACAGATATGCCTCCTTGTGCTCACACCAGCATTCACAAGCACACAGTAGGCTGAGTGGTTGCCTGTGAACTGTCTGCACTCTGCTTCGGCTGTGTGTTTCCTGCCCTGTGACCCCGACTTTATGAACAAGTGTCTGCAACCTTGTTGAATAACTTTGCTTCTTCTTAGCTACCTAAGGGTTTAATTGGCTGTGGGGAGGCAGGGAGAGCAGCAGAGGATACAACTCCTCCAACATCAAAGGCATGTGGGTTATAAGACAAGAAGACCAAGTGCTTTGATGGGACAGTGTAAACAAACACCGCTGTACCTGGGGCTGACTTCTGCCAGCACAGTTCAAAGAGCTTCACACAGAGCTTCACCCTCACAACAACCCCATCCCAGTTGTCAGAGGAGGAAACTGAGGCACAGAGATAATGGTACATTTGCCCCAGGTCACACAACCTGAATGTGGCAGAGTCAGAGTGCCTTGTCCATTTGGAATATGTTGACCTACTTACTGCCCTGGATTTTGCAACACTGGCTGACCTTTGTGTGAGGCTGGCCAACACCCAGGGCTGCTGTGAAGAGGTCCAGAGGCTGCCTCCCTCGACCTCACTTGGCTGAAAACTGAGGGTAACAGGGATGGAGAACACACACTGTCGCTGACACTCAGGCTTGCCAATCCTCACACCTACTCTCAGTTTCAGACTGTGTGTGATTGGTTTTATGGAACTTGGGTGGAAACCACTGAGATCCCTCTGGGCAGTCCCTGCCCCAAGCTGCGCCGATGGCAAGGGCAGGCTAGATACTACAGCTGGGGAGAAGAATGGAGACCCTTACTTCTACCATCATTCTAAAAGTGAAACCACTGAGCCATGACAAACAAAATTTCCAAGAACTAACGATATACAGGGTTGTAGGACTCAAGATCAGCAATCAAAAATCAGCTGTAATTTTGTTTAAAAAAATGGAAAGTTTTTCTATATTAGCAATGAACATATGGACATTGAAATAAAAAATACAATTTGCAATCACTAAAATATCAGTTTCTTAGATGTACATCTAACAAAACATACACACAGGGTTGTGTGCCGAAGAGAGGGCACTAAGAAAAAGAACAGCATGGGCCCTGAAAGTGACAAGTCTGACATAAGAGAGCAGGTCCAGGGTGCTGGTAGGCAAATCCAGGCAAGAGCTGCACAGGAACTTGGCTGGTGGGTCTGTCTGCTCTTCTTCCCCTGGTTATACCACAGGGAAGCTAAGAGGGTCAAGTCAGGAGAACTCATCCACCAATTTCCTGGTTGGTGTCCCCGTTTGGTCTATAATGCTACTGCCATTTGCAAACCACATCAAATAGTGTGGTCTCCGGGGAATGGTAAGTATTGGGTTAGTTGGGATGGGACCATTTGGAATGAGTGAGGCTTGCTGGAGGCATGTGACCAGGAAGGGGAAGAGAGGAAACATGTTCCTGCATTTGTGGTAGAGGGAGGGAGCTGGCTACGAAAGGACTGTATTAGACTGAACCATATGGAATTTCCTCTCTTCACCACTTTTAACCATTAAATGACAATGTGATACAGTACCATTGACAGAATACTACTAAGAAACACCAATTCTAAAAATGCCCTCAATCTTCCATACCCACCTGGCCCCCCTTCAAGGCGAGTCTTCTCATGCGGTAGAGGCCTCCTGAAGACTCTTCTTCAGGGATGCAAGCACTCGTCTGCTGCCTCCAGCCTCCACAGACGCTTCTCAGTCCCTGGCTGACCACCTCGACCTCCTCCTGGCTGTTAGCATCAGCCCAGGGCTCAGCAAAACGTTCTGTCCTCCTCCACTCACAGGCGTACCTCCTCCTGCCTTGAGTACCTATCCAGTTCTGTGCTACCCGGACACCCCACTTCTCTGTCCCTCCAACCCCACTACATATGCCCAACATGTTCATAATGAACATACAGCAACGTATTTGCATGCATTCAACATGTGAATTCTGTAAAGCCATACATGTGTGTAAAGTCAACATATATACCTCTCAAACCAATATATGTGTTGGCTAACATAGGAGCCTAAGCTTTAATATAAGAACACACACCCCGCCATTCACACTAACATACACCACTACACACACCCACACTCTCACACTAACATACACACATATACCCCATCGCACACTAACACACCCACACATACACACAACCACACACTCATGCATTTACCCACCTCACACAAACCACCCCCAACCCCCACTCACTCACACACATACTCACCTACATCCATTCCTTCCAGTACTAAAAATCTTGCTTAGTGAGGAAAATAATGTTGGAACCGTTTTGCATGTTTAATTAAAGTCCAACTGTATTTATAACAAGACTTTCCTGCCTGTGGTTCTTTGCAGTTTGTGGACTGATGATTCTCACTTTCAAAACAAATCACCTCAGGCTTCACCATGGCTTCCTAATGCATATTTATGCTCATTTTCCATGTCTAGGTTTCCAGTTTCCTGAGTCTCAGTCAAGCTGAAGGTGTGAAAATTAATACACAGAAACTATTTAAATGAGTTCTCACACTCGAGCAAAGAGGAAAGCACAGGACCCAACAGGCCTCATATATCCTACTGGAAGTAATCCTGCTTCCCCCCAGAGGGAGGAAGAGGGGAGCACCTCCCCACCCAGCAATAGCTCAGCCAATGAGAGGTGCCGGAGACAAAGCAATGAGCAGCCCGCACACATCAAAGGCCCAGTTTTCTCCAGTGAACTCTGGTTCCAACAGCCCCTCTGAAATGTACATAGGTGGGTTCCTGCCTTTGTTCTGAGAAGGGAGGTGCTTGTCTCCCCAAGAGACTGCCCTTTCCAGACTGTTCCCTTATTGTTTTCAGATAAGTCTATTTTGCTAGTGAAATGACTGGCTGCTTCTTGCTTTAGGTTCAACAAATGCAAACAAACGTGCTCAAAATGTGTCTTTTCCTTTATGAAATACATTACACGCGAGCAGTCCATGAGAAGACAAGCTCTCAGAGTGAGCCCAGGGCAACTGAGTGGAGGAAAGCTGGGCGTAGCTTGGAGAGGGAAGAGGTGGTGGTCAGCTATCCAGGGCGCTTTGGCTCAGGAGGAGCGGTGCTGCCATCCAGGCACAGGGAGTGTGCTAGCCAACGAGAGGGGGTTCACAGCAGCCTGCTGACCCCAGGGGGTGCTGAGAATTTGGGGGCCTCATCAGTCTCTTTTGACTTGGAGGCAATTTACTTTATAGCTACTCTGACTAGACATCCAAGGAAGAGTTCACCCAGCAGTAGGAATGCAGAACTGCAGGTAACAAAATGGTGGCCGAACAGGCCATTTAGGACTAGCAGACCCACCCAGCAGGGCCCTGGTTGTGATTCCCACACAATAGCTTGTGGCAAGAAGTCCATGCCTGTGAGGAAGCTCACAGGGCTGGTTTCTGAGCAGCTGGGGACCCTGGGATCCAGAGAGGGCCACAGGCACCCAGGGAGCTCTGCAGGGTGTGACAGCAACATCGTCTACAGATGATGGAAGGGGGCAGAAGTCAGACTATCCAGAGTGGAGACTGGGAAGGGACTCAGAACACATGAAACTGACAGAGCTCAGTTGTCTTAATTAGGGTAAAATGCTCTGAAGTGGATGATGGGCAAGTTATGCAGAAGGAACCAATAGGTCCTGATGCGACCTGGAGAACTCTGACCAGGTGACAGTCTCCTCAGACATTGACCACAGGGCAGAGATGTAGGATGTAACACCAGAGTAACTATCCGAGGTAATCGGTGACTGTGCCTCATAGAGACAATCTACAAGTTTCTATGGTCCAGTTAAAGAATAAAAAAGCATTCCAGAACAAAAAATATGACAGGGGTCAATTGACCAGATCTGCTGGTGCTTTCTTTCTTGCACAGGAAGTCCCTTATATATGTTCTCAAAGGGTGACTCTCTAAGGGAAGCTAGTTCACCGTGCTCCCCATGGCAGCATTATTGGGAATAAAATTTTCTTTGGGAAAATTCTTCATGGTCTTCAGTCTTTGATCTTCTGAGTGATGAATGATAAGACCTGGTTAGGTCAGTAACACTAGGACCCGGGTAGCTCCAGGGAAGGTCAGAGGTCTCCTGACTCCCATCAGTGCCCCACCTTGAGGCTAATGAAAGGCACCTGCTTCCCCTCTCAGGCTAAACGAGATGCCAGGAACTGAGCTCAGAGGCTCCCATGAGGCCCAGGCCAGTGCAGAATGTGATCAGCTGTGAGTGACCAGGGTGGACGGGAGCCAAAGTCTGTCTACCTCCTGCCACCCCCAACTTTTAGGTAGCTGCTGGTCATCATTGGTGGCTTGGAGACTCTTCAAGATTGGGCACATTAGGGAGGGTGAGAAAGTCAGTGCCCAGGGCATTTTGAACCTGGATGGAGAATACAATGGAAGTTGAAGGGGAAAATCCTATAGGTCTATATATTAATTTCCTGTGGCTTCTGTAACAAAAGACCATGGACTCAGTGGGCTAAAGACACACAAATGTATCAGAGTTCTGCAGATCAGAACTCTGACAAGGTCTCACTGGACCAAGTTCTAGGTGACTATGGGTATAATTTTTTTGGAGTCTGTGAAATAGAATCCATTTCTGTGCCTTTTTCTGTTTCTATTGATAGAAGATGCATGTTTTCTTTGCTCATGGTCCCTTCTTCCCTCCTCAAAGCTGGTGACAAGAGGTTGAATCTTTCTCAGGCCTCCATTTTACTGGTTCTCATCTCCCCTTTCAAGGATCCTGTGTTCATGTGGGCCCACCTGGATAACCCAGGATGATCTTCCTTTTCCCCGTGCAATCTTCATTCCATCCGCCCCTTTGCCACGCCGGGTGACATAGTCCCAGGTTCCAGATCAGGACACTGACTTCTCTGAGGAACCAGCAGCCCTTATCAGCCAGGTAAAGAATTTGGGTTTTTCTCCCGTGTGTGGCATGGGGCTAGAGAAATTTGCTTGGTGAGGCATTCAGATAGAAGTCCTTTGGGTGTCCCTGGTAACAGGCTATAGACCTACCTTATAGGGGCAGCTCTGGGCACATGACCCCCTGAAGCCCCCTGAAGTCACAGCATCTGCGGTATGCTCCCCACACAGAAGGGAAAGGCAGCTGGAAAGGAAATGTATCTCAAGTCTGGCTGTTTTCGGCAGAGGCCTCTCCCCATTCAGTCTTCACTGTGTTCTGTAGTTCCCCAACTTACACTTTCAAGAGTGAAATGGAGGAAATATCCAGTGGCTGGGCTTTTGAATGCAAAAGAAAACTCAAAATTCTTTGGAATTTGTCCTGAGTCTGCTGTCCCCTTCATACGGAAAGTCCCTTCTTAATTTTACTAACTCTGTGCCTCATTTGCTTTCCACTCAATTTAAAAGTCATCTTCAATATAACCCTTAAATTATTTAATCTTTCATGTTAAGTAATATTCTTACAGTGATCAATATTCTTGTATAATGAATGGCCTTTTGAAAGGAGGAGGAGACGCAGGTCCTATTTAACTCCTTATCTATGCCGGCATATAAAGTGCCATGCAGGCTATAATCACAGTGGATTGTTTTTTATAAATTAATACAAGTTAATAAAACTGGTAAAATTAGAAAAACCCTGTTTTAGGAATAATCTTCACCAAAGTCTGAATCTTAGCTCTAACAGCCGGCATTCATTACTATTTTATTCTGTAGGAGTTGTTACAACATCTGACAAATACCCTGCAGACAGGGAGGAGGCTGCCCAAGGAAGGTTTTCCCAGAGACCAGAAGGGGTCAGAGCTGTGACCCTAATGTAGGCTCTTCCTTGTTTACAGAAGTGGAAGATGCGCAGGGACCTCAGTGTACCTGGAAACGTTAATACTATGTCTTTTTTGTTTTTTAAGATTTACTTTATTTATTTGTGCATACAAGAACTGGGGTGTAGGCCAGAGGGGTGGGGAATGAGAGGATTCATCAGAGACAGAGTGGGGAGCAGAACAGGTGGATCTATTGAAATACACTCCTGAGGGGAGCAGCGGGGGAGTCAGGAGAGGTCTGCTGTGCCATGTGGGTTAGCTCCCTGGCTGGGGATCGAACTCATGCTGCAGTGGCTGCAGATAGCTTCATAGTGCTGAGACTTAACCCCTTGTGTTACCAGGGAGGCCCCTACCATGGCTTTCTTGAGCATAGTAATATACTCTCCCCCTGGAAAGCTGATGTGCCAGTGCAGCCTAAACCAGGTGTGTGGGCAGCTGTGGATGTGATGCTTGCAGACACCAGGTGGTGGACGCCAGGACGCTATAAGCCTGTGAGCTCTGGGGTCTGAGAGTCTAGTGTCTCTCTTGTCCCTACAATAGTCCTCATCTCAGAAATCCTTCAGTCTCTTTTTTGTCTTGTCCACATTGAAACAAACAGGAATTACTTTCAGGCTGCAAGAGGGAGATTTTCTTAGCAGACTGTAATAATGAAATTACTGTGAGGCAGGGCTTACAGATTAATATGTATTTTATTCTCATATTATCAATGATTGGATTCTTATTTACACTTTGTTTTGTTTTGCTTTTTTTAAATCACCTTCTCAATTTTTATTGATTTACTTATGTCTCTGTCTACTTTTTGTCATTTTTCAAACTTCATGTTGGTCTTGTTGTCTCTTTGTCCTTCCCTATTTTTTCTTTTTAATATTTCTTCTTTTGCATTTCAATGTTCACACTTGAACTCTGGATTAAGCAGTTACTAAAAATTCATAAGCTTCTTTAAGTAAATAAATGCTCAGAAATGTCCATCCTTGTGACATAATCATATCCATTTCACTACGCGCTTAGCAATACCTATAGAAATGGAAAACTAATCTCCAAAATATTAAGCAACTACCCAGCAGCTGGAGTCCATTCTGGTGAGTTTCCAGCATGGTTTCCCTGGGCACCATGGCCTGATGCCTTGGCCAGAACTGCAGATGGTATGTTCTGCTGCAGGGCGCCCTACATGAACGGACCCTATTCTCCACTAACCTGTACAGGCCCAGCCCCTTCTCATAAATCTCAAAACAGCATTTTGCTGTAACCTGGCTGCTACAATGTGCTTACCTATGTCACCATCACCAGGATTTGGAGGTTGAAGATGTGAATGGCTTGACCACATGTGTGAGTGGTTTACAACTTCACACCGCTTTAGCATGTAGACTGCAGGGAAGTTTTCTTATGAAATCTGGACTCACACTTTCAGTTGCCTGTGATGCATATGCTTGTACAACTGGAAGCTGGAACTTGTAAACATGGTCATGGAGAATGGCCTTGCTCTCTGCCTTTCTCTATTTTTCTCTGCTGATTCCACTCCACTGCTGTCAGCCTCTGGCCCAACATCTCTTTGAAACTGAGTGTCATGCTTTAATTAAGTTGCAGAGTTCTGAAGGCAAAATATTTGAAGTTGATGTGGAAATTGCCCCGCGATCTGTGATTATCAAGACCATGTTGGAGGGCCTCCCTGGTGGCGCAGCGGTTGAGCGCTGGGTTGCGAAGCTGCCTGCAGCCTCTGCAGCGCTGGTTCGATCCCCGGCTGCTCAGAGGAGGGTCCCACATGGCGTGCAGACCTCTCCTGCCACCCGCTGCTCCCCTCAGCAGTGTACTTCGGTCCTTCTGCCTGCTCTGCTCCCCGCTCTGGCTCTGGTGAATTCTCGCACCCTCCTGCGCCTCTGACTGTACCCCAGTGCTTGTATAAATAAATAAAAATAAATCTTTAAAAAATAAAAAAAAGACCATGTTGGCAGACTTGGTAATGGATGGTGGGGATGAGGACCCAGTTCCTCTACCAAATGCTAATGCAACAATATTTAAAAACATCATTCAGTGGGGCAACCACTAGAAGGGTGTCCCCCTCCACTTCCTGAGGAAGATAAGAGCAAAGAAAAGTGGACAGATGTTTGGGACCAGGAATCCCTAAAAGTTGACCAAGGAACACTTTCTGAACTTATTCTGGCTGCAAACTACTTAACCATCAATGTTTGCTTGTTGGTATATGCAAGATTCTTGCCAATATGATAAAATGGAAAACTCCTGAGGAGAATCTCAAGAACTTCAATTTAAAAAATGGCTTCGCTGAAGAAGAGGAAGCCTAGGGATGCAAAGAGAACTAGTGGTGTGAAAGGAAATGAAACTCTACCCCTGACACTGGAACACTGTAAGGACTGTTCCAAATACTAGTTGTGCTGCTCTGTTTATAATTGTCAATATCAGAAAAACAAAAGACAAATGCAACAGTGATCCCATTGTATTAGCAGAAAACCTACTCATTGCATGTGTAGTTTGAAGTCAGATCCCAGATCTATAGTAGCGTTTCTCCTATGTGATCAAAAATTACCTTTTTCTTAGCTCTGGATAAAATTGAAATGTGGATTCTCTAAAGAAAGTAGCATTTTGGGCTCTCCTTCTTTAACTTCAGTGACCTTTTAAAAGTTGACATTGTCAATAATGCCAACTTTTTTCCCAAAGACCCTCCAAATGTGGGCATTGAGCCTAAAGGCAGAGGTGGGATGGCTAGAGGGTGGACATGTGGCAAGATGGAGCAAGTTAATGGTAGAATCTAGGTGAGAAGCCAAATTTTCTTTGGCTTTTCTTTTTATTTGAAACATTTCACAACAAAATGTTGGGGTAATTGATCAGGATCTTTTAATCGCCTTGATTCT
Organism: Talpa occidentalis; assembly: GCF_014898055.3. NCBI lineage: Eukaryota > Metazoa > Chordata > Mammalia > Eulipotyphla > Talpidae > Talpa > Talpa occidentalis. Next base: position 103,418,194 of record NW_023605083.1, on the reverse strand, counting down.
GCTCTTCATCCCTACATACTAAGGTGGGCAGGCACTGGAGAGCACACCCCACCATACCAGGCTGGCTTCCCCAGCCCAAGAGTGAGGGGCATGAGTCTTCCCAATTAGATTTCAGCCTTCTTGGGCAGTGATCAAATCCATACCTTTTCTTCTTCCCGACTGTCCAGATCGATGATGACCTCAGAGTGCATTTCCAAACATTTTAAAGTGGATTGGCTAATTGGCCCTCCAGTATGTTTGTTATGATGTTGGCAAACCAGGCAAGGTCAGCAAAACTGAGTGACTGATCTGTCTGTTAGCTGCTTGCATGTTGCAGGCTTTTAGCTCACTCCTTGCTGTGACGAGTATTTCTTGGGGGGTCACCAGGCACACCCTTCCCTGGCCTTCCTCTGCTCTCCCAGTCGGGGCTTCCAGTCACCATATCCAAAGGAACCACTGGAAGCAAACTTGGTCTCAGCATCTGCTTCAAGAACAATCCAAACTCAAATTCATTCACTAGCAGTCTGGAGCCAGTGGGATGACAGCTCTAGGGTTCAGTCAGGAGGTAGGTGGAGATGCGGGTAGGAATAAGCAAGGGTTTGCAGCCACACAGAACAGATGCAACTTCTGCAGACAAAAGAAGGCACAGTGACCTTGGGAGATCTTTTTAACTAAGTGGTAAAAAAAAATACATTACTTTAAAAAAACAAAGCATGTGGATCAAGGTTTTTTATTCCCAGCATTATTGACATTTTGTCTCTGATAATTCTTTCTTGTGGGGCACTGTTGGATAGCAAGCAACACCCTTGGCCTCCACCCACCAGATGCCAGTAGCACCTCCTCTTCCCAGTTGTGGCAACCAAAAATGTCTCTGGACATGGCCAATGTCGCCTGAGGACAAAGTGACATCCAGTTGAGAACGACTGGTGTGGAGTTTCTCATGGAGCTCCAAAATAGAATCATATTTCCAGAACATCTCTGAAAGCTCAATATCTGTGTGACAGTATTATCAGGGCCAGATGCCCAACCCACTGACCAGAGTTTCCCTGCAGGAACGTGTCCTGGCCCCACTGCATACTGACCCTGCAGAGATTGGACTGCGATTTTGTGGGGGATACCTCAGAAAGACTCTCATGGGGAGTGATGAGCTGAGACTACAGAGACTGCGGCCTTTTCTGGGGCAGCCTATTCTGCAAAAGACCCCAAACCCACCGCCACCTCCAAAACTGATTTGGGAAGACCCCGGCTGGCCCTCTCCTGACTGCAGCCTTTGGGAAAACATGGGGCCACTCCAATGAGCTTTCCACCAAGGGATATGCCAGATTCCTGAGGGGGATCCTCTGCAGGATCCCATGGGGTTTAGGATGCCTCCAGAAAGCCCCTGGACAAGCCCAGACAAGGATCTGCAGGAAAATGTGCTGGGAGCTGCTTGCCCTTACCTCTAGCTCCAGCAGAGCCTGGATGGTTCTCAGTCTGTGGAGGCTGCGGAGTGCCCTAGGCAGGTCCACCTCTGCCCACCCACGTGGAGGACTTGCTCTTCTGAAACATGGATGGTCACTTGCTAAACTTTTCTGCCCTCTCCACTAGCACCCCTTCCCATGATGGCCTGAGAAACCCATTCTCACTGTGGCTGGTAAAGTGTTTGTTGAGCAGGGAGGGCACACTCCCCTGCTTGGCAGGGTTCATGGTCCACGGAAGTCAGACATCAGCTGAGCCACCTAATGCGGTGGGGGAGCTGCTAAAGGCTAGTTCCAGGACCCCAGTGCCAAAACTTTGGATTTGGTGAGCTCAGGAAGCAGTTTTTCTTTTTTCTTTTAAATAAATATCTCCAGCTTGAACAAAACTCTGAAAATCAAAAGCATCACGCATTCTTCTGTGGGAAGAAAGAATGCATTTCAAGGCTTTGTCATCCACCAGGCGGAGGTAAGACACTGGTTGAGAGGTTGTCTGCTATCACTCTGTGACCTGAGAGATCATGAGGTCTCTGCTGAGGGCAAGTGGAGCAGGAGAGACTGAGGGGTCTTGAACCCATGCTCTTTCCTAGCTGGTTTTTCAACTACCAGAAACCTCCTCTAACCAGAGATGTCTGGGGACACACGGGGCAGAATAAATGCCCTCATCCCACATGACAGCCTCCAGCGACAGTCAGATCTAGTCAGGCGGTGACAGGAAGTTGCCTGTGACAGAGACGGGGTGAGCCAGCATTCCTCAGCATCTGACTGATCACAGTGGTCCAGGGACTATTGGATTGAAAAGCCTAAAGAGTATCCTGAGAGGACAAAAGTTATGTCTAAGTCCACTTTCCAGCCCTGATTCCTTGCTGTGACTTTGGCAAGTTGAATGGCTGTACTGGGTAAAGACAGTGGGGAATGAAGGAGGGCTTGTCTGTGACTTCCCGCCCCTCTGTGAAAGACGGGCACTAATAACCTGACTTTTTCTTGAGTGGTTCCCTTTGGGATTCTGCGTGAAACTGACAATTAAATGGTCCTATCAGCATATGCACCAGTCCATACAACCCTTAACCTAGCAATAGCACAGCTCCTTAAAACTCAACCCCAATAATACAGGGGTTCTCAAAGGATGATCCTGGACCAGCAGCATATGTATCTCCTGAGAAATACAAGTTCTATCCTGAACCTACTGAATTAGAAATGCTGAGAGGTAGGGTCCAGAACTCTATGTTTCAAAAAGTCCTACAGGGGCTTCTGATCACCATGAACACCACAAGGAAGAAATAAGAAGCTTTGCACGGGTATAGAACAACTGAGACCAAATTCAGCCCACACCCCCAGACACCAGAATTCATGGCCCTTTCCACTCACATTCTGATGTGCATTTGCCAGAAGTCTTTCCTTCTCTCTGGTTATGCTCTTTCCTAGCTGGCTTTTCAACTACCAGAAACCTCTTCTCACCAGAGATGTCTGCCTCTTCTAGGTCCCCCAAGATCAAGGTTCCCTTTCTTCTCTGATTGAGGGACCTAGGGACCTAGGACATCTGAGGGGAGCAGGGACATTTTTGCTGCACGGAGCTGGAACTGAGAAGATGTGTTGTAATGGTCATTGTACATCACTGATGTGACATTGCTTCCCTTCTACCCAAGAGAATGGGGCTCTGAATCCATCATCCAGGGTGTTAGCCAAAGATCTCCAGGGAAATAGCTTTGAGGGATAGATAGATAGATAGATAGATAGATAGATAGATAGATAGATAGATAGATAGATAGATAGATAGACAGCTAGATGATAGATAGGTATTTTAAGGAATTGTCTAATGTGATTGTGGAGGCTGGCAATTCCAAATTATATACCAGCAGACTGGAGCCTCAGGAAAGAGTACATGTTACAGTTCAAGTTCAAAGGCTGTCTGGAAGGGCCTCCCTGGTGGTGCAGCAGTTGAGCACTGGGCCAGCAGCCTCTGCAGTGCCAGTTCGTTCCCCGGTCGCCTGCGAGGGTCCCACAAAAAAAAAAAAAAAAAAAAAAAAAGGCTGTCTGGAGGCAGAATGTCCTCTTCCTTGGGAAACCTCAGTCTTTCTTTTAAGACCTTCAAAGAATTGGGCCTCCCTGGTGGCACAGAGGGTTGAGCGCAGCGCTGTGAAGCTGTCCGCAGCCTCTGCAGCGTGGGTTCGATTCCCGGGAAGACCTCTCCTGTCTCACCCGCTGCTCCCCTCAGCAGTGTTTTCGGTTATTCTGCCTGTTCTGCTCCCTGCTCTGTCTCTGGTGAATTCTCTCGCCCTCCCACGCCTCTGGCCTGCACCACAGTTCTTGTATGAGTAAATAAATAAATCTTTTTTTAAAAAAAGAATGAAGTTAAGAGTTTGTTGAACAAAAATGAAATTATATTTAAAAAAAAAAGACCTTCAAAGAATTGCACGAGGCCCACTAACATTGTGGAGAGCAATCTGCTTTACTCAGAGTCTACTGCCTTTTTAAAAAAAGATTTATTTATTTATTTATACAAGAACTGGGGTATAGTCCAGAGGTGTGGAGGGTGAGAGGATTCACCAGAGACAGAGTGGGGAACAGAACAGGCAGATCTACTGAAATACACTGCTGAGGGGAGCAGCAGGTGAGTCAGGAGAGGTCTGCTGTGCCATGTGGGCAGGTCCTTGGCTGGGGATCGAACTCGTGCTGCAAGTGGCTGTGGATAGCTTCATAGTGCTGAGACTTAACGCCTTGCACCACCAGGAGGCCCACAGTCTACTGCTTTAAATGTTAATCACATACAAAAAAAAATCTTCACAGCAGATGGTTGACCAAACTTTTAGACATCATGACCTCCCCAACTGATACATATAATTAAACAGCACTTCAGAGGCACTGCAGGAACAATGACTGGTAGAAACGGATGGAGAAGAGGCTAGTGGCTAACATGGTTAAGCTGGATTAGATGCAGGCGCGCGCGCGCACACACACACACACACACACACACACACACACACAATGTACCAGTCACAGAATGCGGTGAAATTGTTACCCTGAGATTTTGATTTGCACCATCTCCAAATACACATTGTTATTTGCAACATACAAGCAGATCAAAGCTACTCTGTGGACACCAACAAGCACAGAACACCACCGCGAACTCAGGAAGGAATAGTGATTCAGAACCTGCAGAATTTCACTATTTTCTGCTTTGACCCTCCCAAGTCGCTGAGGACTAGCTAGAAAAATACCTCTTAGTTTATGAGAATTAAATTTTCAGTGTGTACTGGCTAACTCAAGCCATGGCTAACTCGAGCCATGCACTTATCCCTAACCTGCATGACTCATTCTTTTTCCCCCGGGGTATTTGCCTCATACACACAAAAATACTTGTACATGATCTGTGGTTATAGGAAGAGTTCAACTTCAGTGTTTTGACCTATAGTGAACTGGGAATTCCTTTCTGCCATGGCCCTTTCTTTTTACCACAATCCATCTCTTCCATTCTTAAAAACAGTGGGAATAAAAATAAGAGAGCTACATCATTAAATTCTTTGTTGCCTTCAACGGGACGTGTGCATGCTTCCTTGTAGAAATAACAGAAGAGTATGAATTTTCCTGAGCTGTAGTCGGATGAAATGCTTGATCATTTTGTACTGATAATGGCAGTGAATACATGTAAGTAAAAAATTTTTTTTTAAGTTTTTATCTTGTTTGTCTCTGTCTGTGTTTGCACAAGAATGTTTCTCAAATGTGTTCTTGTGAAAGACAAATAATGGACTAGTGTAAACAAGACCAGTGGACCTAGTTGATTATAATTATTTAGAAAGCAGGGGGTCAAAGGGGCTCAGCTGGGGGACATCAGAAGCCTGCCTGGCCCTACAGACTTTATGGGCCTTCAGGAGCCTCCAAGGAGGGCTGGCCTCCTCCTGAACAAAGTCAGGGGTGATGGGGGGCTCTGGTGGTGCAGAAGGTACAGCAGTGGCTGCTGAGGCTGGCTAGGAGATGTCACTGACATTTTCAGACAGGTATGCACAGTGCCTTTGTTCTCCTGACTTATATCAAATTTTCAAAGGCATCCCTGCCCTGGCAGGGGCAAATTGGCTGCAGGGAGAGTGGTTTTTGGTGGGTGGTGTTGAATGTGAGCGTGCAAGGCTTCAAGGGGGGATAGAGGGAATTGACCCCACTAGATGTCGATGCCTCATAACTGGGGACTGGCTGACCATCCCCAGCTGGGGCCTAGGCTGGTAGTGGAAAGGGGACTCCTTGGAAGGGACACACCAGGAATGAAGCCCTTTGCAGCATTTTTGGAACTAATAGGCCTCCCTGAATTTGGACAGGTAACTTCACACTCAGATTTGCATGCATCTTTGAAATGTTATAGAGACAGATGAGGTAAGTTCTAAAAGAAATGTCAGCCCTTTCTTTAATCAGATGGTTTAAGTTTGCAAGAGTATTCTAAGATGCAGGAACTTTCTGGAAGGAGGGAACAAAATAAGCTTTAAGCATAGTACATACTGAGTGTGAGCAAAGTACATGGAGGCTGACCTGGTGCATTTGAAATAGGAGCGTTTGAACTCTTGGGGAATTTGTATAAATATTAAAAAGGAGCAAGAGCACTTATCCCTTTGTCTTGCAAACAGCCTGAGTCTATCTGCCCCTGGAGCAGGTTTCAGGGACCAGTCTGGGGGCACAAGGGGGGCTTTTGGATCCTTGGGACAGTGTGGCTCTCTATCACCTAGTGAGGGCTGCAGGAAGTACCCCAGCCCACATTTCTATTCTGGGAACTGTCTGCCCCACTTTTGAACTTGGCTATCAGTTAGGAGTGCGTGGGGACTGTTGAGTAACTGAGTGCTAAAATGAATGGCGCGGAGTCTCCAGGGTCAGATTCCAGCTGTGGTCAATGAAAAACAAGCCCTCTCAGGGCCACGATGCTCTGTCCTGGTTGCTGAATGAGGTGCATGTCCAGACAGTGCCTCTGGGCTCTATGCTCAGCTTACTGTGGTGGCTCTTGCACAGAGAAACCCCTTGAGGTGTCTGCACCCACTGCTTCTTATCCAAACTTTGTTTCCTTTCTACAAAATCAGGGACACTTCTCTGACAAATTTCATTTAGGGATGCTTGTATTTTTTTGCTTAATTCTGTTGTTCTGCTCTTAGTATTTTGGGGCCTCATAACTATTGTGGAAAGCATAATACCTGGGCCTAACTCAGGGCCCCAAGCAAGTAACAAAACCAACAGATACAGCCTGGCCCCAAAGGAGCTGCTCTAAGAAGAAACCCTCCTGATGACTGCTTTGAATGAATTGAGACTTGCACACCTTAGACAAAGCCAGAGGAAATGAACCAATGCTCTCCCTTGTCACAAAGAAAAAAACAATTAGCTTTAAAATGTTAGAAGAGGGCCTCCGCGGTGGCAGAGCGGTCCCCAGAGTGCTGGGCTGCAAAGCTGCCCGCAGCCTCTGCAGTGCTGGTTTGATGCCCGGCTGCCGGCCAGGGTCCCACATGGCACGCAGACCTCTCCTGCCGCCCCTGCTGCTCCCCTCAGCAGTGTATTTTGTCAGTCTGCCTGTTCTGCTCCCCGCTCTGACTCTGGTGAATTCTCTCACCCTCCCATGCGTCTGACTGTACCCAGTGCATGTATAAATAAATAAATAAATCTTTTTAAAAAATTGTTAGAAGAAGCAGATAGAAAAGCCCATTCATCAGATAGGAGAAACCCCATGCTTGGAAGAAATGCCGCAGATGAAGCCTGCCTATTCCCCACGGCACAGGCTAACTCCCACACTCCCTCTCACTCACTCACACCCCCTCACACTCACACCCCCACACTCACACTCCCCACACAGTACTCATCCACAGCCACACACTCCCTTACACACGCACCTATGGTGACACCCCCTTCAGACCCTGCAATCCTCCATGCTGATGGCCACCCCCAGCATGATTTCAGGGCACCGGGAAACCACTCACGCTCCACCTTCTACCTTCACTCTGCTCTGCCCACCGATGCTTCAGTTAGATGTTCTTTTATTTGAAGCCAAGTGTGGATTTTTGTCCTTGATTAAAAAAGCCCCAAATCTCTGAGCTTAACAGAATTTGGTCCTGATAAGTCACAGAACCTTCATGTGATTAGTTTATCAAAACTCCTGAAAGCAGGTGGGAAAGAACTCAGGAGGGGAATTCTGGCCGTAGCAGAATTCAGAAGCTTAAAATGCAGCTTGGTCTTCTCATCCGTGACAAATTGGGAATTTTTATTATAAACAAATGTGAAAAATTCTACAGTGCAAGCCCTGTGACTTAGCAATTCTCCTCTGCTTTGTGCCAGAGAAGTAATTAAACTGAGACATACACGTGAATAGCCAGAGCAGCAAATTTAAATGCAAAAACTTATCAACCAGCCAAATATCCATCAGATAAGTAAAGGGTATTGTAGCTACAACATGGCAAAAACGAATGACTAAGATTTACCTCTAACAACACAGATACATCTCCTAAACGCTCCAGGAAAAAATCTAATTGCAGAAGATTCACATGCTGTGACACATGCAGTCAGAGTGTAGAGACACACACAGCTGGAATCCTGCAGTCCCTGCCCAAACCTCAGGTGTGGCCCATCTGACCAGTGGGTGGGGTGAAGGAGCCCACAGTGGGGGTGTCAGAGAGAAGCACCCAGGGGGTGATTCATACTCGCATATTTATTTTATTATCAGTGCTTCATTTTTGTATTTCTGGAATACCTAATAATGACAAATGTGTATAATTAGAGTTTTACATAGGTGTAAATACCAAATAAAAAGTCAAAGAAAAAAAAGTTCGAGTATAGTGAGAATTCAGTTTTCTACCTAAATCACAAATGTGGAATTAACAAAATGTTTCCATTTTGAAAACAATCATCATTTCCTAACCATGTGGGGGCGAGAGGTCATAGAACTGACCTTGAGGTGGGTAACCTTTGCCCTCAGCATCACCTCATCCAGGAGGTAAACCTGCAAGGAACTGCCATTAGATTTTTGGTTTTTATTCCTTTTTTTTTTTAATTTTTTAAAGATTTATTTATTTATATAAGCACTGGGTACAGTCAGAAGCGCAGGAGGGTGAGAGAATTCACCAGAGCGAGAGCAGGGAACAGAACAGGCAGACTGACGAAGTACATTGCTGAGGGGAGCAGCGGGCGGCAGGAGAGGTCTGCATGCCATGCGGGACCCTAGCCCTGCGGCCTGGGATCGAACCGGCACTGCAGAGGCTGTGGGCAGCTTCGCAAGCCAGCGCTCAACCGCTGCGCCACCAGGGGGGCACTTTATTCCTTTTTTAACGGCTATTTTTTCTTTTGTTTACTTTTTTCCAGTTTTATGGAAATGTGATGGACATATAGCACTGCATAAGTTGAAGGTTCATGACACGATTTATGTGGGGGGTGAAATGTGACAACCATCAGTCCAGCTAATATCCGTCTTCTCACATAATAACAAAGGAAAAGGAAGAAAAATGAAATAATAAAGGAAATAGTTTCATGTGATGAAAGTCTTAGGGTCTCCTCCCGTACCACTCCCCTGCATGCACACATGGTGTTAGCTGTGTATGACGTTGTACGTGGTAGCCCAGGACTTACTATGTTATCACTGGAAGTCTGCACCCCAATTCCTACCTACCTCCCTCATGTCACTCCTGTGACGTCAGGGCTCCAGCCAATGCAGCCATAATGACCTATGGGCACAGCCACCTGGGTGGTCATTGCAATGAAAGGAGCAAGTATTTGCTGAGATCAGTGTGGTTTATCCAGAGTTTTCTCAAGGAAACCATGTTTGAATCTTAGGGAGGAGTCCAATTCTATTTGAATATGAGTTGCTATACCATTTTAAGCCTTTTTTTTTTTTTTTTTTTAACTCTGTGCTTCTGATTTTCTTTTAAAAGCAACGCCTTGCTGGGAACCACCTCTAAGACGTCATTCCCCCAACCTGTTCAGTTCTCATTTTCTTTTTCTTTTTTTTTTTTTTTTTTGGTCAGTTAGATTTCTATATATCTGCAGTCTTCAAATGCCATTTCAATTTCATTTAGTATATATTTTATTTTTTAAAAGATTTATTTTATTTGTGTATGCATATAGAAGCTGGGGTGTAGGCCAGAGGTGCAGGGGGTAAGAGGATTCACCAGAGACAGAGTGGGGAGCAGAACAGGCAGATCTACTGAAATACACTGTTGAGGGGAGCAGCGGGTAGACAGGAGAGGTCTGCTGTGCCATATGGGTTAGCTCCCTGGCCAGGGATCAAACTCATGCTGCAGTGGCTGGCAATAGCTTTATAGTGCTGAGACTTAACCCCTTGCACCATCAGGGAAGCCCATTTAGTATGTATTTAAAGGAAAAATATTAAGGTCTCAAAATTTCATCTAATACTGGGCTTTGATGCAGCACCCAGCACCTGTGTGCCCAATGGGTTTCTCACATGACCCCCAGACTCTATCTGGGGGGAAACCACATGCCCAGGCTCAATTTGGGGTCAGAGTATCGCATGGGGTTATCCGCACCATCTCAGCAATAGAGCTGCACCTAACAAAAAGTCCGTTTTAATGGACTACCAAAATACGCACAAACAGCCTTTCAAAGGACCTATTGGCTCGTTCTCACAGAGACCCTGCCAGAATACGAGGCCTTTCTCATGGTCCAGGTATTTCCACAATTTCTGCACTACACTTGTCCTGCTCCGCATTGTGAACCTTTCTACCTTGACCAAATGGTTGTCAAGGAATCTAATTGCCTGTGGGGAGAATTATGGTCTAAGTAATTCAATCACTTATCTTTAAAACCATCTATCATTTGTTCTGGGCAAAGAAGGCATTAACAACGGAGAAGTGTTCATATTTTTCCAGTAACTTAGAATGTAGGAAGGGAAGAAAATAGGGGAAAAAGAATTCTAGAGAGAAGAAGCTAAGTGGAAAGACGGGGATGGAACAACCAACATTGCAGTTCAATTGATTAGACCCTGGGAGAATGAACATGTGTGAGCCCCCAAATTGGAGGTGGGCCCAGTATTTGTGTGAGAAGAAATTTTCTTTTCTTCCAGTTGGCCAATGGTTTCCATTCTACTTTGTTCAAGCATCCCACCAGGAAAATACCTTGGGTGTACTATCTGAATACATGCTATTGATGTTTTTTCATTTATCTTTTTATAATTTCTATGCCACCCTGCTGACATGTGATGTGCATGGTAAAAGAACCACACACACAAAAGGAATGGAATATGATGAGATGGAAAATGACATAAGTAGAGGTTCAAAAATTTTATTTGATAGAGAGTATGTGCGCTTCCTTTTGGGGATACATTTTAGGCCATAGGAGACAACTGAGGATAAATCCCAAGCTCTGCCCCTTCTCTAAAGCCCCAAGGCTGAGCAAATTCAAAGGAGGTGCCATTCAGAAGTGTCAGTAAGTCAGAAAGTTAATGGTAGGGCCTCCCTGGTTGTGCAAGGGGTTTAGACACACAACCAATGAAGCTGTCCGCAGCCACTGCAGCATGTGTTCGATCCCCGGCCAGGGAGCTACCCACAAGGTGCAGCAGACCTCTCCTGACTCTCCCACTGCTCTCCTCAGCAGTGTATTTCAGTACATCTGCCTGTTTTGCTTCACTCTCTCTCTGGCAAATCCTCTTACCCCCTGCACCTCTGGCCTGTACCCCAGCTCTTGTATAAATAAATAAATAAATCTAAAAAAAAAAAAAGTTAATGGCAGTGGGAGGTAGGATGACAGACTTGTCTGCAGGAGTGGAGTCCCTGTTGAAGGAGAGAAACCCTGGAGGCTCACATCCAAGCCCCAGCAAGGGCCCCAGGTTGAACATGTCTGGTTTGGTATGGAATGGAGTGCTGGTAGTTGCAAAACTGAAGCTCTATAATCATTAAACACAGCACCCCATTTACCTTTCCCACAATTCCTGGCAATCACCATTTCACTTTCTGTTCCTAAGAATTGGACTCTGCTATGACCTCACATAGGTAGAATCATACAGCATTTGCCCTTTCGTCTTTTCTTATTTCACACAGCTTGTTCTCAAAATTCATCCATCTTGCAGCATGTTTCAGAACTTCCTTCCCTTTTAAGACTAATGATACAGTTACGTGTAGCCTCAGAATGGGCAAACATTCTGAAAATTGCATCACTGAGCCATATTGTGAGTGAACATCACAGAATGTGATCTAACAAACCCAGACGGTACAGCCTACCCCACACCTGGCTGTGTACTCTAGACTCTTGGGACCATGGCATATGCCATCCAGCTTCACTGAGCTTCATTGTATTTCAGCATCTTTTAAATGGCTGCATAGTATTTCTTTGGCAGACACACCATGATTTATTTATCTATTGGGTTGTTAGAGAAATCATGACGCATTTTGGCAATAAAAACATGGAAAAAATAAGTCATGACTCTTCCAACAATCTAATAACTCTTTATTATTGGATGTTTGGCTTATTTCTACTTTTTTTTTACTGTTATAAGCAACACAGCAAGTGTCTTCATAACCAAATGTTTGTACATGTACGTGATTATCCCCATGGAACAAATTCTTAAGTGGAAATGGAATTGCTGAGTCAAATGATAGAGGCCCCACTCTTAGTAACCATGTAGTGCTGGCTTTTCATTTTGGTGAAAGTGGTCACCCCCAGCAGGTCTCTGGAAGGGACCAGCTCGCTGAAATATCTGTATGAAATTCTACGTAACATTTCAACCCATTCAAAAGGCTCTCCAGTGAGGATTACAATTCTTCTTAAGGAATAAGTATTTCTATTGACTACCCCTTTAGACCAAATCAGGATAACTGACTTGCTTCCTAGCAAGAGGAAGGGTTTGGGATGGCAAGGAAGGCAACCAACATTTTTTGAGTCCATATGTACCTTTGATATGGTCATTTCCTCCTTCAGACATTGATGTCCCAATTTCTTATTTCATTTTTTTAATTTTTATATGAGATAATTTTACATGTATGGAAGAGTTGTAAAAACAGTGTAGAGAATTCTCATCTTGATGCAGTTACTCTAATGTCAAAATCTTACATAACCACAGTGCATTTGTCACAACCAAGAAATTAGCATTGTTTTTGCACTATGAACTACACTCAAGACCACTACTTTTTCACTGATGTCCTCTCTCTGCCCCAGAATGCCACGCAGGAGTCCACATTGCATTTGTCATGTGACTTCTTACTCCCTGGGCTCTGGGACAGGTTTCGAATTTTCCTTGTTTTCCTGCCCTTGATGCCTATGGAAAGCACAGGCCAGATGTTTTGCAGAATGTCCCCAGGTTGAGTCTGTCCAGTGTTTTCTCATGGTTGTACCAGGATTGAAGATTTGGGTGGAGACTGCCACAGAGGTGAGTGTCCTCGCCTCCTATCAAGGGTGCAGGCTTCTTCCTCCTGCAGGTCACCTAATCTCCCGGTGGAGGTGGGTCTCATGAGGTTCCACTTTTCTCTTTTGGTAAATTAGAAGTCAACTACTAAATCTAGCCCAGACTCTAGGAGAGAAGTAAGAACCATCCCTGGAGGTAGATCAAAGTTTTGTGCACTTATGTCAAAACCATCCTGATAATTAACAAACATCTGGCAGTAGGTACTTTAATCAATATTCTGTTCCTTCTTAAAGTTTCACCCACCATTCTAGCATCATCTGTTTACCTTGCCTGCTACAATTATCGTCATGATATTCTCATGTGATTTTCTTTCTCAGTCCCTCTGCATTTATTATTTGGAATTCCTGAAGGATGATTTGCCCCATTTTCTCATTTATTTATTTTTCAAACCATTTCTTTATATCAGCATGTACTTGTGTACTTTATACAGCATGTACTTTTCTGAGTTACAATCTTATACTCTTCTTATTTATTTTGTTGCTCAATTTGTTCCAGCTTTAACCACTGGAAGGTTTTTCAGGTTGACTCCTGAACACTTTCAAAATGCCCCCAACCTGCTATCTTTTTGTGCTTTGGGCAGGAGACTTTTTTAATTTCTGACACTACAAAATGTTCCCAGCTCATCTTGTATTTTCCATGCCCCCATCCTAGAATCAGTCACTTCTCCAGGGAGTTGTGGTTCCATTTATTAGAAACTGGCATCTAAAAACTAAGTCTGGGATGTGCTAGCCATTTCTGGGGGTCTTTGCTTCCAGACCCTCGTGGAGAACAGAGCCAGCGACTGTGTATGCACAGCCACGTTCATTATCCCATCTGTATGAAAGGAAACTGGTCTTTGGTTTGATCCCAGTCCATTGATTTTGTAGGTTGATTTAGAATAAGGAACTGAAAAACGTAATTTTTGATTATACTAATGATATTCCTCATAAAGCCTTTGGTTTCAGATTTATCTACATCAAGAAAAGATGAATCCACAACAAAAACTTACACCCGTGTTGATGAACAGGCAGTTTGAGCTTCAGCCACCACTCAGGTAGATAAGACATCTTTATTTCTGCACATTTCTTGAAGTGTGGCTCTGAATCTTTATGGTTCAGGCTTGTGGAGACTGTGTCTCAGGCTTGACTCTCCCATCCTCCCAGAAGTCCCCAGCTGTGGGGGTCCGCATGATGGGAAGCCCAGAGCTGAGTCTGTGATGGCATTGCACGGCCTGAGCTGGGGGTGATGCACAGACTCAGCAGCTCCCCACTCCCACAAACCCAGTGGGAAACAGAAAACGTTCCAACTGAAAGCCCAGGGTCATCTCTACTCGTCAGCCTCCTCTGGGCACCCTTGTTTCTACTCCCAACCCTAACCTGTTTCTACCTGGTTGCCCTCAAAGTTTCCTCAGAAAAAGTCACTTTTCATTCTAACATGTATTCTTCTACATATTATTTCTAGTGATTGCATGAAATAGATGTAACTATAATTTATCTAAATTCTTTTAGTGTAATGTTTGCAAAGTTCATTTATTATAAACCACACTTTGATAAACATCTATATTGTTAAATATTTGTGTGTTATTTTTCTTTATCTTGTCAAATTTCCAGGATTGTGTGAAAGGGCACATGGATTTTAGAAATTTTACAGTGTGAATTAATCATAAAGACAAGAAAACAATTCTTCTCACACCATTTTTGCCTTTTGGAATGAGTTTTTTTTTTTTTTTCATGGAGATAAAGTGAAGACTAAATTTTTTAAAATTCAAATGAACATTTCTTGAGCTCCTATAAAATGGGCCACAGTTAAGAGATGCCCCTCAGTCTGTGAACAGTTCCCTCTCGTCCGCTGTTTATCCTCAGCTGTGCCATCCTGTGAGTCACTGGTCTTTCACAATTATTCAGACTCTTATAATGTAATGGTAAGTAAGATTGTGCAGTCGTTCAGAATCTTTTTAGAAGGGATGAGTACCAGAGTGATGATCACAGTTAATGGAGAAATCATTTTATTTTAAACAAGTGCTACAACAGACTACTTGCTTCCCATGTTGGGCTCCTGGGTGCTCCAGACATGAGGTGAGCTGTTTGGAACAAGCAGCTTTCGGTGTGAATTGAGCTGTTTTCAACTGTGACCTCAGTAGTTCTTCCACAAAACTGGGGGTGTCTGATTTTACCTCAGTAAGTGTGTTTTCCACATATGCCTCAGTGGTCAGTGAACTCTAGGCCAGTGTTTTTAAGAAGTGCAGGAGGCTCAAAAAGGTAAGCCCACAGTTATTTGATCTTCCTTAGCTTACCCAGTGATTCATCTTTTCAGAGCCAATTTGCTTTGTGTTCTCTAAATAAAGGCAGATCTCTCTACATATGTCTGTTTCTGTGTTTGTGTTTTTAGGATCTAACGAAGAGGGAGAAGGAAAAATCCCAAGTATGCAAGCTGGGTTCATAGAAGCCATCTGCTTGCAATTGTTTGTGGTATTTATACGAAACTACTATATTTGCTAAATTTAAACTGTGTAATGAGTTAAACTCTAAAATAAATTGAAGATAAGAGCATGAAGCATATATTTTTTGTTCCTTAGTCAAGAAACAAAATATAAAATTATCAGAATTGTTTCTTTTGTTGATGAACATGATATTTGCATTGAACAAGGAACACATTTTATACTTACTGCCTCTAAAACTTCAGTTCATCAATATATAATGCTCTCTTGAATGCTTAATGTGTGGTAGGCGATAGCAAGTTGATTTAGGGAATAGTAAGAAAAAATACGTGCAGTGCTATCTTCAAGGAGGTATAATACGCATACTCTATGTTGTCATAGTGTGGCTTGAATATTGTCAAAAAAATTTTTATGAGGATTAAAAGAAGATTACTGGGAGAATATTGTAAGTTTGCATTTCCGTACACATGTTGGCTTCATTTTGGGCATTTTATTTTATTTTTAAGTAAAGAAATTCTCCTAAGCATCTCCCTAATTTAGATGTTTATTCTCCAAAGTACAGAAAGTAATGCTGTCTAGTCTTTGAATGTTTAAACAAGAAATGGTGTGATGTTTTCATTTGGGGTGGAGGCAGGGAAAAACACTGATCATGGAGTCACATAGAATGTCAAGTCCAGAAGAAGCCCTAGAAACTGAATGGACATTTCACAGATCCAGTCGTTGGATTTGTAAAGTTCACCTTTCAGGAAGATGTATTATTTGCCACAGTCCACAGGTTGTCAGAGGACAACTGCATCTGGTGTCTCCTTCTTACTCAGCATCCAGGGTTCTGGTTACCCAAAAACTTAATAAAGGAACTGGTGCTAATGAAAAAAAGAAGGAAAGGGCAGAGGAGAAATCAGAGGATAAAGTGTTTGCCTCAGGGACATAGCCCTGTACTGTAGTCTCCTGTGATTTGCCCAGTTTGCTCTCCGCTCCTCTCAGCAGGTGCCCCAGGCAGTGTTTCAGACACCCCTGAATGCCTCATTCTCTCCTCAGCAGATCCTTCCTTAGATATGACTAAGAGTTCCTCGACTGAAGCTACTAAAGTTTCTTGTGCCTTTTCCCCTATCTCTGTGGTCCCTGGGAAGTCAAAGAGGTGGTCAAGGTGGTTTTCCATTGTGCAAATTCTCCACCTTTCAGTTATTTCCTCATTTTGCCAGGCTGCGGTCCTACTAGCTAAAGAAAATGTGGTTTCCAGCACATTTTAGAGGTTTCTTT
Organism: Talpa occidentalis; assembly: GCF_014898055.3. Lineage (NCBI taxonomy): Eukaryota > Metazoa > Chordata > Mammalia > Eulipotyphla > Talpidae > Talpa > Talpa occidentalis. The sequence continues at coordinate 103,401,723 of NW_023605083.1, read as the reverse complement.
TTTTTTAATAAGATTTATTTATTTATGCATACAAGAGCTGGGGGACAGGCCAGAATGCAGGGTGAGAGGATTCACCAGAGACAGAGTGGGGAACAGAACAGGCAGACTGACTGAAATACACTGCTGAGGGGAGCAGCAGGCGAGCCAGGAGAGGTCTGCTATGCCATGTGGGTTTCTCTCTGGCCAGCTGGGGATGGAATTCGTGCTGCAGAGGCTGCGGATTGCTTCATAGTGCGGTGCTTAACCCCTTGCGCCACCAGGGAGGCCCTAGAGGTTTCTTTAGAAGAAATCTCCTCCAGCACATCCCCCCTTCCTGTATCTTCCTCCCTCGCCTCCCCACCTTTTTTGAGTGATGTCTAGCATGAGCCCCTCTTTATCCCTGAGAAACTTTCAGTAAATTTCTAAATGTGCTATTGTCCTTTGTCTAGTGGTTACTTCTTTGGGATTATCTTTCTACCCTGATCCAGGGCAAGTTGAAAATCCTAGATAAGGGACCTCCTTGGTGGTGCAAGGGGTTAAGACGCAAACTGTGAAGCTGTCCGCAGCCTCTGCAGTGCAAGTTCGATTCCTGGCCAACCCACATGGCGCAGCAGACCTCTCCTGTCTCACCCGCTGCTCCCCTCAGCAGTGTATTTCAGTTAGTCTGCCTGTTCTGTTCTCCCCACTCTGCCTCTGGTGAATCCTCTCAACCCCCCCCACTCCCGCCCGCCACACTTCTGGCCTGTACCCCAGCTCTTGTATGCATAAATAAATAAATCTTTAAAAAATTGAAGAAATGGAGGAAAGAGTAGAAAGAAAAAATAAAAATTAATAATAAAAAAAGAAAATCCTAGGTAAGTGTGCCTGGGTGTGGGGCTGTCAAGCCAGAGCTTCTTCCTGCTGCAGGCTGTGTGGAAGGGAGGCTTGCAGTCAACATTCTTGGAACGCAGTGACCATGGCTGACTCATTGTTGCCACTTTAGGGAAGTCTCCTTAGAGCCACCAGTATCCAAGCTGGGAACTTTCTTTTTCTTTTTGAAAGTAGGAGACAAAACTCTTATGTGAAAGTCATCTCTCCTGATAGGAAGGGGATGTCTGAGTGACTTTCTGTTCAGCCAAAGAGAATTTCTTGTAAAGAAATTTAAACAAAAAATTTAAATCTATTCTTGTTCTCTCAACCTAGGTCTGATTTCCTAGGAATAAAGTTATAAACACAGTTTAATGGTCTTGCTCTTGCTCCTTTCGTAGCCCTTTTGGACTTTGACCAATTCCCACACTGAACACACAGAGTGGGGGACACGCCTAACAGCATCTTGTCACTTGAGTTTCTGTGAATGGCCACCGATCAGAACACATAGGTTGTTCTCTTCCAATAACGTTCACCACTCCGGTCAGCACCCATGTCGTGGGGTCATTGCTTGGAGATGCCCACCTCTGACTTTGAGCTGAACTCCTTGTCCCCTGCATCTTCCATCTCTGCCCAGTGTCTCACTGCCTTCCCTCACCAACCCAGGCCTCCCAGTGCATTGTCTTCCCTCTTTTCTGTACCTCCAATTCCTTATCCTTTCATCCTTTTGCCCCAGCTGTCCCACTTTGAATGCATTTTCTCTCCCTACATTGTGCAGATGAGCACAACCAAAGCTTTACAGCCTGTCATCAAACCCGGGCTCATAGTTGGGGGACTGTCTGTGCTGTGTCCACTCCTGGTGGTCCCCATATCACTCTCCTTGGGCCAGATGTCCCAGCTAGAGGTTGTTCACCTCATGTACAGAGGAGGTAAGGGCAATGCCTTACTTGAGCAGATACATCCTTCATCTTATCCTGAGCCCCTTATTTAAGCACACATCATCAGCCATGCAGTTCCTGACTCTTTCCTTCCTCCAGAACTGAAAACTTTTTTCACACTAAGCACAAATCAACTGATGTTTGTTTCCCCCTCTCTACTGCTCCTTCTTTCTCCTGTCACTCTCATCTCACATTTCTTGCCCCTTGCTCTAAACTTCAACAACAACTCCCAGTTTAGAACTTTTAGTCTAGGCTGTCATTATATTTTATTTTTTTTAAAGATTTATTTATTTATTTATCTATTTATTTATTTATTTATGCATACAAGAACTGGGGTACAGACCAGAGCTGCAGGGGGTGAGAGGATTCGCCAGAGACAGAGTGGGCAGAACAGGCAGATTGACTGAAACACACTGCTGAGGGGAGCAGCAGGACTAGACAGGAGAGGTCTGCTGCACTGTGTGGGTAGCTCCCTGCCAGGGATCGAACCAGTGCTGCAGTGGCTGTGGATAGCTTCATAGGTTGTGTCTTGACCCCTTGAGCCGCCAGGGAGGCTTAAAATATGAACAAGTCTCTCCCTTTTTTAAAAAAATCATTGTTAATGTGTATGTGCCCAGACACAGCCCCATCTAGCACCATGGCCTTCCACTTGACTTGACTTAGCAGCGCCATTGTCCTCTGTGCACGCACACAGGCTGAACTAACCCCACCTGCTTGAGGCCAGGTCCACAGCTTCTCACTGTGGCTGCAACTACCTCAAACAAGCAATCAATTATTCCAACAACAAACAGGGCTTATTCAGAAGCCTACAACAGAAGAGTGGGTAGATTGCAGAGTCCATGCATGGTGAGACTCCCGCGCACTTCCCAAATCCAAGGCAAATGATCTCCTAAATTATCTCTGGACACCTTGGTGCTGAGCAAGATGGAGGCAGTGCTGCCACTGTCTCCCGGGCCCTCAGGCACCCCTTTGCCTGCATTTCAGTTAGGCCTCTACAGTTATTAACTGCCTAGCCTTAGTCAATGTTCTTAATCCTTCTCATTCTACATGTCTTCATATATCAGTGGGGATGAAGAGGCCTTGTGCTAATCTCCTAGTTTCTGTAACAAGATACTATACACTGCGAGGCTTAAAACTACTTATTGTCTCACAGTTCTGGGTGCCAGAATCCCCAACTACAGGTGCTGTCAGGGCCTTCCTCTAGGAAAGAAGCTTCTTGCCTCTTCTAGCTTCAACAGTTGCTAGCAAACCTAGGCTTTCCTGGGCTTGTAAATACCCCAGTCTTTAACTAGGTCTTCCTGTAGACTTTTCTCTTGTGTTTGTGTCCAAATTTCATTTTTCTTATAAAGACAGAAGTCATTGGATTTAGGGACCACCTGAGTCCAGCTTAACCTCACCTTAACACATTACATCTTATTTCCAAATAAGATCACACTCACAGGTTCTAAGGGAAGCTTAGATCAGAAAATATAGGAATAATCAGAATTAAATTCTGACCACTGAACTGTAGCCCCTCTTTAGAATTAACTGTTAACTCACTAAATTGCCTTCCCTATATCCCCTCATCATTGCCAGTTATTAACTGGCTCCAACTGTATTCCTGGAAACTTAAAATGTTGATTATTCTATTAATATATCCTTAATAGAACACCCTGCTGGGAAAGACAAACATCTGAACTAGCTGGAGGTGAGATAGAAATGATTGACAGAGCCTTTGGAAGGTCTGCAGGCAAAGCCAGGGGCCAGAGAAGGGAGTGGAAAAAGTTAGAAATCTTTTCAGCAAACCAACTTAACTCTAAAGTGAGAAATTACACCAAGAACAATGTGAAATTGCACTTAAGAACATTATATATGGATACTTCTTGCTCTGGCAAACACAGATCTTGCCCTAAAACAGCTCACATAATGTCTATGCAGGCACCTCTTTTTTCCTCTCTCCCTTTTTTCTTAATAAACTTTCTACTGAATGAGGGACTCTGCTAAAATCATTTATCAGAGGAACCCAAGTACCCCACTCACCAAACCTCAACATCCGAACCACATCATGATCACTTATAATAAGCTTCATTTCTCACTCACATATTTTGACTCCTGCTTGAGTTCTTCCCTGTGTATAAGCCAAGGACCTCTGGGGTCCCTTAGTAACCCAGGAGAACAATCAGTTCCAAGTGGACATCAATTCGAGGGACATTCTTCAACCCAGTACACACCTCGGTCACGGAGATGCTCCAGGGAAGAAATGAGGCAATGTTTCTAAAGCACTTGCTGCATAGCAGGACATATGGCAGGCCCTCAAAGAAATGCATATGTGTATGTATAGTTTAGCATATATATATATATATATATATATAGAGAGAGAGAGAGAGAGAGAGAGAGAGATAAAGAGAGCGCGCACATACTACCATGTTACCACGTGGTATAGTGCTTGTTCGTGTATGTGCATATATACAGTACCTATGTATGCTGTAATAAATACAAAGATATACCATGTTCTGTGTGTTTGTATGCACAAATAATACATACACATGAAATCTACAGGAAGCTACCATGTATTATATAGTACAAATTAGTGTCGCATGTCATTAAACCTCTGTCCTATTTTTTGGAGTAACTGGTATTTTTTCCCTTTATGACTAAAATATCAAACACATGATTTTCAATGACTGTTTTCACCATACAACACATGGTTGTTTATGTCACAGGGTTGTCTGACAGCTAATGTGCTCTGACTCCTCCTCCCAGGTATCAATACCTGGTGAGTCGCCTCCCCTGCACATTTTCAAGCTGGCCTTCCCAAGAAGGACAGCAGCAGCTTACATGCTTGTATTCCCTCTCTGGGCCTCTGATTTGGTTTGCTTCCATCCTCTGCAGAGTCAGCTCCCTCTGAAGGTCTGGATTCATACCCTCTATCCAGAGTAAGTTAATGTTTTTCCCTACTCCAGATACTACAACTCACTGTTGGCACATTGCCGTTTCCGGAAAAGAGGCTACATCAATTTTTCACAGTGGTTGGATTATTGGAAGAAGTTAATCCACTTTGCCATACGCAAGTCTTTTTTTTTCTAAAATAAGACACAAGCGGGGATGGGGGTGGGCAGGAATCAAATATCGTTTAAAAATGAAAAATGATGTGAAAAATAAATAAGAAAAAAAGAAAAAAATAAGGCACAAGAATTTAATGAACCCAATTATAGTTGGATATAATTTAACAATAATTCCAAGTATGGTTAAAAATAAACACAGGCTGGCTTTTTGCTAAAGCTTTTACTTAAGTTTAACTGTTGTACAGACTTTGTTAAAATCCCATCTGCGGGGCCTCCCCGGTGGCGCAGCAGTTGAGCTCTGGGTTGCGAAGCTGCCCACAGCCTCTGCAGCGCTGGTTCGATCCCCGGCTGCTACCTGGCCTCCGGAGGAGGGTCCCACATGGCGCGCAGACCTCTCCTGCCATGGCGTGCAGACCTCTCCTGCCGCCCGCTGCTCCCCTCAGCAGTGTGCTTCGGTCCTTCTGCATGCTCTGCTCCCTGCTCTGGCTCTGGTGAATTCTCTCACCCTCCCACGCTTCTGACTGTACCCAGTGCATGTATAAATAAATAAACAAATAAATAAATAAATCATTTAAAAAAAAATCACATCTGCATTTAATGTCTCAAGTTAAGTAGTTACATCATCCTGAATATTTTTTCTTGATCATGAGTTGCTCTGAGCAGAAATGCTCTGGCTCAGACGTTAACTGTTGAAATTCTCCCGCTCTCTTGGGCTCTGAGCTACTGCTTAGGAAGTCGGGAAGACGCAGGGTCTCCAGAAATGCAAGCCCTCAACCTTGCTACTGCTGGGAGGTGGCTCTAATGAGAGAAATCCCTTGGAGGAGAGTCACTTCTACAACTCATTTCTGTAACTTTTCCACTCTCCTTAGAACAGCCACCAGAATACAAACCATATTTGTATTCATTTTCTATTGTCATGTAATAAATTACCATATAATTTAACAGGTTAAAAAAAAAAGATCCAAGGACTTCTGAAATGACTGAAAAAGGAATTCCTCTCTCCAAAAACAAATGAACAATTTAACTACCAAAATTATTTTTAAAATTCATTTAAAGTCTGGAAATTGTCCTATGGTCATATAAAAAAATGGGGAAACTATTATTAAGAAAATTGATTAACTCTTATAAGAAACAGTGAGAATTCTGGCATTTAAACTGCTTGCCTCATTAACCCTCCTCCCCCTGGTGATAGATCTTCCCCAGTGTATGAAGTCTAGAATTCAATGACCTCTCTCCCCCAAGATCCTAGTCTGGAGTTATTATGCTCCACTGTGGGATACAAGGGGCTGCAGTATTTCCTGTCCTCCAGGTCTATGTTGCAGAAACCTTATCCCTGGAAGACACAGATGAAAGAGATCTCTCTGTCTCTTGTAGCCTCTGTACATAAGCTGGACTTCTACTCCCTAACATGTCTCACCACTGGTGAGTATAGAGGGGGCCCAGTCACTGCTTTTCCCAACTCTCTGTGGGGATCCCTATTAAAACCACAGGTGGATTTTTTTATTTTTGGCAGAAATTGACCAGCTGACACTATCATTCATACAGAAATGCAAGAGATCCAAGATAGTCAAAGCAACCTTGAAAATGGAAACAAATTTGGAGGAGTCATGTATTCCCAGTTTTAAAACATAACACAAAACTGTTGTAATGAAGGTGTAAGTGTAGTTATATAGGCCAGTGGAATAGAATAGCAAGTTAATAAATAAATCCTTATATTTATGGCCAACAGATTTTTGACAAGAGCACCAAGATTATTCAATGGTGTGGGAATTTGTTGTTTGGATCCAACAAATGGTGTGTGATAAATTGTATAGTCACATTTTAAGAATGAAGTTAAGTTGATCCCACAACTCAAACCACACACAAAAATGACCTCAAAACAAATCATTGGTCTAAATGTAAGGGCTCAACCTATAAAACTCTTAGAAGAAAAAATGGAAGTATAGCTTCCTGATGCTGATCTAGGCAATGCTCTTAGATAAGAACATCAAAAGCACCAAGTAACAGGGTCTCCCCTGGTGGCAGAGGCGGTTGAGCTCCGCGCTGTGGAGCTATCCACAGCCTCTACAGCCCTGGTTCGATACCAGCTGACCAGCGAGGGTCCCACATGGTACTGCAGAACTCTCCTGTCGCGCCCACTGCGCCCCTTGGCAGTGTATTTCTGTTCTGTTCCCTGCTCTGTCTCTGGTGAATCCTCTCACCCTCCCGTGCATCTGGCCTGTACCCTGGTTCTTGCGTAAATGAATAAATAAATCTTAAAAAAAAAAAAAAAAAAAGCACCGGGCCTCCCCGGTGGCGCAGTGGTTGAGCGCTGGGTTGTGAAGCTGCCTGCAGCCTCTGCAGCACTGGTTCGATCCCCGGCTGCTCCCCGGCCACAGGAGGAGGGTCCCACATGGCCTGCAGACCTCTCCTGCCGCCCGCTGCTCCCCTCAGCAGTGTACTTCAGTCCTTCTGCCTGCTCTGCTCCCCGCTCTGGCTCTGGTGAATTCTCTCACCCTCTCGCGCTTCTGGCTGTGCCCAGTGCTTGTATAAATAAATAAAAATAAATCTTTAAAAAAAAAAAAAAGGCACCAAGTGACAAAAGGAAAAAAAAAAACAAATATAAAAATTAGATATTTTTGTGCTACAAAAAATATGAAAAAACAATACACAGAGTAGGAGAAGGTATTTGAAATGGATACATTAGACAAAGAGCTTGTATCTTGTATCTATAATATAAAAAGAACTTTTACAACTTAATATGAAAAAGAGAAATAATCTAATTTAAAACTGGGTAAAGGGTTTGAACAGATATTTCTCCAAAGGAGATATTCAAATGACTGATATGTACATGAAAAGACACTGGTCTTTCGGGATATGCAAATCAAAACATGCCTCACATCCTCTAGAGATGCGATAATAAAGAAGACAGATACCAAGTGCTAGCTGGAGTGTGGAGGAGTCGGAACCTCCATACACTGCTGTTGGGGATGCCTTAGAAAGCAGTGTGGTGGTTCCCGAAATGGTTAAACATTGAATGACCATATGACCCAGAAATTCCACTCTCAGGATTATACCCAAGAGAATTATAGCAAATGTTCACACAAAAACCCATAAACAAATATTTATAGCAGCATGATTCTTCATAGTAAAGAATGGAAACAACCTAAGTGTCCAACAATTTCTGGATGAATAAGTAAAATGTGATATATCAACACTATATTTATGGTCAACTGTAAGACTTTCTTGAAAAGTGGAAGCAATAATGATACATGCTATCACATAAATGAACTCTGAAAACAGTATAGTAAGTAGAAGTATCCAGTCATTAAAAACCTCATAGGATATGATTCCATTTGTATGAAATGTCCAGAAGAGACAAATATAGATATAAGAACTAGATTAGTGGTTACTTAGCACTGGGCAGCATTGGGGGGAAATGTGTAGTGACAGCGGATGTGAATGGGGGTGCTTTTAAGATGGATCAAAATGTCCTAGAGTTAATGTTGATAATTGCATATAATCCTGTGAATAAACCAAAATATATTGAATTGTACACCTTTGATGGATGAACTGTATGTGTGCGAAACATACACTGCACAGCTCTTAAAACCATTGTCTCCCGGCGTCCCTGAGTTAGGAGCGCAGTCACCACTGAGCTAAGTTCCGTGTTCAGGTTCCCACAGGGCGGCCAGCTGACAGCTGCCCTTCGAGTGAGGCTTGAGGTCCCCTGCTAAGCTCCTGCTGTGCTTGCCAGAATTTAGTTCCTCCTGGCTCAGTTTCCCTTCTGGGTTTCCCTACCCAAACTTATCCCCTCTGTTGGTTCTCCTGAGGAGCACAAGTTGGGGTCCCACCCACACACAAGTGGAGGGGCCCAGGATACAACCGCAGGGTGAGGGCGGTCGGGGGCCTCTCAGAATCCCAGCTGCCTCACTTCCCTCTCTCCTTTATAATGTCCATCCTCAGAGATGTTTTCCTTTTTCCTGAAATAAGCAACCTATTCTGAAACAGGATGTCTAGCTAGAAACTCTTAAAGGGGGTAATTTCTCTTTTCTCTCTACCCCCTTCCTTTTTTAATTAAGCTCTCTCTTTCAATACTTTAACCTCTTCAAAATAATGTGCCTGGTTTTAAAGAGCCACATCGTCACCCCTCCTTAATGGCCAATTGAGAATTTGTAAAATATTAAGCATTCTGGCATGAGGCTAGGCAGCTCAGAAACCACTGCATTTAAAAGTTTCATAGCTGTGGGGAAAATAAGATTCCCTCAAAGCGTTTCCCATTGGCTGTTCCATAAAATCCTCCTCCAGTGCCTTTTAAAGACTCCTTAATTAATTTGGAAAAGTTTTTATGTGAGTTGTTTCATGTTTATGAAGACATGAAATGACTGAGCTAGTTTCGGGAGAATCACAGAACTTTCATCCTGTTCCCCTCCTTACCTCAAATGCTATAAACAATTTGCTTAGGAGATCTTCCTACTGCTGGGCCACGGCGCGTAACGGCCTGCCACGCACATTCGTCCTCAACAAGCTTTATAACACAACCTCGACACATCCCTCTAACACACCTCTACACTCACATACCCCAGGCAAGGCCTCTGCTTATACTCTCTACACACAACCTCTGCACATACTACACACACCCTACACACGACCTCTGTACACACCCTCTACACACACCTTGCACACACACCCTCTATGCCTACCCCCTACACAGCCTTTTACACAACCCCTCTACATCCACTCCAGATACACACCCTACACTCACCCTCCATATACCCTGGAACTCCCTCTACACACACGTTTGCTCCCAGAAAAAGCAGCCAATCAGATATGTTCTGCGTCCACAACTCACTGCCCAGGCTCTTGGCTGTTTCTTTGCAAGGATGAGCTTAGACGGAGCCCACAGTGCTGCGGGTCCCACCTGTGCACGTAGATCAGCATCTGTGGTGAATGAGAACCAAGGAAATGCTTCTCTGAAACTTCTGCCCTGTGCCCCGCCCCCTGTCTGTGTGACACCCCCCGAGGTCATGGAAGGCTGCTCCCCTGGGGCTGCTGCTTGGGCAGTTCCTCTCATTCCTGAAGCTCCGTGGTCACCTCTGCACTGCCCACAGCAGGGATCTCTCCTCCTGGTGAGGGAAGACTCTGGGGAAGGCCTCTGGCTAGGATGTCTGAGGATTAACACTTTGGCTTGGAGGCATGGCCCTTTGGCAGAGGAGCCCAGCAGGGGCGAAAGGGCCAATTGGGCAGTGGATGAGAGGGGGGTAAGGAGGGGGCATGTAAGGAGGGCTCAAGTGCCAGGACATCGGTTTGGTTCCACAGAGGCTGGAAAAGATGGAATTTGCTAAATAGACAATCTTACCTTCATAGAAAACTTATGAGGAGGTGGGTTGAGCCAATTAGCTGGTTTTAATGCTTCCAACAGAGAAGCAGGTTGTCAGGTTTGGAGTCCAGGTGGAGGAGGGCCAGTGGGTGTTACAGTGCCCCCAGAATGCAGCCCCCATCTGAGCCTCTGATGCTGCCTTCCTTTACCTTCTTCCAGGGATACCCGGGAGAGATGCACCCCTGCCACAGAACACAGGGCCCAAAGTTCCAGTCAGATCCCATTGACAGAATCTCTATTTTGCCAAAGGCAACTTGAAGTTATTTACTGGAAGAGTTTTAAAGGATTTTATTAACCGAGGTGCTATTAAACTTACAAATAAAAATGGGGTCAGTGGTGCTCCCCTGTTGAAAGACAGGCTGCTGGTGCTGTGGGTCAGGACGGCCAGTACCATCTCCTTGGGAACCAGTGGAAGAACCCCACTCTCAGGGTCATGAGACCACTGGACTTGGGGCCAGGGCCTGGCCTGGAGCCCATGTGGCATTTATTGGCTTGTGTCCTTGGGAGGGAACCTGTTTGAGTTTTCCTGTGAATGAAACCACCTGTGTGAATGCTACTGGCAAACTCAAATGTTCTTGTACTCTCACACTCAAAAATCTGTGGGAACCCCCCGAAACAGCCCATCAGCCCCAAAAGGACACTTGGTGATGGTTTTTCAGAGGGGCAGAAAATGCATTGCTTGGAGAGGGTTTCTCAGGAGCACAGGTTATGACTCAGCAGTGGTGCCCAGCAGATACCCTGAGTGGGTGTGACCGTCTTACTGGCCAATAATGGGGTGAATCACCTGATGGTTGCCCAACTCTCCAGGTTGGTTAATGGCAGAGCAAGCTGGAGCCCTGGGCTCATTCTCTGCTTTTGCTTCTGAACCCTTTTTGTAGCTTTTACTTCTAAACCAAAAGGAAGTCTGCACCTCCACTAAGGAACAAATACCAGCTGTTTAAATGACTTTCTAAGACGAACCGCATGGGAGACACACCTCCAGAGACTGGTGCAAAGCCAGAGTGGGAGCCCTGGGAGATGGTGTGAGTGCCAGCCCAGAGCACGGCAGGTGGCGTGACTGCTCTGGCCATCTACACAGAAAGCTAGTTGTGCCCTGCTGATGCCTCATCTCTTTGGTGGTCATGTATCACAGTGAATCTGTCAAATGGCTTCTGGCTGTGACTTGGCTTCTATGCAGCAAACTGCAGAATTGCTGTGAATGGCCCACAGCAACTAAGAAACAATTTTAACAACAACTAGGACTGAATTATTTAAAAGCAAAATATTTGGATCTCTACACACCACAACAGTATTGGAAAAAAAAACCAAACTTAGTTATAGAGTAAATGACAACAAGATTTTTCTATCATTTTCTATTTCTGGTGACAATGACATCTCTGATTGGTTGTTGCTAGGGCTCATTCTGAATTAGACAGAAAACAGAAGTAATAGCAGAGAACTTCAGAAACTCCAGTTGAAGATGTGTGCTTTAAAGTGCTTAAATGCTCTTGAAATATCCTTCCAGGTGATTCCAACAATCAGCTAGGATGGAGGACGTCTAGCGTGACAGTCAGGATTGAATAAGCAAGGAGGGAAATCCACAGTGGATGGGGAGCCACGAGGGTACCACACTTCAGGTGTCCTGGGCTACCCTCCCTCCAAGTGGCCAGAGGCAGGATTAAAACAGGCTGAGGTGGCCGGGAGAGGGTTCAGTGGGCGCTGGAAGGGCTGGGTAAACCTCACGCCAGGCATTCCCGGCCCCTCCGTGGCATGTCTCCAACAGGGAACTTCTTACAGAGCAGCCCAGGCACCCAGGAGCACACCGCTTAGTCTTCCAGGACTTCTTGGCATTCAGCTTGGGACCCAACATTGTGTCATGTCTGCCATATTTCATTGGTTAAAGAAGGTTCCAGTCCAGTCCAGATTCAATAATGGGCCACCAACAACAGGGGCCCTGGGAGGACTAGGCCACCGTGCCACCTCTTTCCATCTTTGCAGCCCATTAGGGAGGACACCGAGCAGGGCAGTCACTGTCCAGTGAGGGAAAGAAGCAATAACCAGCCCCATAGGCTTCCATGTGTCAGTTTCAGCCTCTGCTTCCAAATAACTTGGGTGTCACAGGCTTATTTCTCAGTTTGTTGCTCTTAACTGGGGATCCTCTGATTAAAGACATAGTCACGTGACTACTTTCCAGGGCTGGTCCACGTAGTGGTCAGTTTACTGATCTTCTTGCAATTGCAATGTCATTTCCACTACATGCTGTGGCTAAAAAAAAGTTTGGTGGCTGGTCTGGAAGCCAAGCACCCCTGATAACCTTGCCTATATGAGGAAGAGGTTCTGTGGTTCCCCAAGTGAGAGGTGTGACACACTCATCTTTTCCAGGAAGCCTACACATCTACTTCTCCCTCCCCTCAGCCTCCTCACCTCCTTCTCTTTCACACACCCCCTAGGATGCCCTCCTCCCTCAGCCTCTCCATGCCTCCCCCTCCTCCCGGCTACCCTCCCTTCCCGTGGGCCTGGGACATACATAGGTCTGAACTTGCAGCTTGCCTTTGCCATTAGCCCCCAGGCAACCTTTGAAACTCAACCTTCACTTCTGTGGAAGGGAAAGAACAAGAAAGCACAGGCCAGCACCAGGCTGTCCCAGGAAGAGTGCCAGGGGACAGGGTGCAGGGGGAATCCTAGGCCCTACACCCTGAGGTCAGCCCATACAGCCTCAGACTCTAGGGTCTCGCTGATCCTCCAGAGTCACCACAGGGACTGGAGTTTCCACTGTGTTGAGCCTCAGTGCCCCAGACTGTGTTTAAAATTTAGTGCCCCTATGAAGGCAAATTGCCCAGGGGAGTCACAGTTTGAATTTCCAAGAGTTTATCTCCTGAACCTCAATTATTTTAAGGTTTTCTTTAAGTTGTGGAAACGATTGAACACTGAGGGCTAGGCTGAGGTTTTTACATTCAAATCAGTTATAGGTATGCAAAAAAGCAGAATATTGTTCACTGGAAATAAATCTCAATGAGAGTTAGACCTAAAATGTATTATATAAACAAAGTGTGAATTTGAACCCGGGAAGCAGTCCAACAGATTTTACTAGGAAAGAAATGTTCCAATATACACAAGTTTGAGTTTAGTTTATATAGGTAGAAACAGTGAGTCAGTAACATTAGGAATGTGACTATTCTGTAGGGGCTACTTTCAGTTCTAAGTTGTCCCAACCTAAAGCTATACTGAGGCTAGAGGAAGTCAAGGCAGGATTTAACCTCTTTTGTTCTAAAGAATGCAAAAGTTGCAAACCCATTGTTAAATCTTAAATCTTCTTGATCTGATTCCTTGGCCACCACAGCAGGTGAAAAGATTGGCTTTGTTTTTTTGTTTTTTCCTTTTTTCATTAAGCAGAATTCCTGCATAAGCAGGAAGGTAAAAAACTGGGCGGAGCCTGTTCTGACCTTTTAGTCTTTGAAATGAGTTTGCTCTTTTGTCTACCAGCTCTGGTAGAGAGGGGAATAGGGGAGTAGAAGGGCGTGTGAGGGGTGGAGGGGAAGGGGGAATGTCCCAGAACATTTTACGATATGTTCACAATATTTGCACTGTGACAAACACACTATATACACACCACGCCACTACACACATACACTTCACATACCACCACACACACACTACGTAACAGAACACACACACAAGCATATTTAGCTAGCAGAACTTGTGGTAGAAATAAGATCTTTTTCTTATCTACATTCTGTAATTTTTCTACAAGACATAGATATTAGTTGTATTATTTCATTTTAAATAAACAAAGATCTCGGTGACCTTAAGATTAACTTCTGCTTGCAGAACACAGTAGAGAAGCTCTCCCAAATGACCCCAGGAAAGAGACACCTCCTATCCTGCCCTTTAATGCTCCCCAAAAGAACCTGGAGAACTTTTGCCACCTGCATGTGTTCCCAGCAAAGTTCAGAACCCCCTTACAAAAACACAGTATTTACCTGCCAATCCATAGGACTGTGTGGGTCTCAAAAGGGATTTTCTATTCTAAGTGATGATGTTCAGATAAGCAAAATTGCAGGAAGCAGATGATCCTGGAACTGTGTTTTGGATAGAGGTAAGTAATAAATGCTCTTCTTGCAGGACAACATAGAGCTGTTGCTGCCCGCATCAGAGAATGTTGTTGTTACAGGACAACCCTGATATAAAATGGCCTTTCCCCTAACATTGTCACTAGACAGGACAGGACATGGGTGTCTCATTTCCTTCTGCCGGCCTTCAAATTCCACTCTAGTGGACGATGTGGTATCTCTTGTCCCGATTTCCCTGAATAGGTCACCAGCCTGCTACAAGAGACGTGACTGAATGGTGGAACGGGTTTGAAAGGCTGGCTGATGGGGCTTTATCTAAACAGGGTCTAGACAGGAAGTGTGGTGGTTTCGTGAAGGCTTCTGCCTGATCAGACAGCCCAGGAAGGCTATTTGGGCTCTTCTGCGCCTCTGTGCCCTTTCTGGCTTCATGCAGCCATCTCTGCCGCCCTGGCAGGTGCAGTGACCACCCCCGTGGTGGAGATGTCTGGGGAACGTCCAGATGTCAGGAAACGTCCAGATTCATCCCGCCACATCCACATCCTTGTTTCCATGTTGGGCCGTGAGGCCGGTGGCGTTGGGGGTCCCAGACTATCACAGAGGCCCAAGAAGAAGGAGAAACAAAGGTTTCTTTTGTTTAAGCAGGTTTGCATCCTTCCTATTTGCCCCCTCATTCAGGTTGAGCTGGGCAGGTGAGTTTCTGTCATTCACAGCCAGTTTCAAATGATTTTACGGCCAACTGATTGAACATGTAGTATTACTAAATTCTATCATTGAAACAGGCTTCCCTGTTTTGGCAAATATCTAGGATCATTTCCCAATGTTCTGTTTTTTGCCCCTGGTTTGTCTGAGCCTGAGTGACACTTGGGGAAAGTGTGAGAAAAGAGAGTAGAAGGACACTCCATGGTTGAGTTGGTTGGGTTTCCTGGAACTGCTACTTGATTCCTTATAGCAGGTTTGGGTAGAGGAAGATTGTGGCAAGAATATGATTTCTGAAGTGCCAGTGTGATTTCAACTCTAAATAGGCACAGAGTATATTGTTTAAATCATTCCATTCTGAGCACAGACATTGAGAGAGAATAATATAGTACAAGAGAAGCCTGAAGAATGCAAGCCCATGTTCAATTACTATCAACATGTTGAAGTCTTGCTTAATTTACACAGTGGTTCTCCGAGCCTGAAACAGCAGCCTTCTTGCTAACAATGCAAATTTGAAGCCCTTCCGCAGCCCTAAGGCATCAGAGGGTCTGGGTGGGCCCCACAGTCTATGGAAAAATTACTCCAGGGGATCACTGTGTTGCCAAAGCCTAAGAACCAGGCACCAACTTCCCCACAACACCCTCCTTCACCTGCCAGGCTTGTTTGTTTGGCTTTGTTGACATTTATTAGTGCAAATTGGGCCTCCCTGGTGGTGCAAGGGGTTAAGACACAACCTATGAAGCTATCCGCAGCTTCTGCAGCATGAGTTCGATCCCTGGCCAGGGAGCTGACCCACATGACGCAGCAGACCTCTCCTGTCTCGCCAACTGCTCCCCACAGCAGTGTATTTCAGTAGATCTGCCTGTTCTGTTCCCCACTCTGTCTCTGGTGAATCCTCTCACCCCTGCACACCTCACCTCTGGCCTGTTCCCCAGTTCTTGTGTGCATAAATAAATCTTAAAAAAATTAATTTATATTAGAGCAAATAATGAGCTGCATATGTTTTTACTGCTAAATCCTCCTGTGTACCACGCTAACCAGAAAGCCCTTTATCTTCTGATATAACAGACATGGTGTTATCACCTCCAACAAACCCAAAGGTTATTCTTTCATATCACCTAATGTCTGGTGCAAATTCAAATGTCTTTGATTATCTCCAAAATGCCTTTTTATATTTGGCTTTAAAAATCTGAATCCAAACAAGGAGTCCACATTGCATTGGATTGGTAGGTCATGCAGTTCTACTTTATTCTAAAAACAGCTTGCACCTCTATTTATTCATCTATTTATTTATTTTATGTGTAGAGGAAACACACCATTTATCCTATAATGTCCCCTGAGTTAGAATTTTAACTCCCCTTGTTTCTATGGCCAATGGCATAACAGTTTTCTGTAAAAGCAGCTGAGCATTAGCGTCCTTTGGGAGATTCAGGAAGTAACCCCAACAGGACCCCACCCTTCTCTCTCCTTCACTACTTCTAGTTTCTGACAGCGCCTGGCCAGCAGCTTTTATCCATCAGGCAGCAGCTAAGATTGCAGGTGGGGTGTGGGCTGGTGGGAAACTGATAGAGAAGCAGGGCGTGTATCTTATTTGAGGCTTGCACGCATAAGTGAAACAAAGAGGCCCATTTTCTGTGTTCTCAGGGTCCCCAGAGGTGACACAGTTTCCCTCTCTGCACTTAGGATATCAGACACTTTCTCCTGGACCCCCTGCAAGCATGTCCCAGTGACACCTTGGAGCCTGTTTCAGGTGAAGCTCAGAGGAGAGGCTTCTGGTATATTCCAGCAATGTTGTGTTTCTGCCAAGGCCTGCATGATTAAAAATAATAATAATGAATAAAGGAAGCAACAGGAACTTAGTTGATCCCTAGTGGGAACCACCAGTTTGGTGGTTTCTTGCAAAAGTAACTACTTTTACCATATGTTCCAATAATCATGCTCCTTGGTATGAGTTGAAAATTTATATACACAGAAAAAATCCTGCACACAAGTATTTATAGCAACTTTATTCATAATTACCAAAATTTGATGTCGCAAAAGTGTTCTTTGGGAGGGGAGTGGATAAATCCACTGTGGTCCATCCAGACAATGGAATACTGTTGAATACTGAAAAGAAATGAGCTATTAGGCCATTAAAAGACATAGTGGAAACTTAAGTGCATATTGCTCAGTGAAAGAAGTCAGTCTGAAAAAGACTTCATGCTATAGGATTCCAACTATGTGACATTTTAGAAAAGGCAAAACTATGGAGACAATAAAAAATGAATGACTGCCAGAGCTAAGAGGAGAGGAGAGGGAAACAGGCAAAATGCACATCATTTTTAGGACAGTAAAACTACTCTGCATGACTGTATAATGGTGGATACATGTCACACATTTCACAAATCCCATAGAATGTGCAATACCAAGAATGGACCCCAAGAATGTACAATTAGCTATGGACTTTGGGAGGTTCATGACTGGTAACATGTATGGCTCTGGTGAGAAGTTAATAATGAGGGAGACTTGGGGGGATGTCAGCGGGCTTATGGGAAAACTCTGTACCTTCCCCTCAGTTTTGCTGTGAACCTAAAACTGCTCCACAATGAAGTGTATTTTTAAAAATTTATTGTTTTTTAAGATTTATTTATTTATACAAGAACTGGGGTACAGGCCTGAGGCATGGGAGGGTGAGAGAATCCACCAGAGACAGAGCAGGGAACAAAACAGGCAGACAGACTGAAAACACTGCTGAGGGGAGCAGCGGACGAGACAGGAGAGGTCTGCCTCGCCATGTGGGTATCTCCCTGGCTGGCTGGGAATGGAACCTGCACTGCAGAGGCTGCAGACAGCTTCACAACTCCGCTCTCAAACCAGTGCCCCACCAGGGAGGCCCTGAGGTGTATTTTTCAAAACAAGGATTGAAAAAGTTGTGTGGGAAGCAGTTGTGCACCTGCCTGGCTTCCCTAGCTGGGAGCAAAGTAGTTGCTAGGGCTGGCGGTGTCCGTGGGGAGGGGCTCTGTGTCACCCCACCTTCCTCTCCCCTCATTGAGGGGAAGTCTGTTCCTTCCTCCATGGACACTGAGGTCTGAAAGAGTTCTCAGGGCTTTTTCTTCTTCTCTATAGGCAACCTTTCGGCATTTGATGTTTATTTCACAACAGTGCCTTGTTTTTCAGGTTGCTGTGAACGGAATCAAAATAATAGGTATGGAGATGTCTTTAGATCTTCAGAAGAAAGCCACCCTATAAACCCAAGTCGTTATGCCTCATAAAATGATTCAGGACATCCATCTCCTATTCGTCCACTTGATCAAATAAAAAAAATAATCTCTATTCTTTCCCTGGCCAACTCTTCCCCACGCCTTTCTCTCCTCCCACCTCCTCTAGAGAAAATAAATACCTGGTTTCGGTTATTTATGAGATATAGAGTTTATATTTGTTCCCATAGGGCCTCAGAGAATTCGCTCATTTTAAACAACTTTGTGACTTCCCAGGTGGAAATAAAGGAGAACTGAGCGTGTTCCCTGCTTTTCTGATTCCTTAAGATTGGAGCATCTCAGTGTTCACCTCTCTAGTTGCCCCGCTCTCCATACTATGCTGCCAACCGGCTGAGGTGTTGCCCAAGGAAACAAATCAGATTTTTTATCTTTGCTATTTTACAACTTTCAACCAATGGAGATGAAGTAATTCTTAATATTTCAGAATCCATCATGGGAGGTAGCGTCTGCCTCCATAGAAACTGGCCGTGGTGTCTGGGGCAGGGGTCTGGTGTTGGCGGTTGTCCTGGCCACTAATAGGTTGTCCTGGCTACTACATGGGTGTAGCAGCTACTACATGGGTGTAGCCAGCCTCCTGCAGCAGGGCACATGGGTTGTGAAAAAGCTGTGGGCTCCCATCACTGCAGAAAGTAGCTAAACAAACTTTTGTTGGGGGAATTTTTGAAAGTGTCACAGTTTGCTGCAGGGTTTTCCTTCCAGTAGAGGGACGAAGAGCCTGAGGCAGGAGAAGTGTTTTCTGGAAGACCAGTCCTCTGTAAGTGGGATAATAGCACCTTCCTTTTGAGATTCACTGGTGAGCCTGGAGCATGTTAGGGGTGGGTGGAGACTGAGGCCATCCCTGCAAGAGGCATCTATGCCCCAAAAAGCTGAATGTCTGAGCAAGAGCTTCCCACAGTCCTGGCTCCTGTGGACTCCCCCAGAAAGTGAGAAAGTGAGCTGTACGGTCTGGGTCCTGACAACACACTCAAACTCACCCTGTTTTTATAACATTTCCCAAGAGGATGATGTCCACTTCCAGAAATTCATTACATTTCGACAAGCCAAAGCCTCCTGTTTCCCCTATGCATTTATAACACCTGATATGATCTTCTGAAAAAAAAAAAAAGGTCTTTAGAAATTGTGTTCCTTTTTTAATGATGTTGTTAGATTCAGTCATCAAATTGGTATTTTGGTTGGAATTGCCCTGACCCTACAGGTCAAGTTGTGGAGAATTGACAACACTATTGACCATGAACTCTTTTGACCCACGAACATAGTATAGTTCATTTACTTAAATCTTGAATTTATCTCAACAGTGTTTTATCATTTTGTATACAGAATTCTCACCTCTTTTGCCAGATAAAGCCCTAAGAATTTCATGGGTTTTTTAATGATAATATAAAAGATATTATTTGAATTTTCAATGTCCAATTGTTTATTAGAAGTTCAAAATACAATTGATTTCTAAACATTGGTCCTGTCCTCTGGGATGTCACTAAACTCTCTTGCTAATTCTAGTAGCATTTTTTTATAGATTCCATCAGATTTTTACATAGATGATCATGTGTATGCAAATAAAGATAATTTTACTTTTTCCTTTCCAATTCAAATGCCTTTAATTTCTTTCTCTTGCCTGGTTATAATGGCTGGAAACTTCGGTAAATGTTGACTGTAAATGTGTGTTCTAGCATTAAGTATGATGTCATCTGTGTCCTGGGACATTAATACGGTCACATAATAGTTGCTAGTCTCGAATTTCCACAGGGAGATGTAGATGGTGACACCACGCTCACGTTCAGTTTCAGTTTATTTGAGACCCAGCACACTTGGAGGAGCCTTTCCATCTCAGCAGCTTCCTTCTCAAATTTTTCAGTGATTCTTTCTTTGGTCAATCCCAAAGATCCACCATATTTGTAGACAGATGACCAGTGGTAATAGATTTACCCAAATGGATCTACCCAATGGCCATGAATTTGATGGGAGTCTTTTCCTTTTCTGTTTTGACTTAGTTTAGCTGTGACTTTCACACTTATGTTCTGGTGGCAAACCCATTGCAAAAAAAAAAAAAAAAAAAAAAAAGCTCTAGCTGATTTTAACACTTTTTCTTTACACTGGCTTTCAAATATTTCACAATATTTCATGTTTCTTGTAATCATAGCTCAGTGGATTTGTTGAATCTGTGGCTATTAAGGTTTTCATCAAATTTGGTAACTTTTAGTGATTAAGTCATAAATTTTTTGCTCTCTACCCTCTCTATGGGGGACTCAATTTACCTCTATATTAGGCCACTTGAAATTTCCTTCAGCTCGGTAATTTGTTAATTTTTTTCTCTGTGTTTTTCATTCTTATGAAAAACATGATTTTTCTAGTAGGGCTGAACAAACGCCTTGAAAAGGTCAATAATATAAATTGTTAAGCCTCTAGCCAACCTAACAAAAAGAGAAGAAACAAGCAACTAATATCACAAATAAAAGAGGGGCATCACTGCTGATCACACAGACATTAGACAAAGAAGAACAAAGACAACTTAGCGGAGAAAGATGAGACTTTTAAACAAATTGTCTTGAAACAAATGGACATACACATGTAGAAAAAGAAATGATTGCAAACATAGACCTTATGTCCATCACAAAAAATTTAACTCAGAATTGGTCACAGATATAAATGTAAGATGCAAAACCATAAAACTCCAATAAGAAAACGGGGAAATCTAGATGACCTTGTTTTTGAGGATGACTTTCAGATACACCAGCAAAAGTATGAGAGAGAAAAAAATCCATCAAAGAAAAAAATAAGGTAGATTTCATTAATAATAAAAACTCCTGGGCCTCCCCCGTGGTGCAGTGGTTGAGTGCTGGGCTGCGAAGCTGCCCGCAGCCACTGCAGCGCTGATTAGATCCCCGGCCACCGGGCCAGGGTCCCACATGGCGTGCAGACCTCTCCTGCCATGCCCACTGCTCCCCTCAGCAGTGTACTTTGGTCCTTCAGCCTGTTTCGCTCCCCGCTCTGGCTCTGGTGAATTCTCTCACTCTCCCGTGCTTCTGATTGTACCCAGTGCTTGTATAAATAAATAAATAAATAAATCTTTAAAAAAATATATTAAAAACTCCTGCTATAATGAAAGACGTGACTAAGAGAACAAGAATCTAAAGACTAGGAGAGGGCCTCCCTGGTGGTGCAGCGGGTTGAGCACAGCGCTGTGAAGCTGTCTGCAGCCTCTTCAGGGCAGGTTCGATTCCCACACTGTGTGGCAGACCTCTCTTGTCACGCCCACTGCTCCCCTCAGCAGTGTATTTGGGTCGTCTGCCTGTCCTGCTCCCTGCTCTGTCTCTGGTGAATCCTCTCACCCTCCTGTGCCTCTGGCTTGTACCCCAGCTCTTGTATAAAAATAAATAAATCTTTAAAAAAATAAACAAAGACTAGGAGAATATCTTTATAAAACACACACCTGATAAAGACCTGTTATCCAAAATATATAAAGACCTCTTTATAGTCAACAATAAGAAAATAAAAACCCCAATTAAATTGGACAAAAGATACCTTTCTATAGAAGGCATAATGGCAAATAAGCTTGTGAAAATATATGCACTATCATATTTCAGTGGGGAATTACAAATTCAAGCAACAATGAGAGCCACTGAACACTATTAGGATGGCTAAATCTAGAACAGTAACAACACTGAATGTTAAACAATAGGAATCTTCATTGTTTTCATTGCTGATGAAAGTGCAACAGCCAGTTTGGCAATTTCTTGCCAAAATAAACATATTCTTAACAGATGAGCCAGCAATTGTGCTCTGTGGTATTTACCCAAACTAGTTAAAAACATGTCCACACGGAAATCTGCACATGATAGCGGCTTTATTCATAATTACCAAAACTTGGAAGCAAGATGTCCTTTAGTATATGAACAGATAAATAAACTGTGGTACATTGAGAAAGAAATGAGTTAGCAAGCCATAAAAAGGCTTGGAAGATGTTTAATTGCATATCACTAAGGAAAAGAAGGCCATCTGAAAAGGCTACCGCTGGATCGTTCCAACTCTGTGAACATTCTGAAGAAGACAAAGCTATGGACACAGTAAAAAGATCAGTGGCTGCCAGGGGCTAGGGAGAAAGCTATGAACAGCATTGAAGAGTATAGGGTGAAACTACTCTGTCAGAGTAGTTCACGGTGCTGCAATGGTGGGTTCATATCATTATAAGTTTCTGCAAATCCACAGAATGGACAGCACCCAGAGTCAACAGACTTTGTGTGATGATGACATGTCAATGTAGGTCCATTGGTTGTAACAAATATACCACCCAGGGGGGTTGGGGGACGTTAAAAATTGTGTCTGGGGAGGGGTGGGCAGTGCATGGGAAATCTCTGTACTTTCTGCCTATATACTCTGTGAAACTAAAATTCTTTTTTGAAATTGTCTTAGTTACACAAAATGCTAGAAGCCATTGGAGAAATTTTGAAGAATTATTTTGAAATACAGAAAGTATAACCAAGGAATCCAGAAGCCATAATTGATAAAACTGACTACATGCAAGTGAAAAAAAAATGCACCATCATGAAATTGTTCAGTGAATGGTCACAAAAGGAGCAAAAGAGGGATGGAAACATTTAATGGGAGATATGGTCTACACATCAAGGGAATACCATTTAGTCTGAAAAAGAATGAGAAACCTGTTTGCTTACTACTAGGGATTATTACCCAGAGAAGATATTTGTCCATGGTACATATTTGTCCCAAAATTTTCAGAAATAATATCTTGAGTGTATATTAAGAGAGAAAAGCAAAATCAAGAATACTTCTCTGAAATCACAAAGCCTGTTAGCAAATTGACCAGCACCTAACAGATTGACCACATTCCTCACCTTCACTTACAGGGAAGACCCCCACCTCTCAGCAACCATTGACTGTGGTTGAAGACATGTCAGGTTATTCTTACTCTGCCTGGCTGATGTTTGCTTTCGGTGGCACTGAATCTAGCTGACCTCGTGTTGACCTGACAATACCTTTTCTCTTTTACTCTCCAACATATGCATTTTTTTGAGAAATGAATTATTTAAAATGTTATTATCTAGATGGAACCACCTCTTTTAAACCTTTATTGCACCGTCCTTTCTAAGTTTTGCACCATTCATTTCTAAGAAATGAATTTTTTTTTTTTTTATTTTTTTTTTTTTATAGAGGCATGTTTTTTTATTTATTATTTATTTGTTTGTTTGTTTGTTTTGTTTATACATGCACTGGGTACAGTCAGAAGCACGGGAGGGTGAGAGAATTCACCAGAGCCAGAGCGGGGAGCAGAGCAGGCAGAAGGACCGAAGTACACTGCTGAGGGGAGCAGCGGGTGGCAGGAGAGGTCTGCGCACCATGTGGGATCCTCCGCCGGTGGCCGGGGAGCAGCCGGGGATCGAACCGGCGCCGCAGAGGCCGCGGGCAGCTTCGCAACCCAGCGCTCAACCGCTGCGCCACCGGGGAGGCCCAGAAATGAATTTTTTTTTAACATTCCTGACACAGGTGTTGTTTCATACAACTACTCCTTCTCAAACAAGGGTCTTAAGATATCAAACAATAGATGAATAGATGACTGGATCAAGAAGATGTGGTACATATACACCATGGAATATTACTCAGCATTCAAAAAAGATAAACACATGCAATTTGCAGCAACATGGATGGAGCTGGAAGGGATCATGCTCAGCAAAATAAGCCAGAAAGAAAAAGAAAAATACCGGATGGTCTCACTCATACCAGGAATCTAGAAAACTTAAATAAGGGACCAGGGAAATGAATAACTATAAGAAAGTGAAAATCAAAATCAACAAAAACTATGAACCAGAGACACTCTATGGGGGGTGGGGGGCGGGGAGGGGAGGGATTGGGGTCAAAATAAGGGGATTACAATTGTATGGGGAATATAAAAATAAAATTTAAATTAAAAAAACATTTAAAAAAAGTGGAAAAATTGAAGAATGTCACAGAGATCAAAACTTAATAGAAAAGAACAAAAAAGGCTGAAAATGAAAATTTAATTACAAAGTAAATTAAGATGCATCCAATAAAAGAATGATCACAGCAGAGATTATTTTTTTATATATTGAAAATTGTATCAGCAGAAAATAACAAGAGAAATACAAAGAGAAAATAGATTGAATCTAGAGGAAATATTAGGGATAAGTTAAAACAGGCCAACCTGAATATAAATTCACTGGGCTATTTAGCAGCATGGAGTAAATACAGATTCTTCAGAGTTATTCTACCAAAGATTCTCAGTGATGTTGATACAACTCTCTGTAATGCATTTCTTATTATTTTAAGGAGGGAATGTGTATTCATTCCTCTGCTTGAACCTGGCAAGAGGCTGGGTTTATATAATAAATCCATTTCAGCATTCCTGCAAAAAAAAAATATATATATATATATGTATATATATATATCAAACAAGAGATAACGAGGTGTAAGATCATTTGCAAAGTAAAATAAAATAATATGAGCTGTCACCTATTAGTGAATCAGAATTCATATTCATGACAAATGTTCTTGTAAATGCCTACACTGACTGGCAAATTCTGACCTCTGAGTCAGGCTTGTTTTCTGATGACGGGCACGATGCCAGGTTCCCTTCCTTCATTTTATGAAATCTATTTTGGAGTTGGACTCCATGTGTTGCATTTCTTCAGAGGACACACACATTTTAACCCCACAAAACAACATTTCTCAGCACCTGCCTGCCCGCTGCTTGGGGATGTGCATGTGTGTGCTCCCCTGTGTGTCTGCTGCATGCGGCGGAGGTGAAAGCATCCTGAAGCCTCCATAAATAACTTCTTACTCAGACTAACCAGGGGCCTGTGAATACTCAGCAGTGAAAGCAAAATCTGATTAGTATCTGTTTGTAGTGTCATCCCAGTATCATTGCTCTGTGAGCACTAAGGACACCCTGAGGTCACTTTCAGTAAACCTCTAGTACAGTATGTTTGGACACATTGTCTGCTCTTGACAAGCCTAAAGAAAATAGGGCTGGGAGTTAGTGTGGGGTTTTCCAGTTATTAATCCATGGTACATATTTGTCCCAAACTTTTCAGAAGTAATAAGATTGGCTACTAGGCAATAGCTCAACAGACAACAAAAAATACCAAGATGTCAACTTTTTTTTTTAAAAAGATTTATTTATTTATGCATACAAGAGCTGGGGTACAGGCCAGAGGTGTGGAGGGTAAGAGGATTCACCAGAGACAGAGTGGGGAACAGAACAGGCAGACTGACTGAAATATACTGCTGAGGGGAGTAGCAGGCAAGACAGGAGAAGTCTGCTTCGCCATGTGGGTTGCTCTCTGGCTGGCCAGGGATCGAACCCAGGCTGCAGAAGCTGCAGATTGCTTCATAGTGCGGTGCTTAACCCCTTGCACCACCAGGGAGGCCCCAAGATGTCAGCTTTTAAGAGAGAGATATTGTTTCTCAGAGAAAGAGATCCTGGTGAATTTGACCTTGCCATCAGGATGGGCTTCTGAGGGAAAGCCTTCTTCTGTCTGCTTTTACATTCTCTCCTTCACTTATCATTAGGTTATCTGTAGACACTTTTAAACTATGTATGAGTGTGAGCTGATGAATAATCATAATTCAATTTTGTGTTTAACATCTAATGATTATTTTACATCTTAACTTCAATAATTAGAAGATGGCTGGTTTAGTACCTATCTCTTGGATTGTGATATAGTTGGGAAGAAAATATATGACTTCATGATTTGATCAGAATTACACAGCGTGGAGTCAGAATTCTTACCAGACTTACAAGGTAAATACATCATTTGGGGAGTGACAGCAGATAATATGGCTTCCCTGGTCCCTTGAAGATGTAGATACTCGCAGGCAATGATTTACTGGTGGGTTCACTATTTTCAAGCACGGAATTGCCTGAGACCCTTAGGGCCTTTGCAAGATGTAGTTCTTAGGGATATCACATGTTCTGCTTGGATATTACAAAACATTCATTCATTTCAAGATGTCCCAAATTTATAGGGGTCCTGCTCTGTGGCTCCTTCCTCGCTATTGAATGGTTGAATATCATCCAAGGTGACATACCTGTATAGGTGCTGTAGGCCAACCTCTGACACCAAAAGAAGATCCCTTGGAACTGGGGCTCTCAGCTTCATGACCCCAAACCCAGGAGGCCATTAAAGACCTCCTGGAATATCTTCTAAAGATGTCTGACACAAGATATCCTTCAACTAGAGCCCTCCAAACACCATGGAACACCCTGAGAAAGGGTTCTAGAGCAAGAAAACTAGCTTTATAGGCACTTACCAAGATGCTTCTATACTCCCCCCTGGAGTACTCACTTATGGTAGAGTTTTTTAATAGTGCATGAGATACCATTCCTTCCAGAAAATCCACTGACATGTACATGTATCAGGTTGGTGAGCCAGCAGCCACATGCCCCTGACCTCTTGGATGCTCTAGTTCCCCTTGCAAGTCTCTGGGCATCATGACCACTCTCTGTCCCCATCCAGAGCTGCTTGTATAATATCTCTTCTCCATCTGCTGACTTGGGCCAGTCCTGGAAAGCTGACTTTAAAGTCTCCAAAGAACAATGAGTCCATGCAGAGTACTTCTTACTCCATTGAGTATTTAACATCACTTTTATGATCTGGAGGACATTATACCAGTATATATTTTTGATAGTTGCTCTTGAGAATTTTCTTCACTCTGTTCACCAAAGCTGTACTATAAAAACACAAACCCTACAATTAGCTACTTCAGGGAGCCAATCGGGGCTATACACCTAAGTGAGAATGCAGAAAACAAAAGGTCTTATATTTAGAGAGGTGTATAGAACTTAAAGTCAAGACTTCTGTCTTGTCTTTGGCATTTGCAAACCACAGAATGTTCTTTGACACAGCTTTGCATGTTGAGGTCTCCACAATGTCAGATATAGTACGAGACACGTTCATTTTGCAAACACCAAGCTATGTGAACACAACTTTTGCAATGAGAACAAACACTGAGGTATTCAAATCCTTGATGAATTTAGTCATATTTCTTGGAAAACATTTAAAAATATTTCAAAACTGAATGCTCAAGCTGTGACTTCTCAAATCTCCTCAAACATCTTCAGCAGGACTGATTTGAAGTGGTTCTTTCATAGTTGTGGGATAGGCCTCCACCAGACGAGAACTGCCCAACTTCTAGGGAATGAGGGAGGGGCCTGGCCGGGAAACAGACAGTGCAGAGTGTTCTGCTCCAGGGCAGGATGTTGCCCAACTCAAAAGGCTTTGGAAGGAGAATTTGGCAATGGGAATCACACCCCAAGGGACAGTGTCCACCTTGGTTTGAAGCCCATTAACTGTGTGGCTTTGGGCAAATTACTTAACCCCCACAATGATCAGCATTCTCATTGATAGAACTGCAATAAGAACAAGAACAATTTTATATTCAATAGGTTGCTAGGAAGATACAATAAGAACATGCATTTAAATCCCTGAACACAAGACCTAGCTGATGGTGACTATGACTTGGATCTGTAACTGTCATCGATAGGTTGACCCTTTAAAATCTCTGAGCCAGGGTTTATTCAACTCTGAGATGGAAGTGACTATAAAATGACTGCCTGAGAAGGGTCTGGAGGAAGGGCTTGTCACTTTATCATCACCCCTGGTGTCATTGGCCGGTGGGGCTGAGGAACTCGTGGGCTCCCCACATGCTGTCAGAGGAACCCCTGATCCAAACCCCTGACTCCCAACTGCTGCAGACGCCTGCCCCCACAGTTCACTCCATAAAGTGGTGGATCTATTTCTAAAAGTCAGAGCACCTTTGGCACCACAGAGGTCACTCAAAGAAGGGTTCTTTTTGTTAAGAAATTTCAAAAGATGTTTGGATGGAGCACTGACAATTTTCTTGAAATAAGAGTGTAGTGGACGAAGTGACCACGCCAAAGACAGCAGCACTAAATTCAGAGATGGTTCTTTGAGGAGAAACGATTATAATTTGCTTCACTGCTGATGAGACAGCAGAGCTAAGAGATACAGTGGAGTGTCCATGAAGGTGAGTGTTTGAGACACTGGAGGAAAGAGAGGAATGTGAGCTATGGGAGGGTCTCCTCAGCAGTGGACACAGGCTCTAGGGTGAGAGGTAGCTGGATGCCGGGAGGTGCTGGGTGGATCAGGGAGCGAAGAGAAGAAGTTTTATCAGTATCTAATCCGAACTTGATAATACTTTATATTTCCCATAGTTGGAATTGATATTGTAGACAGAGAAAGTGTTTATTACACAAATGAAAGTAATCAGGGTTATGGAAATAATGTTTGGCCTTTTGTGAACCACGTTGCTTAAGTACTTAAAATAATCTCTAAACAAATGAAATAATTTGCCCAATAAAATAATGTTTATGTACATATTAAAGCATATCCCAAGAGAAGGAATCTATTTTTATCAGTCTGAATGTTTCTACACATCATTTCTTTTATCAGTGATTTACATTCAAACAAGTTTTAAATGATTAGTCATTAACATATAAACAAAACTTAAAATATAATGAAAGAACATGGAGAAACTCATGTTTTGATACTTTGCTAGAAAAAATTTTACCTTGATAGTGTAACTAACGGTCAGAAAGAAAAATATGTTCTGTTTGATACTTTTCTTCTTAGAAAATTAAATTATTTTACTGCTTTCCTATAATGAAAGGATGTGTCGTAGAAATGCAGTTATTGATTAAATCACCCTACACATGGGCCAGGGGTTAGGGGTTCTGTTTCCAAAATTTACCTGGAATTCTGCTTCCAATATGGTGTAGTGACAGTCTAATAAACAGAAACTCTTGCAGATAAAGACAGACTTCATATAAAATATGAAAGATAGCCATCTGTGATATCTGGGGGAAACAAATAAGCTATTTAAAAATAAATAGACAAAAACATTGAACATACATTTCTCAAAAGCAGAGTTCTCATGGTCAACAAGTCCCTGATGAGATGCTCAATGTCACCAGCGAAACAGTCAAATCACGGTAAGACTTGGCGTCATGCCCAGGGAAGGAAAAAAGGAAAACATGAGTCCATTCCTGATCCTGGCAGAAATGTGGGCCAGCTGGAACATGCACCCCTTCTAGAAAACCAGCAGTTTTTTTAAAAGTTCATGGTACAGTGACTCTAGAACCTAGCTGCTCCATCAGTGGCTACCTATCCATGAGAGAAGTCCACACCACCGTGTAAATGAATGTCAAGAGCAGCTTTATTCAAAAGAGCTTAAAACTGAGCCCCCCAAATGCCCATTTTGGGTGAGTGGGTAACCAAAATGAGATCAATCCCACACAATGGGCAGTGCTCAGCATCCAAGGATGATCTACTGACAGGTGGGTGAACCTCAAAGTCACTGTGTTGAGTGATAGCAGCCAGACACTAAATGCTCCCTACTCTGATTTCTTACATAAAGTCCTAGGATGGGTAAACTGGCTTTTAGGGACATAAGGCAGATAAATGGTTGCCTGGGCTAGGGGCAGAAAAAAGAGGTAGAAGGAATATTCTGGGGGTGGGGTGGAATGGAGGGCGGATAGAAGTGTTTCTCTTTGCTGTGCACGCAGCTTTCTAAACTCTCTTCAGACTTGCTCATGTGTAGGGAGTTGGATGTAATGTATCTCTTTCTTTAAAGTCGATTTTACAAAAAATTATTCCCGGCTTTTGCTTAAGCAAAAAGAGTCAGTGCATCAGGAGGTCTGTTTTTTTTTTTTTTTTTTTTTTTTTTAAGGTAAGGTTGGAGACCTGGAGCCTTCCCCGAGTCTTCACCTTGTGAGCCAGGGGAAGGGGTGTGAGCATTGCCAGGGCACCAGACTGCAGAGTCAAATTCCACCCGATATATCCGTGATGCAACAGGACCTCAGGTTGTGAACAGGCTCAGTCTTTGCCTTGGCAGAGGTTATTTTCAACACCAAAAATAGCTCACTCAAAAAAGTAAAACTCTTAACTCCCCAAAAGAGAGTAGTGACTTGCATCAACATTGCAGTCTCCAAGGAGATGGCCGCGGTGGGCAGATGGGCTCTGTGGGCATCTCTAGCTTCCCAGTTGCCATGGCAACTTCTCCCTTCAGTCCCCAACTTACACTCAAAGATGCCAGCTCACACTTCCAGTTCCTTCCACCTACAAAAGAGAATTATATTTACAGGGTGATCCTCCACCTTTAAACCCAGCCCTTTGTTATGACATTTGGGGGCCTTTTGCCTGAGACAGGGTAGCCCTGGAGTAGACACCTCTCTGTCTGTCTGTCTGTCTGTCTGTCTATCTCTCTCTCTCTCCCCTCCACTGTATTTCAGGCTCTCTAAGGAACATAGGTTCCTTGTGGTGGGTGCGGGGCAGGCACGCAGCAGAATGGGTGGGTGAAAGTCTTGACCAGTCACTGAAGACTTGGAGCAAAGTAAGCTCTGAAAGCTCCAGAAGGAGAGTCTGAGAATATCACGTTGTATTAGATCAAATCCAGTAACAAGAAATTGCAGCTCATGTCTGAAAGGCTTAATGAGGGCCAGATGGAGAAAGGAAAATGCGTAGAGATGGTTTTCATAGTTTAAACTTTTTCTCTTAACTTGGAGATGATTGCTTCTCCAAAGTTAAGCACACCTTAGGAAAAAAATAAGCTCAAATAAGCTCTCCAAGGCTGTGCCAGTAACTTATCCCTGAGCTCTCTAGAGCATGTAGACAAAATGGAAGCAGAAGAGCTCATGTGGCCAGGACGGCTCTGGAATGCTGAGGGGAGAGGGAGGGCAGTGAGCCCCTCATCACATCACAGTGGAATTCACATTCATTCAGGCACCCCAGAGGGACCTCCCTGTTTCTCATTTGGCCTCAGAGGTTCCTGGTAGGAATGCCAGTGTGTCGAGGCAAATGTCACAGTGAGGGAAGCTGTTGGGAAGAGAAGCTGCCTTTGTGTCTCACTGCCGTTTGAACAAAGTCAAATTCCTAGTTTCATCCACATGACGCACTGGTGTCCAGCACTGGGTGGGTGTCAAGTGGAGCATAGTCCTCCTTCTGAAAGGCGCCAATTGTCAGGTCTGGCCATTTGCAGCAACATTGTGGGACCCACAGGGGACTTTGCTTAGTGACTCTGTCAGGTGGGGGAAGACAAACACCAACGCTGTGTGACTTCACGCATAGAAACGGAACAAATGAATGAACAAAGCAAAACAAAAACAAACTCTTGGGCTACAAGAACAAAATAGAGCATACCAGCAGGGGAAGGGGATCAGATGGTGAGCCAGTGGGGTAAAGGAGTCAACTGTTCTGGTGAAGAAAGTTAGACTTTTGGTGGCAAACGTAACGTAGCAGGTACAGATCTTGATGTCAAAGGCTGTACCCTGAAACTTTTATAATATTATAAACCAATGTTACCTCAAAAAAAATTATACAAACTGAAAAGCAAAAACTAAAATCTGGAAGATGCATTATTTAGTAACTTGGCTGGGGCCAGAGGAATCAGGTCAAAGAGACAAGCTGCAGGCCACGCCCGAGACAAGAAGCACATCAAGTCAGCTCTCCTCCCAGGACGAGGGCTGCCATCCTGAGTGAAGACAAAGCCACCTCCCACCATCTTACCAGGCAGGCAGAGCAGGGGCCGCCTCCCACACCAGAGTGCCCCCTGGCACCTGCAATGAACCAAAAGTGGAGAAAGGGGTTTCAAAAAACGACAAAGTATTGATGTAACCCATCCTCACATCATGGACAAATGTCCCCGGCATCGTCCTGGGGCCATGAAGGCGAGAAGGGAGCAACAGCTCCCTGCTGGGCTACCTGGTGTGTGGTTGCAGGACATGTACTTTTAAAAAGGATGAAACAAGGTGTAGCACCTCGGAAGCCCTCAACTCAACCTGTTGATTGTTTGTATAGATACACATCTACTTCATGATCTTACATAAATATTTAAATTCATAAATATAAGTATTTTCATAGAAAACATGTATTATATGTGCATACACACACACACATGCAATCTCATACAGGAAGTGCAACTGGAAAGTCCTTATTTTATTGACTCAGCTCATTTTGCTAAATTCTACAATTCTGGATTCGAAACTGGAAGGCAGTCTAGAAAAACTGAGTAGGTCAGCAGGAAATTCATGCCAGGTGGTGAAAGGAGAGGCATTGTGGGCCCCAGCCTGCTGCACCCAATGTTGGTGACAGACACCAGGAGGGTGCCCTCCTGCAGGCAGGACTGCTGCCCCCTACAGTGACCTCCAAGCCAAAGCCAGCCCTGTAAGGACATGCCTGGGTGCTGAAACAGGTAATCACATGCAACTTCTTTATCACAAATGCGTATGATACTTTTACTGATTTTTCAGCTCCATCCTGCATACAGGAAGAAGAAGTGGACCTGGATTTCAAGGGTCTTCTGCAACAAGTCTCTCTGAATAGAATAATTGTCAGGGGTTGCTCTGGGCATTTCTCCTTGCAACTGTGAGTCTTGAGACACAAAGCTTAGATATTATAGTAATCTCATACCTCGAGAAATGGCATTTGTCTTTAAAATCCTATATTTTTTAATATGGCCTCTTTTTAAAAAATCATACATTTCAAGAGCTGAACAGGATGGTTATAAAATTGAGGACACAGATATCCAGTCCAGCCAGATAATGTTCAATCTGCTAACCTCCCAACTCTCATAGACTGAAGACATGCCAAAGACTGGTTTATTTAACTCATTAAGGAGAAAACTAACAGGCAAAAGATGACAAAGTTGGAAGGAAATATAAACACACACACTCATTCAGTGAGGAGAAGTGCTGCTTTGAGCTATCATTTCTGCCACTCAAAAAACTATCTACCATATGATCCAGCAATTCCACTCCTACGTATTTACCCAAAGAATGCAAAAACACTAATTAGAAGAGAGATATGTACTCCCACATTCGTTGCATCATAATTTATAATAGCCAAATTATGGAAGAAACCTAAGTGCTCAAGGGAAAGATGAGTGGATTAGGAATACGCACAATGGAATACTTCTCAGCTATAAAAAAAGATGAACTTTTGTCATTTGCAACAACATGGATGCAACTGGAGGGGATTATGCAAAGTGAAATAAGCCAGAAGGAGACAGATAAATAGCAGATGGTTTTGCTCATATGTGGGATATAGAAAAATAAAGCAAGAGGCAGACAATACCAAAGCAAAAGCAAATCTAGAAATCTGACTGTAAAGCTGAGGCTACCAGAGGAGGAGGGGAAATTGGAGAGGGGAAGGGGAGCCAATGGACTATGGTGGAAGAGTCCAGGTGCCTTGGTGGTGGGTGTAGTGTGGTCATGCACCTGAATGCTCTCCACTGGATCGTATACAGTGTTATGAAACAATGTTTCTTTAATAAAAATATATAAGAAAAAAGAAATTTAGAAAAAAGAAATACAAAAAAAAATTACGTTCATGTCTAATGGACAAATATCACTAACAATTTATCATTCTTGCATTAAATTAGCCTCAAATTTATAGAGTCTGAAGCAAAGAACAGTGAACAGTAAATCCGCCAATTACTAGAACATCAAATGATTCTTATGCATGTTTATTTGACAAAGTCAAATTAAGACATTCACTACATTTGCCATTTTTTTTCTTTTACTATTTCTTCCTTAACAGTCAAAGCAAACGGGATATATGCTAACTCTTAAAATGCTGAAGAAAGATGTCCTTAAGCAAAGCAAACAAAATGGCTCATTATCTTACTTGGCCTCATGATTTACCATCAATAAAATGACCACATTTGATCTTCCCCAAACTCCTGGATTTACTGTGCATCAAAAAAAAAAAAAAAAAAAAAAACAAAACCCATTCTCCTGAATCTAAGGCTTTTAGTGAGAACCTGCTTTATGAAGATATTTTTTTCCAATGCACATCTTTGCATAATAAATGATTTATTAAGGAAATAACTTATATTTATCACGTGGTTATAATGGATCATTACTAGGAAGGGAATCTGAAGGGAAATGATGACAGCAGAGACTCCATATTTGAATGGTTTCATGCTTTATTAGAACAATGGTCAAAACCTTAGCAGGAATACATAAGCAGCTCAGGGCAGTGCTGGTGGTGCTGACAAACATGACTCTATAAAAACCCTTCCTAACAGAAGAAATAGAGCTGTCACTGTGAAGAAAACTAATTTGCACTACATGTCACAAAGGGAAAGCTCCTTAATATATAAAAGGCTCCAAGAAAGCAATGAGAAAAAGATGAACAATCATTGAATCTGCCAGCAAAAGACTCGAATAAATAACAATGACAGCAAACATCTGAATAGGGGCTCATTTTTATCAAAAATTTTGAAAAAGCAGATCTAGCCAGTTCTGAGATCCCACTTCTTACCGTTCAGATTAGGGTCGCTGTTAGTCCGTGCTGGCCAGAATGTGGGCATCCTTTCCTTCTTTGGAAAGCCATTGGCAATACTTAAAAAATTCTAAATATGCATGAACTTTCACCCAGCAACTGCATCTCTTGGGAATTTATCCTTTAGAAATACAGTATTGCCTTAATTGTGCAAACACGCACACATACACACATCGTGGCTGTTATAGAGCAACCCCGCTATTAAACGGGTTCCTGGCTGTGGGTCCTCACCCGCGCACTTTAAAGGGACTTATGAATACTCTACTACAGACAAAAAGGTTAATAAAAAGTTTATTTACAAGAGGAAAGGAAATAAGGAAAATGTACAACTCAGGGAGAAAATAGGGAAATAAAGTCTTTAATGTGTCCTACCCGATCCGACGAAGTCACTCTCAGAGCTGGCTGGACGCTGCGAGCTGGCGGAGAGCCAAAATGGGGTCCCCCAAAGCCCACGTGTCTGCCTTTTATATCCACCTGGCTGCTTAACCCCACCCTCAGGTCCCAGCCACCTTCCCTTTGGTGGTGATGGGATTTGGAGTTCCCAGTGTCTTTGGCTTTGACCTGGGGTGGGGGTGGAGTCCACAAAGCCTATATGGAATTTGCTTTGGGACATCCTTTTCCCCCTAACAGTGGCAGTGGTAAATAAGTTGATTTTGATAATGAGCAATTGGGAACTATTAGGTAACTTACTAATTAACTGACTAATAATGAGAATTAATACCCTTAGATATGAAATTTTTCTGTAGTATTTTGAAATGAAATTGAATGCAAATTGCCTTCATGTGTTCTGTGCTTTCAAATTTCTTATTTGCATGCAACCTGTTGATGATTTCCCAGAGATGGGTGACTGTCAACTTTGTTTGTGCTAACTGAGAAATCTATCTCGAGTTTCCCGGTCAGGCAGAGGACACTAATTGATTTCTGGGAAAAGAAAAGACAGGGCATTTTAGAACTGCTTGCTCAGGACCGCAGACACAAGAATGCTTTTGTGAAGCCTTGGGTGGATATCCGGCAGCAGCTGTGAGGTCCAGGGCCTGGGAATGAAAGCTGGCTCTGAGGACGGCAAAATCTCTGAGACAAGAAATAGAGAATTAGTAATGGGCTGTCGCTCAGCTGCAAAGCCCCAGCTTTCCTGAGAAGGGAATCCTGCCTCCTCCGTTCATTAGCAACATAATAGGAGGCCATCAGAGTCTAATCAGAGGTCTAGGCTCCCCAAACACGCCAGGAAAACAAGACAACCCTATGCAGATCTGGGGAAATAGAGGCCTATTAAAATAGGTGTTCCCTTTATTTATCACTGTAAAGAAAACTGCAGTGTGAAATGTGGTGTGTATTGTCCTTTACAAGAGCTCAAATTAGGGACCTGTTGAATTTTCTAAAAGTTGACTTTAAATCATCAATAACCAATCTTAATGGAGAAACATTTCAGGGGTGCTGGATTTATCAAAGCAGAGGTCTGGCATTCAAAATGATGCTCTTACAATTCCCACAGATGAATTCCTGGCTATGGTGAGCCTCTGATGCTGTTCTGGGTAACTTTGCATCAAAGCCCGGCAGCAACTGGGCTACTTTGAATTTTGTGAAGAGAGATTCAATTCTGGATGAAAAGCCATTGTATTTCACCTGGGAGGGGTCATTTCCTCAGGCACTTAAATAAACATCCCCTGGACATAAGGAGGTAAATAACTAATGAAGATTGTGGCGGTGGCCGTGTTGATGGACTCTAGATTTTGTGTGAACACTGCTGACAATGGACCTGCTTCAGGAATGGCAGGGTCACACATCTGGGGATGGCAAATGTGAAAGACTGAAAGTCAGAAATGCCTGGAATTGACACAAACCTGGTGTCCTGCTCCTACTTTCAAGGCGGGCACCCTGAGTGCCCCCACCCCAGAGCTCTGGTGCACGATGAGGGTTTTCAGTCAAGGCCCAGATTAGCGTCTACACAGGAGAGCAAAGGCCCAGAAGCCTGTTTCTACCTCAAAGCTTTATTTCTCCTCCCTTCCCCTCACCTACATGGCCCCCAGCTCCCTCCACTCTGCACGGGAACCATGGCTGCCCCTTCTCAGCTTTCTCCCTCAGCCCACCTCCTCCTTCTGTAACAGGGTGGTCCCCAGGAAAGGGGGAGGTTCCCTGCCCCACCCAAGGGAAGGTGGAGCTGAGCAGGAAGAGGAGAAGCTGAAGAAGAGACTGAGGAAGGAAGCAGGATGGAGCCAGGAGACCTGGAGGAGGCGCATGGAGCCTAGAGACACGTGAAGAAACAGCGCTTGTCTTTTGGTCGTGGACTGGGTGACACAGATGTGGGTGAGACCCGTGGGGAGGTGACCATGGCAGCTTTTATCTTGATGTTGATTTTGCTCTTTTCCTTCCGGGCTTGTTTGGTTGTTTCTGACCCTTTTCTGTGGGTCCCCACTGGAAGATGTTTTAGACTTGTGGCAGGCTTTGGGGCCTTGTTCTGGGCCGATCCCATATGGATGGACTTTTACCCACGAGGGGATGGGTAACTTTGAGTGCTTCATTTAGAAGCTAGACTCTTTGCCTTACCTGTGTTGTGTCCTAGTTTAATTAAAGTTCCTTCCCATTAAAGTCTCCTATGTTTTGTGTTGATGCGGCGGATGGCAGAACCCATTTAGAATAGGCAGGTTTGCGGGGTTTGGGCTGCCCCTCTCCCTGTCCTATAACAGATTTGGCGACCACGAAGATTTAGGACAGAGCCATCAGTGGTTAGTCAGCCCCATGGGGAAATTGGGCTTCCCTATGGCACTGGCTACCATAAGCGCAAATGTGATTTTTGGTTTCTCCGGTGTGTTTGTTTCATATGTCGATTTGCTGTTGAAAAACTGGCTTGGGTTTTGTGAAGATTCTGTGTGTTTGTGTGTAATTTGTTTGTAGTGACTTGCTAAGAGATTTTAATTTGTGGAAATTTTTCTGTGCCAGTTTCACTCAAAAGATTAGGCAGTACATTGGACCATGTGGCCAGATCAAAGATGGCGTCTAAGGCCACTTGGCGGGCTCTTGTAAAATTCAGAGGATCTTGTTGCTAGGACTTTGGAACTCTTTTTTTTTTCTTTTTGTAATCTCTGCTGTCTCATTAGCATTTCTAAAGGCAATAATGGTTCTTCACTGGTATGTTGCTTTGTCTTTGGCTACTTCCTACTCTCTGCCTGATGGATTTTGCCAGCCAATTGTGGAGCAGTGGTGTTTAAATTAGCAAATGTATGCCTGGGTGTTAAGGAAAGAGTAGCCTTAAGCAGTAACTGGTAATTGCTGGTAGCCTTGATGGATTCTTGGAGATAACTTGAATTTTTGCAAAGTCTGGATCAGAAAAATTAACAAGATTTAGTCTGAGTCTGAAAGGATTTGCTACTGTGAATTTTGTCTACACAATTTGTTTTGGGCATGTTTGCCATTTTGAATACTGGATTTGTTCAGTTGCTGGTGTAAGACAAGATTCTAAGTTTCTGCTTCCTACTGAGGAAGGTCTGTTGTGGAAAGCACTCTTTAGGGTGCATCATATAACTGTACCAGGTTTTCATACCTGTGTTGTTGTTGTCCCTCCCTAGTGTGGGGGAGGTGTAATCTGTGCTTAGATGTTTAATCTGCTCTTTCAGCTTCTGTCCCAGAGTGGCTAACAGAAGTAAGGAGATGACTCCTTTTAATTGAAAGTTAATTACTGATAATTTGATTTTGCTTTTTCAGGTTGTATTCCAGGAAACCCAAGGAGTGCCTGCTTGGTGGCTAACAAGAGATGACTCCTTTTGCTTAAAAGTTAACTGTTAACTTTTATTCTTTCAGTTGCTGTACAGAATACCCCAGGATTGACTTCTAATAAAAACTCTTCAACACTGAAAACCCTAAGGTGATAAACAAGGTCATGTAACTCTTGTGATTAATAAAACTTTTCCTTCCTATTTCCAAAGTCTTAGGTTTGTAGGATGACAACTGGAAATTTTTCTGCCAGCAACACTCCACATTTTTTTTTGGACTTTGACTTTTTTTTTCTGAGCCTATGGAGTAAAACTGCAGTTACATAACATATTCTACGTGGCATAACTAAAAAAAAAAAAAACTGTCTGTCTATATGTTGTATGTCTGTATGTCCTTCTGTCTGTCTTGTCCTCCAGTGATTGACAGATTGGTATACATGGTGCCCATAGACGTTGAAAAAAAAAGAGTCTCCGGTTATGAGAAAAACAAAAAGTTATGGTTTGATTGTCAACATTGTGCTACTGAACTAAGCCGGTGCCTTCATAGACATTGAATATTGTTGTTTCTGTTAAGTTTCTAATATTTATGGCAAAGCTTCCCAGAAATCTAAATTCAAGTACAAATTTGGTAGCCTGTCATTTGACTGATGCAAGGAAATTTTGTGGAACCTCAGTAGAGCTCCTGAGACACTCCACGAAGTTTCTCCCTTTCCTCCTGGGAAGGCATTACATGAATTTGTTCTATTTGGCTTTTACCTAATGAAGTAAAACTGGAAGGGAAGCATTGTCACTTGGGAAAATGGTAAAACTTTGGTATGTACAAAATGTTAACAGTAGTTTTCTAAATGTGTGTAAAAAAAAAAAAAAAAACCTCTCGGTATCTGGTATGTATGTACATTGTCAATGGTGATTGTCACCTTGTAATATTGTATAATTCAATTGTTTCACATCTACAGAAATTGTTTCTGGAAATATAGGGAAAAAAGGTCTCAACAGATTCCTATTGATGGAACTGTTGAGAGTAAAAAACTTTCCTACAAAGGACTGAATAGACCTGGAAATACACCTGACATTTACTAAGGTTTCTTTGACATAATACTGGAAATTTTTTATGCATTCTGTCCTGAATCCACGAAGTTTTTGTTTTGTTTTGTTTTGTTTTGAGTAACAAGGATCTGCAGCAAGGTTGCAATTTTTTTTCCAGCAAAGCTAACTTGTCACATTTTCTCTCCCCTTGATGCCAAAACGGCATACAAATAGTGGTAGTAATTTTTGCTACTTATCTCAGAGTCTGTTTTTGCATAACTTCCATAGGGATTTTGTCTGCTTAAACAACAACAAAAAAAATTGGACGTGAGTTTGATTGTGTGGCTTTGTGTGGAGTTCTTCCAAAAAGTTGAAAAAGAGCTGAACCAAGAAGAGGAGAACCTGTTTGCTTTGTTTGTAGGGTTCCAGAGACCTCCAAAGAAGGTGAGGAAGCTTGCCTCCATTGGCAGGACTGGACAACCCGGCCAACGAAAATGCCCTGGTACCCTCGAGAAGAGGAAAGCCCAGGTGGAGTCTAATAAGTCCAACTTTATACCTGAAGCCTACGTCGACCTGATGCCACAGGTTCGCTCTGATCCTGTGTGGAGTATTTCAACAAAGCCATCTAAAAATTGCCGTTAATTATTTTCTGCCCTGTGATTTTATGCAAAAATAGGAAAAATGGTTTAAAAGTAGATTTAGTTTGCAAACTTTTGCTATGCTGTTAAAAGTTTGGGATCAAGGTTGAGAAAATTTGTGTTTTACATAAGTTGAACCATTTTAACATTTTTTCCCTGTGATTTTGATATATTTACTATCTTGTTTTAGCCTATGCTCCAATTTTTTTTTTCTTTTGGCTTGTATAATGGACTATTTTTCAGAATGGAAAACTGTCATACTGGATATTCATAGACAATGCTGCTGACTAATTGTTGCTTCTCTTACACACATTGTAACCCTAAAAAAAAGACTGTCTCCTAAGACTACACCCTGAGATTTGTGCCACCATAGATATGGTGGAATAAAAATTAAAAGGGGGGATTGTAACAGGGTGGTCCCCAGGAAAGGGGGAGGTTCCCTGCCCCACCCAAGGGAGGGTGGAGCTGAGCAGGAATAGGAGAAGCTGAAGAAGAGACTGAGGAAGGAAGCAGGATGGAGCCAGGAGACCTGGAGGAGGCGCGTGGAGCTTAGAGACACGTGAAGAAACTGCGCTTGTCTTTTGGTCGTGGACTGGGTGACACAGATGTGGGTGAGACCCGTGGGGAGGTGACCATGGCAGCTTTTATCTTGATGTTGATTTTGCTCTTTTCCTTCCGGGCTTGTCTGGTTGTTTGTGACCCTTTTCTGTGGGTCCCCACTGGAAGATGTTTTAGACTTGTGGCAGGCTTTGGGGCCTTGTTCTGGGCCGATCCCATATGGATGGACTTTTACCCACGAGGGGATGGGTAACTTTGAGTGCTTCATTTAGAAGCTAGACTCTTTGCCTTACCTGTGTTGTGTCCTAGTTTAATTAAAGTTCCTTCCCATTAAAGTCTCCTATGTTTTGTGTTGATGCGGCGGATGGCAGAACCCATTTAGAATAGGCAGGTTTGCGGGGTTTGGGCTGCCCCTCTCCCTGTCCTATAAGACTTCTCCCCCAGAAGGCTGCGAGCCATGTCTACTCCCAGGCTCTTCAATCTTCAGGTCAGCACAGCCATTCATCTTGTTATAGGACAGCCCCGATATTGAACGGGTTGCCTGGCTGTGGGTCCTCACCCGCATGCTTAAAAGGGACTTATGAATACTCCACTACAGGCACACACAAAAGGTTAATAAAAGGTTAATTTACAAGGGAAAAGGAAATAAGGAAAATGTACAACTCAGGGAGAAAATAGGGAAATAAAGTCTTTAATGCGTCCTACCCGATCCACCGACCTGGAAACCCAAAGGCACTCTCAGAGCTGGCCAGACGCTGCAAGCTGGCCGAGAGCCAAAATGGGGGACCCCTCCAAAGCCCATGTTTCTGCCTTATATCAACCTGGCTGCTTAACCCCACCCTCAGGTCCCAGCCACCTTCCCTTTGGTGGTGATGGGATTTGGAGTTCCCAGTGTCTTTGGCTTTGGCCTGGGGTGGGGGTGGAGTCCACAAAGCCTGTATGGAATTAGCTTTGGGACATCCTTTCCCCCTAACAGTTTGATCCCTGCTGATCAGATCCCTGCTGTCCTTGGAGCAACCCACATGGTGCGCAGACCTCTCCTGTCTCGCCTGCAGCTCCCCTCAGCAGTGTGCTTCGTCAGTCTGCCTGTTCTGCTCCCTGCTCTGTCTCTGGTGAATCCTCTCACCCTCCTGCACATCTGGTCTGTGCCCCCGTTCTTGTATAAGTAAAATCAATCAATCAATCAATCTTTAAATAAAGTTGGACTCTATCCCACTCCTCGGAAGACAGCTCTTGAGTGTAGGGCATCCCCTGACGCCCTTACTCTTCATGACCCGGAAGAGCACACATCTTGATGAGGATTTAAGAGGACTGTTTTACTTGAAGTTTGTTCTCTATGTTTCTCCCTTTTTTAGCATGCAGACTGAGGGATGCCCTGGGACCCCCAAATTGCAAGCTCCAAAGGGGTCCAACCATCTGTGTGTACAAAGACAAAGCATACTCAGTGTGAAAGAAATTTAATAGGATTTAGTGGGCAGAGAGAAAAGAAAGGATATTTCCCAATAAAACACCCAAAGTTACCCATCCCTTCATAGGTAAATGCCCAGCTTAACAGGGTCTGCTCAAAGTGGGGCCATTGAGGCCTGAAAGGTTGCCACAAGTCTAAGTCACCCTCTGGTGGGCAACCACAGGAAGGAGAAAGGAGGGGCCAGGCATGTCTGGGACAAAAGGAGCAAAAAATCAAAGAACAAATCAAGGTAAAGACTGCCATTGCCAGCACTCCCCCCACCACTGCGTGTCTCTCACCTAATCTCTCTCTTCCACATGTCTCCTTCCAAGTTCCCCAAGTCCCTAGTGCAAGCCCAAAGCCGAGAAGCAACACTTCCTCTCCAGGTATCTCCCCCGAGCCTACCTGCATGCTGTGTCAGATAGCTTCACCTGGCGACTCGTTAATAGGGTGGGGAACATGGTACCATCCCCTGCTATGAAGGTGCCTCTGTTACACCACCAAGAGACTCTCACCACCAAGAGACTCTCTCCACATAGGGGTAATTTTGGAATTCCTTTTAGAAGCTTTGTCTTAACCTAGGTGTTCGTAATGCACTGTTATCAAATAAAATAATAAAAAGTAAATATCCAGGTAAATTGCGAGCATTTTAAAGTAAAATTTAATCTATTTTAGTCAAAATGATATATGGTTACATGACATATGGTTAAAATGTTGTCATATCAAAAGTCTTATAAAAAAAAATCCTGCCTAAAGGAATCCATCATGATTCTCAGTGACAACAACTTTTTAAATTTGACAGTTTCTTTGAGTAGAAATTACTTAACTTTTGATGATTCAAAACTTAACTTCCTACCTTCCACTTCCTACCTCTATCTTGAAATATAGGAACAACTCCACTTTGAGTCAAAGAACCGCTCATATTATTCTGCTGGGGAACAACGGTTTGCCACAATTTCCCTCTTTATGTCTGGTTTCCTTGGGTTTCTTTTTGTCTGTCTTTTGTTTCTGTTTTTTTTTTTTTAA
This sequence comes from Talpa occidentalis, assembly GCF_014898055.3. Taxonomy (NCBI): domain Eukaryota; kingdom Metazoa; phylum Chordata; class Mammalia; order Eulipotyphla; family Talpidae; genus Talpa; species Talpa occidentalis. The sequence continues at coordinate 103,358,822 of NW_023605083.1, read as the reverse complement.
AGATTTATTTATTTATGCATATAAGAACTGGGGTACAGGCCAGAGGTGTGGGGGTGGCGGAGGTGAGAGGATTCACCAGAGACAGGGTGGGGAACAGAACAGGTGGATCTACTGAAATACACTGCTGAGGGGAGCAGTGGGCCCAACAGGAGAGGTCTGCTATGCCATGTGTGTAGCTCCCTGGCTGGGGATCGAACTTGTGCTGCAGTGGCTACGGATAGCTTCAGAGTGCTGATGCTTAACCCCTTGTGCCACCAGGGAGGCCCCTTGTCTGTCTTTTGATGTAACAATGTGTTTCTCCTTCATGACCCTCACTGCTTCACCCCCTCCCCAGACCTCAGCACTTGGGTACCTTCCTAAGTCTTTCATTGTCCTTTTGGTGGCGGCTGGTCTGGGCTTACAAGCAGCTGCAAGGCATTCTCCTCTGGCTCTCCCTGTGGCTCCTCTGACCTGCCTTAATTTGGTGCCACGTGTTAGGTGGGTCATCTATGAGTCATTTCCAGAGGAAGATGATGTGAGAAGTGAACTTTTTAAGTCCTTGCCTGTCCAGAATGTCTCGATTCAGTCATTACATGTTTAAATTAGGTATAGATACTAGAATTTTATGTTGGAAAATACCCTCCCTCAGAATTTTGAATAGTCCTATTATCTTCAACATCCAGACCAATGGCATTTCTAACTGTGTTCCTTTGAAGGTGACATGTATTTCCGTTTTTGAGTTTTCAAGATTTTTTCATAGTCTCATGTCTTGAAACTCCGTAATTATATACCTTTACCTGTTTATGTTTTTTTTTTAATTTATTGTGCTGCAAGGGACTATGGTGATGGACATGGGGGCCACAGTGGTGGGAGAATTATGGGGAACACACATGAGGGGAGAAATCAAACATCATATAAAAATGAACAATGATGTAAGAAAAATAAATTAAATAAATAAATAGATAAATTTATTGTGCTGGAATTTTGGAAAGTATGGTTGTCCATGGAGACACTTGTCTTTCAGTTCTGAGACATATTCTTGTGTTAATGCTTGGTGATTTCTTTCCCTTAATTTTTGTCTATTTTTTCATCTGTTACTCTGTTACTCTGTGGATTTATCATCTGGGTCTTCTGTCTTCTTTTGTAGTCTTTCTTGTGGAAAAACCTGCTGTTGCAGCACTCTCAAGTGAACTTTAACTGGCAGGTTCGCTTTCAGAATGGTGGCGTGAGAAGTGCACATACCTGCTCCCCAGCTTAATAACCTTAACTGGTGAAAAGTATTTTTAAAAACCAACCATTTAAAGTCTGGAAATTGTCCAAAGGGCATTCAGAAAATGAAGAAACATTTATTTAAGAAAACCCAGCAGGTTTTCATTTATTTCAAGGTGTTTTCTAATTTTTCTTGTGATTTCTTCTTTGATCTATTGGTTACTAGAATGTGTTGTTTAACTCGATGTGTTTATGAATTCCTTAAATTCTTTCCTGTTATTGCTACTATTTAATTCCATTGTGGTCCTAGGGCATGCTTTCTATGATTTCAATCCATCTGCCTTGTATTTTTGGCCTAATATGTGGTCTATCCTGGAAAATCCCCCTTGCATACTTTTTTTGCTGTGTTGGTCAAGTCTTTTATTTCTTTGTTCACCTTCTACCTAATGATTTATCCATCACTAAAGGTAGGATATGAATGTTTGCATGGCATGTGGCAATTTATTTTCTAGCTTTTCACTTTAAATCTATCAATATCAGTAAATCTGAAGTGAATTTCTTACTGATGGCATGTTTTAGGGTCATAAATTTTATTTTATCTGTCAATCTTCACTATTAACCTGTGTATTTAGAGCATTTATGTAATTAAGAATGTGCTGTAGCTTAAGTTTTGATTTTATATTATTATCTCTTGTTTCACTTCCTTCATTTATTTTTTCTCTTTCTGCGTGCTAATTGAATATTTTTTAGATTTTCATTTTGATATAGCTGCAGTGTTTGTTGTTGTTTTTTTAGTGTATATCTTTGTATAGCTTTTTGTGGGGTTGCTCTTATTAGTAATTCATTATATACACATGTTTTCAGAGACTAAAGGCTCCAAAAAGTTTACTAGTTCAAATGAGTTATTAAGACCTCACTTTCTTTACACTTTTTAATTCTTCCCTACTGATAATATAATGTCTTACTTATGTCCTCCACATACACTTTGAGAACAATATTACTGTGTCGTCCAACCATCAAACATAATTTAGGAAACCAAAGGGAAGAAAAGTCTTATTATTTTCCCATCACTTTACTTTCTTTCTAATGTTTCAAGATTCCTTATTCTCTCATTTCCTTTCAGTTGGAACAATTTTCTCCAGGCTTTTGCTTAGGGTAGGTCATCCAGTTACAGAAATTCTTAGTTTTTCTGGCCAGTGAGGGCCACAGTCCAGACAAGGAGCCGCCAGCCAGGGCTAGTCCTGAGAGGATTCATGCTGATCCAGCTCTGAGGTGTCTCTTCTGCAGAGGAGTGTCCATAAGGTCAAGAGAATGCACCGACCTGGACCTTGTACCCTTCCTTCCACATGAGAGTGGAATAACCCCAAAACTCAGGATTTACCAGTCCAAACATCCTAAGCTCACTTCCACTAGTACTTTTCCCTAAGGCTGACACCCACAAACCCCTCAATATACATCCTAGGACTGAACAGGGCCTGAGCATATTTTGTCTTGGAAATCCTTCCAGATGACCCATTTCTAATGGCTTTTGCAGAAGGTCAGTTGCCTTCTGAGAATCTGATATCCTCTAGTGGAGGGCTCAAGATCTCCTCAAAATATGATGGGAATCACTGCCTTTGGATTTCCCCTAGGAATTTAGGGGGGATATTTTTCTCTCTTATTAAATGAAAAAAAAAAGGAAAGAAAAATTGCAGCACTTGGAAAAGAGCAAGGACCCCCAGAGGGCCTTTGTTCTCTGCTGAGATGCTGTCAGCACAATCTCTGTTCTCAGGAGCTGCTGAGGCAGAGGAGGAACCTGGGGACACTGGGTGGGGGCGGGGGCTGCCCCCACCTACCATGGGGTGAGGCACCTGTGACTTTGTCCCGTGGGTGGTCAAATAGGCAGGGCAAACACCCCTCCAAAAAAGCATCATCAGGGCATGTATTTAGTGCTTACTGTGTTTTAGGCAAGCTTATCTTTATGTGGCTCATTTCATACTTGTGCTTGTGGGTAACTTAAAGCTTTTAAGTTCTAGTTTCCTCATCTGTTAAATGGTCAGAGCAAGAAAGCCAAGCCCTTTGGTGTTTTGTGAGAATTAAGTGAATCATAGAAAAACAAGTTTCTGCCACCTTAAATACAGCTGAATAAGCATTTGATCTTGCGTGAACCCACCAACTCAGTACCACTGTGGAAGGAGGGTGTGCCCCTTGGTCACTGCCCTCCTCGGTGGCACAGACACACAGCCCTTGAGTGCCAGTGTGATCAGGTTCCCTGCTGCACTGTGGTCCTTGACCAGGAGGGGGATGAGGATGGAGACAGATGTAAACTGGGTTGATAGATTTATAGACTCCTCCTCCCACAGCTATAACCCACCTTTGTGGCTTACTAAGCTAGGCACTTGCTTATATTATCCATTCACATAGATGTTTACCAGCACCTATTCCAGACATCAGGTCCATTCTGGGTTTAGGGGAGGAAGGCTGCAGAGTACACACACATCTTCTCCATCCCCCCTCCATCCAACGGCCACATGGTCCCCAAAAATCTAAGTGCCCCACTTTGTCCAGGAAAAGCCAAGACAGAACAGACGTCATGGATCCAAGGAACACACAGCATTTGTTCTGGCTCCCAAGACCTGGGCATGAACTCAGCTGTAATGCTGCCAGAACTTGCAAGTACCAGGTCCTTTCCTAAGCCACAGTGACATGGAGACAAAAATGCCTTGTCAAAATCGCAAAAAGCTCAGTGTAGTAAAGTCTCAACAATACTGAGCATTAGACCCTGTCAAGTCACATAACTGCAGGAGGCGGGCTTGGGTTCACAGCCCAGATCTGACTCATGCCCACTAGTGTTTGTACCAGCCTGATGACCCCGACCATGGACTCAGCACCATTGGACATGCAGAAATGAATGAGCACAGTAACAGTGAGGCTTCTCATGATGCGATTTGGAGCAAGAAGCAGGTCAGGAAGACTCGGAAATCTCCTGGTGGCACACATCCCTTGCAGGAACAGCGATAGGAGAGCTCCCAGGGCATTTGTACCCCATGCCCATCAGAGGCCAGGGGCTGGGAAGTTGGAGTGAGTAGTGTAGGAGATGAGAAGACAGCATATGCCAGTGCAGAGGATTACCTCGTGGGGAGTCCTTCTCCTGTCGTCTCTGCACTAGAGATGGAGGGATGATGGCTCAGGACTCTAACTCATTCTCTTGTGATCATGTATGTCAATGATAATAGGGAAGAAAATCTTGTCTCCCGGTATCCATCCCACGGTGAGTTCATTCTGAGCACCCCAGAAACAGGTACAATAGAGTCCCTGCTCACAGTCCCATGGGAGGAGTTCTGCTTAGAGGATTTGCTGATGCACCTACAGGACACCACACAGGGCTCAGAACTGTCCTGAGTGCTCTGTTCTCCTCGTTCTTGCAGTGACGGCGTGCTGGTGTCCCATCACCTGCTGTCTATGGAACTAGAGGAATGTGAGCCAGTAATCTTGGGGGCCATCCAGATGGAAGTGTGCCCCATCATGTGCATGACCGGATAAAGCATTTTCTTACTACTATCTGTATTCACACTCCTGCCAGCCTGAATGGCGGAGATTTGGTGCTGTGAGACCCTCTCTGGTGCAGAGAGATGAGTGTTTGCTGAGAGCTCGGTCCAAGGAGAATTTCAGGTCTGTTGACCGAATGTCATGTCCCGGTAGTGATTGGGGTTTTGTAAGATTTTTTTCTTTTCAATAATAGTGATATAACATGTTGGAAGATTCTAAAGTAAAATAGGTAGTAAGCATCACTGATATTTATTAACACCTTTTCCGGGATGCTAGTCTGGCTGTGAGGCATTGTCTCATTTGAAAGGGGTCAGCTCAGGAATGACCTACATTCACTGCCCCTGCATTTGTGAGAAATAAATAATTTAATTAATTACTGAGACCACACAAGTCCTAAGACCACACATCGGAACTGGTGCCTGTGCGGCAATGGCGTCAGGACGTCACCGTAGCCAACTACGAGCACCATGGCCCTTTCCTTCACCGTGTCGGCCCAGAATTCTTACCAACTGATGCTGACATCCCTGTTTTGACAGACAATGGTCGCTGTGCTGGATCACATTGTTGGAGAAGACGGTGGCACAGACAAAGCTGGAGAACACAGAGGTTCCAGGGCCTAGCACATCCCACACAGCGCAGATGATGGGAGCCAGTGGTGAGTCCTTTGGGCTTGGATTAAAAAGGGTTGCCAGGATCTGTGTTCCATTCACACTTTTAAAAAATCTGAAATAGGGCCTCCCCAGTGGCGCAGCAGTTGAGTGCTGGGTTGCGAAGCTGCCCGCAGCCTCTGCAGCGCCAGTTCGATCCCCAGCAGCTCCCCGGTCACCGGAGGAGGGTCCCACATGGCGCACAGACCTCTCCTGCCGCCCGCTGCTCCCCTCAGCAGTGTACTTCGGTCCTTCTGCCTGCTCTGCTCCCCGCTCTGGCTCTGGTGAATTCTCTCACCCTCCCGCGCTTCTGACTGTACCCAGTGCTTGTATAAATAAATAAATAAATAAATAAAATAAAATAAATCTTTAAAAAAATAATCTGAAATAATTTTATAAGCATTTTTGAAATACAAGGTTAAATACCCCATTTTGAGTTTTAAAGCAGCTAGACAGGTCTGCAGGTTCTATAAAGATAGCACATTTATTGTCTGGAACCACAGCCTCTTGTTCGTTGCTCTCTGTTCCTGCAAGGAAGTTGGCCTTGAACGTGGGCTGTAGCATTATATTCTAGGATAGTAAAAGTTGTGCACAGACGCTGAAGTCATTTGGTCAAAGAGACAGAGGGAGAAAACGGTTACTGCTTGCCACTGACTTTTTCTTTCTCCATGTCCTCGCCATGAGCCCCCAAGGTGTGCTTCTTCCTTCAGTCTTTTCCGTCCCCACTCAGTAACTCCCTGGGTCCCTGGCCCCTACAGAGCCTGTATACAGGTTAGGGAGAGGTTCCATGGGTCACATGTAAACCCACATCAACTACCCCAGGATGTGCCTTGTGCACTACACAACCTATACAACTGGACATGACCATCCCATTTGCCTCCTTCTCAGCGAGAAATTCAGAGTGATGCTTGTCAAGTGCCATTTTCCTTGGGAGAAGATTCTTTACTCTTGGACTGGGTCTGTTTTTCTACTAGGCTAAGAATCCTTCCTCTCTAACTCTTCCTATTTCTCTAGAACCATCCTTGTACCCTGTCTTTGGTCCTCACTTACAGCATATGCATCTGTCGACCTCAATTCTATTTGTGACAAATACCTCCTCTTCCCTCCCAGGCACAGCTGCTCTCCCTGGAAGCCCATGATTCCTCATCACCATTAGCACCCACAACACTTCGTCCTTAGCACCAGGGGTCTCCTCTCGTCTATACACCCAGCCCTGGTCTTGTTCCCTACCTTTTCCCCTTCCCCCTACCCTGGAATCTAGTTACTCAGAATGGGGCTGCAGCTGCCCCTCTTTCCTCCTCTGCCAGGCCAGAGTCCTCAGGGCACTCCCAGGCTGACACTGCCCTAAGCATCACCCCCTGCCACCTGCTGTCAGCTAGAGTAGGATCAGCCTCATCAGATCCCTAGATTCTCTTGCAGGATCATTGGCCACCACTTTTCCAGGGTGCTCAGCATAGTCTGTGCACGAAGGCCTCTCTCAGACTCCTGTCCAGCACCCCCTGCCAAAGGAAACACATGATACCACTTGCAGAGCAGGAGGGTTTGGAGATGTCTGTGTATGCTACTGCTGCTCTATCCCCCACCTTGTGCACACCCCCGTTTAGCCATGCTGCCTGGTGTCTGTTCCGCCCTCTGGTGGCCCCAAAGCTATCCATGTGGTCACTGAAGACGTTCTCCCTCCCCCACATGAGCCCAGCCCCACTCATTCTCCTGCTCTGAGGACCCACATGTTGTTTCCTGTGCTCCCCTCATTGCCTGGGTTCTGAGGTTACTGACAAGGGACTGCGCTGAACCCCTGACATTGACTTGTCTGCCTGCACCTTCTCTGTGTGCCCCAATGACAAGCAAGAGGGTGACCTCTTGCTGGTCTTGCTCTTGACCCCAGCTCCACAGAATCTGCACCCGCAAGGACTCAGAATGAGTATGTTGGGCAAGGAACCGGCATGTGGGTGTTTACAACAATGCCCCTGCCATGTAAGTTTTTTTTTTCTTACGAACCTCCATCCTTAGAGGTTTTTGCAGCATTCTCTGGTCCTAGCCTGCACCTTTTAGTAGCCCCTTGCTCAGAAAGACAAGTGAAGAGAGTTTTCAGAGGAGGCATCTCCTTCGAAGAGCTTCAGAGTTTCCAAGGCAGAGTTCCAAATGACCTCCCGGGTATTCCAGCCCCCACTTCCCCCATGCACAGGGGTCCACACCCCGTGGCAGACCCTGGCAATGGGGGAACCAGTTATTTCCTTCTTGGGTTGCAGCTCCCAAATCTGTATTTTGCCAACATATATTTTTCTGAAAAGCAAACAAAAAAAACCACAGCGTGTAACCTAACCAGCGTTTGTGCAGTTCGTACTGCTCTCACTGCTGTCTAATAGGAAGTAGAGAAACAGAGCAAGGGTTAGTGAGCCCCAATCTATCACGCTTTTCTGTCCTGGGGACTGAACCTGAGCATGGGGAGGCCTGAGTCAGCTCACTGCTTCCTGCCCGCTGACCTTCCCTTGGTTCCTAAAAAAGCCTGTCTTGTTTCTTGTTTGTTGTTTGTTGTTTTGTAAGAGTATGATTTTAAATTGCATATTTGTTGCAAGGTTTCCACCCTACAGCCCCTAGTTTCATACATTGTGGACTTCCTGGAGAACCCCCACATTGCACAGCAAGGAAGAGCCCTGGAGCTGCCCCACCACGCTGTGAACACACTAGGGGCCAGCACCCCAAATTGGAGGGCTTCCCTCCCTCATCCCTCCAAAGACTCCAAGGAAGAGGAGGGGAGAAGGGGAGAGAATTGCTCAGGTTTCTGGGCGCTGGGATCTCCTAGTTCTCTGTGCAGCTCCCATCCCCTCCTCCTGGAGGGCGGGGCTGCACTGAGGGTGCGACCTGTGACTAGGTGACTGGAGTCTTGACCCTCCCTTTCCCCTTGAGCCAGCCTGGATCTGGGGCCTGGCCCTCAGGGGCCCTCACACCCCTGGAGACCAGGGTCACTCCTCAAGATGACCTCTCCAGGAGACCCTCAGCCCTTCCAAATCCCCGGGGATGCAACATCCTTCCACACATGGGCACTGAGGGTGACTTCAGGGCCTCTGTGTCACTGAACAGCAGCCTGTGAAAGCCAGGATGAGGCCAGCAGGGGTTACAGGAAGGTCGGGGTGAGTGTAGTGTCACTTGCTACCATTGTCAAACATGACCTAGGAAATTATGAGTAGGGTATTCTGGTCTATTTACCTACATTTCTGCTTTCTCCACCCTCTTTCTGATGCCCCCAGGTCCCATTCTGTCATTGCCATTCTATCTAAAGTTCTGATTTCAGCCATTCAGCCACTCTTTAAAGGCAGCCTCCTGCCCACGACATGGAACCCCTGGTGACCTGCATTCAGGGGTCTGCAAGGGTCTTCCTCTCCCTCTGCAAGCCCCTCCCTCCACACAGCCTACATTCTCTGAAGTTATTCTCCCTGGTGCCCAGTCACCCTCCCCTCACACCCACCCACTGGGTGCCGATTTTCTGCTCCCTGTCCACACTCCAGCCAGCAACTCCAGTCTGGCTAAGCCACCAACAAGTTCCTCCCTTGTTGCTGACCAAAGAGATCTGAAATCCTTCCAATCTTGTCTTTTTTAAATTTTCTCCTTCAGTTTATAATCTATGCCATTTAAGTTTCTGCATATCCTATAGTTGTTTTTTATGATAGTTAATTATTCTTGCACTAAACTTCCCATGTTTAACCTGCTGGTTGATTTCTATCTCCTGTTTGAACCCACACTGAAGATATGCCCAATATTTGTTGACAAATGAGCACAAGGTGTTCGAGGGAGGAAGAACACCTCTGTCCAATAGATGGGGCTAGAGTGGGCAGACATGGACAGGCAAAAAATGAGCCTGGCACACCCCTTGCACAGACCAGGAAAAAGCACATGCCCAACAAAGGACTAGTATCTAGAAAAGATCTAGATCTCTCAATGCTCAGCAGGAACAGAGCAACCCAGTTAAGAGATACTAATTCACTGAAGACTTAAGGAAAGCAGACAAGCACATGGAAGATTCAACATCATTGCCATCAGGAAAACATGAAACCACAATGTGGTTTCTCTACAGACCTACCAAATGGCTAAAACAAACATGACCACTTCAAATATCAGCGGAAATGCAGAGAAACAGAACCATGCACTGGTTTCTGGTGTGAAAATGGAAAAGCCACCCTGGCAGTAGAATGGGATTTCCTTAAAAAGGTAAAGCTGACCTATCAGATGATCCAGCAACTGCATTGTTGAAACTTTATCGAGAGAAATGAAAATGTGTTCGCACAAAAAACTCTATGCAGATTTTTATAGCAACTTTATTTGTAATAGCCAAAATATAGAAAGAATTATGGAGGTGGAGGGCAGACCCATTGGTGCCAGGATGGGAATGGGAGTGGAGGGGGGGTGGCAGCTTTTGCCCTGGCACCAATGGATCTGCCCTCCCTCTCCATAATTCTGTCATTCAAAATGTTATACAAATGGAATCAGAGAGTACATAACCTTTTAAGATCGGCACTTTACTCAGCATAATTCCCTTGAGATCCATTCAACACAGTGTGTGAATCAATGCTTTCTTTCTTTTTGTTGCTGAGTGATGTTCACGGTAAGGCGATATCACAGTTTAACGATTTATCCATTGGATATTTGGGTTCTTTCTTTATTTTGTCTGTATTAACTGTCTCCACAGGACTAGCGCCAGGCCTGGCAGTCCTTTATTCCTGATACACTATTCCCAGTTTAATTTTAAGACTGACATAACAATGTAAATCCAAAATCAGCTGTTCTTTTTTTTTAAGATTTATTTATTTATGCATACAAGAGCTGGAGTACAGGCCAGAGATGCAGGGGATGAGAGGATCCACCAGAGACAGAGTGGGGAACAGAACAGGCAGACTGACTGAAATACACTGCTGAGGGGAGCAGCAGGCCAGACAGGAGAGGTCTGCTGCGCCATGTGGGTAGCTTCCTGGCCGGGGATCAAATTCAGGCCACAGTGACTAGCAGAGGCTGCGGACAGCTTCATAGTGCTGAGACTTTAACCCCTTGTGCCACCAGGAAGGCCCAGTGTTTTACCCTTATACTACCCCTGGAAATGGCACACCTCCCACCTCAGCTCATCAGAAGCTGCCTGACCGCTCATCCTGAGTCTGTCCTGTGTAACCTCTTACTCTCCCCAGGAACTCAATTTCCCGCACTCAGACCTGGAAGGAATCTCAAGTCATCCCTGAGAGGCTGGCTCCAGAGACTCTTGAGCACCTCTGTGCATGACACTGCAGGGCATGTGGGGTGGGGGGGCACGCAATCTGTGCAAGAGCCCTGTGCCTGTCCTCTCCCACACTGGCTCTTGCTCTCAGCAGGTGCACAACCGGGGCTGTGTTCAGAGATCTTATTTTGTTTTGTTTTTATTTATTTTATATATTTGTTGTATCTTTTACTTCACTGTGTATTCCCTGTGAAATGCCCACCACTAGTTCGCCCCTGAACCATCACCATAGTCCCCTGTGCTCTTCTCTCCCCTGCCCTGATCACTTTTCTTCCCCTTCCATTATGTAATGTCTCTTATCCATGGCTGCCTGTTAGTTTTGTTGTTTTATTATTATTGTCATTGTTATTTTTTTCCTGATCCCTTAATTGGTTCCCCTACATTCCTCCTATAAGTGAAACCATTGGATATTTTTCCTTTTCCTTCTGGCTTATCTCACTGAGCATGATCCCTTCCAGCTCTATCCATGTCCAGTCTTCTGCTGTGTCTGAAGACCTTAAGCACAGTTGTTCTCCCTCCTTCATGCTACTTCAGCTCTGCCATGTGCAGAAAGGGGGGCACCACCCTGAAGAGGAGGCTGAGCTGCTTGCACCCATGGCTGGCAGCATGACAGCTGTGGGGACGGCAGTGGCAGCATGACAGCTGTGGGGACGGCAGTGGGGTGAGATGTCCCCTCACTGCCTCAGGATGAAACTCATGCAGCAGGAGCCATTGACTTGCTGGGAGCAATGTCCACTGATTTTCTTTTACCTGAAATTTTACCTGGGAGGAAAAAACTCCTATAGTGTTGCTAGTAAATTATTTTAATGGAAGAAGGATTATTTAGTGTATAAGCAATGGAGTCATATTTGAAAACTACATACTTGATCATTGTGATAATGACTCAGAAATGGATAGATGAATAAAACAGGACATCCCAGGAACAGACCCACATAAAAATAAGAATTTAATATAGGAGAAGGGGGGCGTTGCCAAAAATAATTATTATTTAGAAGAGGGGATTTGGGGAAATTTGCTAGTCATTTGGAAAAACCATTGAAGACTTTATAACATGTACATAAATAAATTACATGTGAATAAAAGACTTAATTATTTTTTTAAAAATAAAGCAATAAAAGAAAATATGGATGAGTTTGCAGATACCATCTCTGGTGAAAAGCAACCCCCCCTAAACAAGACAGCCAAGGAGAGACCAGAAAGTTGAAGGGTATCAGGTGTGACTTCTCCAAAGAAAGCAAAAGAGATACTGGTAGACTCGGTATCTCTAAAGACCTGAAATTCAATGTCAAACAAGAACCATATTTCTCACTGTATATGATAAATCATATACATTCTAAACATATATAAATCAGACCTCTAATAAGCAGACACCAGTGGAATTGGCAAATATATGAAGAAATGATTCACAAACAAAACTAGAGATTAAAACAATGAGCTTCCATCTTCTTGATTTTAACCAAAGATACTTTAAGTTAGTAATAACAAGACAAACATCGAACAATAGTTCATAGATAAATAAGGGAAGAATAATGTAAAAGTCCAAAACCAAAAATTGGTTGAAAAAGCTTTGGTCCACCCATAGCAAGAAAATTCCCAAAGGTCATTAAAAATGATATTGTAGATCAGTATTCAATGACACAGAAATATGTTGACGATATCAGGGTATTTGAATTAATGGGCTTTGAAATTATGTGTTCCCAGTTTCGCAGAGAGGGTTTATCTATTCACGTATGTATTTTATATATAATATATGTAGTATATATACACACATATACTGTGTAAGACAAAAAATATATAGGAATGGTTGACACTAAAATATTTATTTACTTTCAATAGAATTTTTATTTTAGTACCTTTGCTTTACATTGTTGTTAGCATGTTAGAAGTATAGGACCTCCCCCTTTGGGGGTAGTCTTCATAGCTCACCCACCATAGTCTCCCCACCCTGTGCTCACCCTTCCCTCTCCCCTCTGGATGCCTCAATTCTATGGTTAACTTTCAAATGTTGGTTTTAAAGTTTGTTCTTTGTCTGACACTAACATATTTAAAAGACTTGTTCCTGAATGGTGGATTATGGATAGTTTAGCCTTTTTTTTTTTTGCTATCTACATTTAATATCACAATAATCTTTCATAAAAATATTTTGGGGTTATGAGAAGGAGAGATCAAAATTCTTATTTCAAAGTGAACTCTGTACCTCTAACTGGAGAAAATGTTGACACATCTGGTACCTCTGATACCCCTGGGACATCTAAGTATAACCTGGTCCACCTTGTACCCTTATATCCCTGGAACATCTAGTATACCTAGAACACCTGGTGTTCTTGGACATCTGGTGCTCCTGTACACTTAGTATATCTGGTCTACCTGTTCACCAGGGTCTCTTGTACATCTAAAGCAAGGAGTTAGCCTTGAAAATTGCCCACTCAGGGGGCTTTTGGAACAAGTAACTAACTAAAGTACTTAGTATTTTAACATGAATTTTCAGACAGTACCAAAACACTGAAAAATTAGCTAATGCACTGCTTTTCCAACTTCACTTAATCACTCACCCAGAGGGACCATGGTTTGAAAGCCCCTGGATCTTTCCAGATTGAGTTGCAACCACACTGCTCCAGAACAATGACCATCACTCCTGATTCAGAGGCTGACATAGAGGGAAATTCCACAGCTTCTGTGGACTCCATGAAGACACACTTTCATCTCCACCCTGACCCAATCCTGATTGAGCCCAGACACCACCAAAGCTGGATATCTGTCCTGATGCCCAGAATGCAGCCAAGGAGATAAACACCAGAAAACAAGAACAGACTGGAGGCCCCTGAGACACTTTGTCAGCAGCTGGGAAAGCACCAACCATGTCCCCAGCACAGTTTTGGGAAACTCTCTCTCAGAAAGAGAGAGACCCTGGCCTCAATTTCTCCACCTATTGCAGATGTGCATGGTACAGATCTGGGTTCTCCAAAGAAAGGAGTCCTTACCTGGGACTTTCCTATCGTGAGCAGAAAAGTGAAGGTTTCACATAGTGCTGACTTTAAGGAACATCATCTGGGTGACTATAGCACAGGGCCCAGCTACTCTCCCAAACTTGGAGGAGCAGATCAGAAACATCTTCTTCCTCTGGGATACCCAAGCCGGAGGATGGGCAAAATGCCTGCAAAGTCCTTTCTCCCCGAGGTGTCCCCTGACCCGCTTGTCAGAACAAGTGATTTCACACACATCCACAAGCACATATGTTCATGCTAACACCATCTCCTTCTTTGGAGGATACGTATTTGCCCAACTCCAATTTTTAAGCAGGCAGAGCTCACGGAACTAGAAAGCAGACTTAAATTATCCTTCCATTTCTCTGTCTGGCATCTGAATTCTCCATTTCTTCTTAATTTTCCTCCACCTCTTTCTCTTTGACCTGATCTGCTTGGCTCTCCTGAACCAGGCATGATCACCCAGCATCTGCTTTTTGGACTTAAAAGCTAAGTGGGAACCTCCATATTTGACACAAATCTTCATTGGGAAATGCTTTCTCAGCCATCATAAGGAAGATAAGAATAACCAAACCAGTAATGTCCTTCTGATAAGGCCCTTGACCAAGTGATGTTCTCTTTGTTTTAATTGGGGACCAAAAGCTCTTGAAAACGAATCCAGATTTCCAAAGATAACAAAGAATGCAGGGTTATCTCATGGAAATGTCACATTGACAAGTCAACATAAAGACTTGTCCAAAAAGCAATCAGAGAGGCTGGACATGGGCCAGTCCTGATGGAAGGAGGGAAAAGTGGGCCTAGGGGACACCCCAGACAGCAGACCTGAGAACAATTGAGAAGGTGTCAGAGCATGCTTGAGCCTTTTCTCACCAGTTAATCCCTCACGGAGGTGGGAATTCAATCACAGTGACTAAAGTCAAGTTGGAGTCTCTGTCTCTTGCCAACAAGCAAGTTTCCTCAAGCAGAAATAGAAGCAGTTGGAAGGTAAGTGCTGGGCCTAAAATTCTGCTGAGTTAGAGGTCAAGCCTGATGGTAAGCAGGGAAAGGAGGAAGTTAAATTTAAGGAACAAAAACCTATTATAAGAGAACATTGTTTCTTAGCAAGGGTTTATGGAGAGAGCGCAGTGCCACTCAGGGCTGCACACTGGCCCTTCTGTTTGTTCCCTTTGGACTCTGCTGTCCTGAAAAGAAGGAGAGGAAAGTGTATTTCCCAAGCTGAGGCCTTGGCCGAGCCGCTGATGTTGCTTCCATGAGTGTGTGCTGATGGATTTTGAAAGAGAGGAGGCGGCTCATAAATAAAACCCAGCCCTGGCCCCTCGGTAATCAGCTGCAGCTGCTGCGGGGACAGAGGCCTGTGGCAAATTGCATCACGATGGAGCATTCCTGGGACTTGCCCCTTCAGCT
The DNA here is from genome assembly GCF_014898055.3 of Talpa occidentalis. Taxonomy (NCBI): domain Eukaryota; kingdom Metazoa; phylum Chordata; class Mammalia; order Eulipotyphla; family Talpidae; genus Talpa; species Talpa occidentalis. Next base: position 103,343,811 of record NW_023605083.1, on the reverse strand, counting down.
GCCAGCAGGGCTGGGGGGAGGGGACCGACTATTATTAGGAATGCTGGAGATGTGAGTTTGCAGAATTCCCTGCTCTGAATTAGAACCACATTTGCAGAGAACCCACCATTTGGAGGGGGCGGGGTGCACCTGGATTTCCTACAAGCCTGCAGGAAGAGGTTTAGACCACCCATTTGCAAATTCCCTTATAATGTAGTTCATTTTCTGTATTTTTTTTCATTTAAATTTAGAAACTGACCCTCCTTTAAAAGAATATAGTCTCTAAACCACCAGACAGTGCCTAGAGGGGAGACAGTTTAAATAGGCACTCAGGGAGAGGGTTCGCTGACCCAGGCAGGTTCCGTGGGGTGCACTCGGCTCAGGGTTGGACTTGAGGTGGACAGAAACCTCTCCTGTCGTGATTCTGGAGGTCTCCATACTCCCTTGTTTTCCTTGCTAAAGAATTGTAAATCCCACTGCTTCATAGATCTGATAGTTTCAATCAAAATAATTCCTTTCCAGACACAAGAAAGAGGGATGACATTGTAACGGGGTGTGAATGAAGCAATAGTCCAAAATGGAAGGGGCATTTCTGGCTGCATTTCTTCTTTTAAGATCCACTTTATTGAGATGTAATTGACATGTAAAAAGCTGTACATATTTAATGTCTAAACTTGATGAGCTTGGGAATAAATTTATCCCATCATCGAGGCCATAACAAACCCACTACCTCCCAAGTTTCCATCATTTTCTTCATTATCATCCTCCTCATTGTTATTATTGTTATTATTACTATGTAGCTGTTGATGTAAGGCAGGCTGAATGGTTAAATTGCTCTCAGACCTTGGAGAACACAAAAAGAAAAAAATGTGTCTAACACCTAACATTTTCTCTCTGAGGCTTGTATTTACAGACAAGAGAAAGCAACAACCTTGAAAGAGCTCCAAGCTGAATGGAAACTAAAAACACAGAGAAAGAAGCTGCCTTCCAGAGGTGGGGCATCTTAAAGGCTCTGCATCCTGGCCCTGGGCTCCTTTTATAAAGAAAGCCTTTTCTAATTGGTCTGGATAGATTAATGGATCATTTCGTCCTATGGCAGTTAATAGATATGCTTATTTCTTTTGATCTTTGGCCCTTGCTTCTTAAATTATTTAGTTCCTTTTGTCTCCAAAAGACTGTGAAATACAAGGGATGACAGATCCATGGGACAGGCTGCCGGATGGAGATCTTGTCTCCTTATTTACGGGGGTCCTAATGGCTATTCTTATCCTCCTCCTGATGAGGTCTTGTTTGTTCAAGCTCCTGGTGTCAAACATTGAACAACTGCACGTAACCACCTGTCCCAAACTCATAGCCCTGTTCTCCTGTTCTCTCTCTCTCTCTCTCTCTCCTTTCCTTCCCTCTTAGGCTCAGACAAAATTTCACACCTCACCCATGTAGGTAGGTTCTACACCTGTATCCAGCAGGATGCGGCTCAGAAGATTGAAACCATTGTCCCTTTACCTTTAAGGAATAAAGAGGATGAAATATCTCTCAGAGGAAATGAGACAGGAAGGCTCCAGGGTAGAGACAGAGGGACAGGACTCAAGGACAAAACTGTTCCCATTCTTTTCATCGGGGTGGTAAACAAGAGGTCCCCATGCAGGAAATCTGGGAGAAATGTCTGCATGTTCTGGGGCAAGATGACCCAAACACTTCTGTTTAAACTCTATCTTGGTCTGACCTCTTGTCCTGTTGCTGTGGACAGAAAGGGAGCCCAAATGCCCTCCCAGACAGAGGTGGCCATGGTTCTGCATCTTTATGATCTTTATGGTCCAGCTGGCCCATCACCTGCCAAGGACTGGACCAGGTCTGGCTGGTCAGGGATGTCCCCTTCCCCCACACACATTCAAAAAGAGGAAGGGAGGGGGCGTTGAAATTCTGGGAACAAGGAGGAGTGCTGGGAGCAAGGCATACGTAATTAACAGGGACTCCTCCCCACCCAGATGGAAAAAGACCATAAAGTCCCTACTGCTGGGCCTCCCCTGGTGGCGCAGGCAGTTGAGCACAGCGCTGTGAGGTTGTCCGCAGCCTCTGCAGCGCTGGTTCCATCCCTGCCGGCCGGTGAGGATCCCACATGGCACAGCAGACCTCTCCTGTCCTGCCCGCTGCTCCCCTCAGCAGTGTATTTCATCAGTCTGCCTGTTCTGCTCCCCACTCTGTCTCTGGTGAATCCTCTCACCACCACCCCAAACCTCTGGCCTGTACCCCGGTTCTTGTATGCATGAATAAATAAATCTTAAAAAAAAAAAATAACCTCTACTGCTTACTGCTGGGAAGCTCAGGAGACAGCTTAGCTTCAGACTGAGCTTAGCTTCCAGAGACTGCCTGCTGGCTTCCTTTGCAGTGTACTTTCACCTTCTAATAAACTTTGCTAATGGCTTTATTTTGGTGCTTCTTGAAATTCTTTTCTCGAAAGACAAGGACCCTCAGGTATCTCAGTCCCCAGTAGGAGTACTTGACATAGATCTACCCTCTTAGGAACACTTAAGTATCCAATATGGTAGTGTAAGTGCCAGTCTACACACTGTACAGTGGATGTCCAGAACATTCATTTTTCATAACTGAAACTTGCACCTTTCAGCCATCACCTCACTGTTTCCAGACTGCGGCTCTTCTCAGTCAATATTCTAATCTCTGCTTCTTTCAGTTTGACTATTCAGGTTCCAAATGTAAGTTAGATTAAACAGGATTTGTCTGCTTATTTCACTTGGCAAAATATCCTCCAGCTTCATCCACATTATAGCAAATGAAAGAATGTCCTCCTTTTGATGGCTGAATAATATTCCATTGTGTCTGTATCTATATGTCTATCTATTATCTATCTATCTGTATCTCATTTTGTTTATACGTTCATCCACCAATGGATGTTTTTGTTGCTCTCATATCTTTGCTACTGTAAATAATGCTGCAGGTAGTGCAAGTATCTCTTCAAGACCCTAATTTTAATTCCTTTGGATAAATACCCAAAAGTAACTTTCTGGCTCATGTAGGTTTATGTTTTGAGAAAACTGCATACTGTTTTCCATAATGGTGATATCAACTTACATTTCTATTAATAGTGTACAAGAGTTCTCTTTTCTCCATATCCTTGTTGTTGTTTTTTTAGTCATCCTAACAGATGTGAAGTAATGTCTTGTGTGGTTTTATTAGCATTTCTCTGATGATTAGTGATATTGAGCACCTTTTCCTGTCCTTGACGGCTATTTGTAAGTCTGCTTTGGGAAAAATGTCTATTCACGTCCTTTGCCCATTTTTCAATTGGATTTTTTGAGGAGTTTGCTTTTGAGTTGTAGGCGATCTTTATATAGTTCGATATCGATAGGGTGAGGCTGCCTCTGGCCCATGGCCAGCAGCTGCAGGCCCAAGAAGGCCCCAGGCCTGGGTTCTGTGTTCTCCCACCCTATCCTCCTGTTCTGCGGAAGTGGTATGAGTCTATACTCACGTTGGCTGCAGATCTGAAGTCAGTGTATGTGGTCACTTCCAAAAGCAACCTGCCAGGTTGACTTTCTAAACTGCACTGTGCTTAGCAGAAGCCACAGGTTCTGAGAAAAGGCAGGGAAGGCTGGAGCAGAGGCCACTGCAGCTCACGCTGGACCTGCCTTGGGCTCCTGACTGTCCCATCAGAAAAGAGGCCGCTGCTTTGCCAGGAGAGGTGAAAGGCAGGCGTAGAGTCGCTTCCCTGATATTCAACTTGGCTTTTTAAAATAGGAAACTGAGGGCCTGTGGACCTGAGGACCTGTGGAAGCGTCGTTTCTTTCTGCAAGGCTTACAGTGGATTTCTAGTGTTTCTGAGGAAACTCTGTAGAAGTGTGGATGTTTGGCAAAGCTGGGAGGTTGCACATTCCCCTCCATGGCACCAGCTTCCTCTGCCTGGGGCCAGGGACACAGCAAAATGCAGGAGGCTGTTCTGGGGGTGACCACAAGTGGCAGACAGCTGGGAAGGGCCTGTCTTGGCCCTACAATTAGTTTCCTGGGTTCTCCCTGCCCCCTGTAGAGAAACCACATCTGCTGAACACCTGCACATGGAAAGGCTGGCTGAGCTGGAGGCCGGAATAAGTCCACTGTGTGGTAGAAGAACCCAGCTCCTTGGAAGCACTCTTGAGACTTCTTCTCTTTCATTCTGCAGACAGTGCTCGCTGCACTCCCTCCCGTGATGGCACATCACACCAGGAGGGTTTAACTCCTCCCTCAAAGGGAGTCTGGGTGCTGCCCCTTCCTGCAGGCCTTCTTTTATGTAGGAGAGCCGGTCCCCACTGTGCCTCTGAGATGGCCAGAGATATCACCTGGTCCCTAGCGGAGAGGACCGCTGGCTGCTGGCAGGGTACCCAAAAAGCTACTCACCCTGCACCAAGAAGACTAAAATGGCAGTCTCAAAAATAAGTGGCCATGAAGTCTGGTTCTGTCCTCCAGGCCATCGATGCTTTTGTACTCAATGGTGCACTCACACGTTCTCCAGCTGCGTGGGAAACTGCGGGGTCTGTGGACACAGCTTTTTCCGGAGGTTTTAGGCAAGACTTCAAATCAGAACAGGCTCTTGCTGGAGCCATGACTTCTGGCTGGCCTTAGATGAGTTCCCAAAGGTCCTCAAAATAATCTAGTCCAGTGATTTTCACCTATTTAAAGCAACTCATGTTTTCTTCAATAGATTTTGCTATAGAAGCCCAGGACATAAAACCTCCCAGTTCTCCAAGAGAAGGGGACTCTTAGCCGAGGTTGTGGGGTGCCTTGGCCTCGCCTCTACAGCTCTGTAGTGTGTATCTCAAAGCTCACTTTGAAAGCTCACCGTGCCAGTTTGGACTGCTGGAAATCAGAAACACAGAAAAGCTGGTCTCTCCACCAGCATCCACTGGCTGCCTGGGCCTATACCCAGGGGCCATTGCTGCATGCCCATGTTACCTCATTAATGGAAGAACAAGGAATTAGGGAGACAGATACTCAGATCAAGTATTTGCTCCATATAACAAACCTCTCCAAAACACAACATGCTGCTATTTCTTATGATTCTCAGGGTTGACCGTGAGGTTTTCTGCAGGTGTTGCTGGACTGGAGATGGCATGTCATTTCTATCATGCCCGCACAAGAAGGTGGAAACTCTGAGGCCAAGGAAGGATATGGGCACTTTTAGGGTATCTAGCCAAATACCCTATCATGTCACAACAAATCCATTCCACTAAACTTGAAGTATATTCTATAATCACTCACTTATTCATTAGACAAACATTTGTAGAGAGTCAGGGGTTGGGTAGAGGCTGGTTGGCTGGACACACTTCTAGCTCACATGAGGGAAACTGCTTTGATGATATAGCACAGAAAGGAGACTTGTGTCCTCCAGCCAGGTCAGGGAGCTTTCAGAAAACCTATATTTGTACTGACCGTTGAGAAATACATGGTATGTCAGATGCTCTAGGGAGGGCCATCATGGGGGAGAGAAAGAAGGGGAAGTTTGCCTTGTTTAAAAGACTCCAAGAGGTCCTTCTGTACCCCAAACAGTCTCTCGCCTCAGTTGACACCCAAGAAGGGCCTCACAAAGTGTGAGCTCAGATTCTGTTGAGGGCAAATGAACAGTGTCTTTGTTTAAAGGGTCCCTGGACCCTGGCCCTTGCTTGTGTTGCTGGGTTAACCTGGTCCTTGTTGGTTACCTGTCTGTGGTTCAAACCCACAGAAACATAGCCAGCTGATACCCTGCTTTCTGGCTACCCAACATTGATCATCAAACCCATAACACCAGGACCCCTGCCGCACTCAACTTGGGATTGTGGCTCCAGGCAGTTGTCACCCCTTCCCTATTGTGTGACCCGCAAAAACATTCCTCACTTGAAACCAGTTATTGGCTCTTTCAAAATTTGTGCAGGTTTAATTGGTGGACACCAGACAAAGACCCTTCAGTATCACTACATGTGTACATGTGAGTGTATATTTGCATATATGAGTGGGTGGGTGGAGAGATGTCAGAGTGTGACTGATTATTAGCAAACATTGACTTAAGGTTAATTTTTATGGGTTAAGTTCACCTAAATAACATGAAATTCTCATCAGGCAGGCAGGTCTGTGGTGTGGTCCCATGATTGTTCAATACCCTAGTCTACTGCTGACTTTACATCTGCCATCTTCAACACCCATCCTCAGGGTGCCTCATCCTTTGGTCCATCTTCTTTCCTCAAGGTTCCTTATCATTGGCCATGACCTCCACCCTCAGAATATTCTCAGTCTTGGGTTTGACCTCTGCCCACCGGGCCCCTTTATCTATAGACATGGCCTCTACCATAGGTTCCTCTACCTACAGGTTAGAGGATGTTGTCCACGGGTACAGTTCTCCCTGCCCTCTCAGATTCCCCATCTATTGACTTGTCTTCAGTACTCAAGTTTTTATCACCCTCCCATGTGGCTATTGTACCTCTAATCTCTTTAAGGAACTGTCCTGGAAGCCTCCTCCATATGCATGTCACTGACTAGAGCCGGGAGCTTGACCACCGCTGGGTGCAATGCAGGAAGGAAAGTGTCATTTTATGGTATGAAATATTAACACCCAGAGTAAAGCCAGACTCCTGATAAGGAAGAAAGGAATAAGGGATGCTGGGTCATCTCTCCTCAGAGAGCGGTTGAGGGACCTGTAGAGAGTGCATCCCTCAGGAGTGCAGGAGGACTTTGGGTACAGATTCTCCATGTGCGTTCCTGTTGGGAGGTCACCCTGGGCATGCATGTGTCAGCAGAGAGATGTCACACGCAAAGGTGGTAAGTGGCACTCAGGAACCTTTTATAATTTGATTCCTTTTCCTAGAGGGCAGGAAGTGTGGGCATTGGTATGTTGCCGTGGTTTCCAGTTGAGTTTAAGAGCATCATTACTTCTCTGAACCTTCTGCCGTTCCCGCAGAGCTGGCTGTCCTTACAGAGTGGAAGGGAAGCCAGGAGTGGAAAAATCCCCCTTTAATGCCTGTGTTTCACCATCATGTTCTAGTTAATTAACATGACAAGAGACTATTTTTCAAGATCCATAAATCCAGCCCTTCTCTCTGAGTCCATAACCCAGCAGCAAGCAAGCAAATTAGGGCCAATTTATCTTCATTTGATACATTGCTTTTTGGTGTCGCTCCCAAGTCAACAGCTTCTCAAATATATTGTGGAAGTTTGCTGTGTTTGAATTTTGGTGTTGTTAGGAGACTGGGTAATAAAAATGCAACAGGCAGTGACTGTGCTAAGAAAGAAAAATAAATGTGATCGACGAGGGGAAACTGCTTTTGGGTTCTGTTCCTGGCAGTTCATACAAGTTCATGAGTGTTGTTGCTTAAATAATGTGTGGGGACAATGATGACAGGACAGGCTGGCTCTTGTTTGAACTTTATCCTTCTTAATCTTTCCAAATCGGGGCAAATTAAGCAGCAGCCCCATGCTGGGGGGACTGGGTGGCAGTTATTTCTGAACTGCCTAGGGCCAGAGAGCTGTGTGGCTGAGCACAGGAGCTGTGCCATGGCAGCCTGCCTTGCTTCCAGTTCTGCAGTGCCCATCCACCCAGCACGGGAGAGAGAGGGGGGCAGTGGTCACTGGTCACAAGATGGCCTCCTCTGGGGGGAGCATGATAACAACTCACAGGGGACATGCACACTGATGCAAGTCTTGCCTCCTCTCTCCTTTATCTTCCAAGAATAATAAACAACTCCTTATCCAAACTCTGGGGTGATGTGTATCTCTTGGGTTGTGGAGATGTGGAACAACAGCAATAATGGCTTCCCGCTTGGTTGAGAAATTCTGTCGTTAAAGCTTAAAACAGTGACCTGGAATAAGCTCATCCCAGGAAGTGTGGCTGAGACTTGGAATCTGTGTGAGGACTATGGTCACTGCACCCTTGTTTCAAAAGACTATATTGGGCCTCCCCGGTGGCGCAGCGGTTGAGCGCTGGGTTGTGAAGCTGCCCGCAGCCTCTGCGGCGCTGGTTCCATCCCCGGCTGCTCCCCCGTCACCAGAGGAGGGTCCCGCATGGCGCGCAGACCTCTCCTGCCGCCCGCTGCTCCCCTCAGCAGTGTACTTGGGTCCTTCTGCCTGCTGCTCCCCGCTCTGGCTCTGGTGGATTCTCTCACCCTCCTGCGCTTCTGACTGTACCCAGTGCTTGTATAAATAAATAAATAAATCTAAAAAAAATTTTTTTAAATAAAATAAATAAATAAATAAACCAAAAGACTATATTAATAGAAGATTGGCCATTTTCCCCTCCCCTGTTGTATGCCTCAGATCTATGGTCTGCTTGCAGGTTTTGTCTTTTTCCTGATCCTTTGTTTCTCTATAGTCTGCAAGTAACCATCTGATATTTATCTTTTCCTCTGACTTCTGCTTAGCATAATCCCTTCTGCTCCATTCATGTAGCCGCAAATGGCATGAGTTTATCTTTTTTATTGCTGAATAGTATTCCATTGTGTACATATGCCACATCTTCTTGATCCATTCATCTGTTTTGGGGCATTTAGACTGTTTCCATATCTTATCTATTGTAAATAGTTCTGCAATAAACATAGGAGTGCAGGTTTCCTTTTGGATTGGTGTCTTTGTGTCTTTTAGGTAGATTCCTAGAAGTGGAATCACTGGGTCATATCATAGTGGCTTTTCTGTTAAATGTTCCTTAACTGTGTTCCAAGATGAAACTGCACACATACAATCTAACAGCCATTTTATATGGAAACAAAAGTTTTCAAAGGTAAACCACTCCCTCTTCCTGCAACACCTTCATTACAGTGCTGGGCAGTCTGGCCAAGATCATCCTGCGATTGACCCCAGTTTGGCACTACCTATATGTGTCCACACACTCTGGCCATGGTTGCCCAGGTATGTAGTTTTCCTTGCTGCAGCAAATAAAAAATTTAGCTTTGTCAACTACAGCTGTGTTCTTGCTAATTGATATTGATGCCAATTACAAAGTTATATATGTATAAGGAAAATACAAAATTGCATGAAGATATAATTATAAAATCAAAATATAGTCCTAGATCATCTGTTTTTCCAGGAACAAGCCCTCTTAGCTGATTTCAGTTTTCTTTATGATTCTGCTGAACACACTTTCTAATTTTTGTTTTAATTAGGAAACATTTCAAACCCAACCAATGCAGGTAATGCTACACCAGACACCTTACCACATATAAACATTTTATCATCCCAGATTAAAAAAACCCAAGAAATAAACTATTAAATATAAAGTCAAAAGTTCTTCATTACCCGCTTGCCCTGTCTTGCAAGAGGAGCAAGGCCAAGGTTCAGTTAGTTCCTTATGTAGTGGGAATAATTGAAAAACAAGAGATTCTTGCTTGGGTACTTTCAAAACTACACAGCATTGATATAACCCTTCTCGTATCTTTTTGTCATATACCTTTTCTAAAATTATTATGGTTGGGCCTCCCTGGTGGCACAGGCGGTAGAGCGCAGTGCTGTGAAGCTGTCCGCAGCCTCTGCAGTGCTGGTTCAATCCCCACTGGCTGTGGAGCAACCCACATGGCGAGGCAGACCTTTCCTGTCTTGCCCGCTGCTCCCCTCAGCAGTGTATTTCGGTCATTCTGCCTGTTCTGTTCCCCACTCTGTCTCTGGTGAATCCTCTCACCCTCCTGCACATCTGGCCTGTACCCCGGTTCTTGCATAAATAAGTAAAATCTTTAAAAAAAAATAAAATAAAATAACATTATTATGGTTTTTGCTATTTGCCCTTGTTAATATACATAAATCTTGTTTGTTCAGTTTAACAGATCACTGGTATTCCATTGTATGGGCAAACCATTTCTTGAGCCATTCCTATACTGAGAAATGGTTCATTATTTCCAATAATACTGAAAGTCCTGCTCCCCTCCCTACAAGTGGCCCTATGCTCATCAGGAAGTAGGATTTCATGTGTCTCTTTGTGTACAGTTGTATACAAAAGTGTACAAGTGCTCTGCAAGGTGGTTACAAAATTAGAGGAATCACATCCTGCTGCCTTTGATAGCCTCCCCTCCATTGTGGGGTTTTGTGTGCACAGCTCTCCCCCATCTTAGCTCCCTTTCCTCTATGGCATGTCATGGAGTTTGGTCTTGAACTTGTGGTTCCAATAGCAGCCTCCCACTCTCTGTTGCCCATGCTCTGGGATCCTTCCTGGAGACAGCACAGCCTTCCTCTGATCTAGCCAGAGCACTGTTATCTGCAGGAAATCTTTCTGCTTGAAATACTTGAATGGATTTCTGTTTCCCACCCTGAACTCTGACCTCCACACACTCCCACCAGCAATGTCAAAGAGATTATATTTTATTAATGGACTGCTGTTGCCAATCTGATAGATGGAAAAGTGGTGTGTGAGTGCTACTCTGATTTGCATCATTCTACACATCATTTCATCTTTATAGACTATCTGGGTCTTTGCCTCTTTAATGCATCTATTCATAATCTATACTTATTATATTAAGCAGGCTAATTAACCCTACATATTATAATAAGTAACCCTAAATTCTTAGTGCCTCATCATTAAAAATGGTTTGTTCACTGCAGGTCTGATGCAAGGGCAAAGTTGCTGCAATTCCAGAGTCTTGGGGAAGCATTAGGAATTAAAGAAGGATGCCCTCTTGTTAGCCTCAGACTAAATCTATGAAGGCTGCCAGCATTTTTCTCAGAAACTTTAGCAACATTCATTGAAGAACACTAATATTACCTATTTTGGAAGAAAAAGTCTTCTTAATGACTCTTACTTAGAAAAACCACAGATCGCAAACATAGCTTACTTTTTTTTTTTAAAGATTTATTTATTTATGCATGCAAGAACTGGGGTACAGGCCATAGGTGAGGGAGGTGAGAGGATTCACCAGAGACAGATTGGGGGACAGAACAGGCACATTGACTGAAATACACTATTAAGGGGAGCAGCGGGTGAGTCAGGACAGGTCTGCTGCGCCATGTGGGTAGCTCCCCGACTGATGATTGAACTCGTGCTTCAGTGGCTGTGGATAATTTGATAGGCTGCATCTGAACCCCTTGCCCCACCAGGGAGGCCCCTTAGCTTACTTTTTATTGAACATATTGAAGATTGTAAATTTAAACGATGACTGCTGAGGTTTTCATAAATTTCTGAGACTATCAAAAGTTTGGAAAGAAAAGTTGACAAGTGAAACTATCCATTTGCAGCACAAAGTATTGTAAGGGCATATATTTGGACATTTTCATAAAGAATAAAATGATTACAAAATTTACTTTTTAAAATAAACCACTGAACCACCTGCAGTTGTCTTTCCTCCACTCTAAGCACAACTGTAAACTGTAGAAACAAAACAGTAACCAAAAGTGAGCTCTGAACTATGGGAAGAGAAGGCACCTGGTTTGAGAGCCCAGGACTGGAAATACACAGTAGCTGGGCATCTTTTGACATCTCATCAGGAGTAGATGCCACAGGCCTGACGTCTCCCAATTCCACACCTGGCAGGCTTCCTCCTCCTCAGAATCAAAACTGAGTCCTGTAGCAATGCAGGTGAGCCCAGAACCCACCAAGGGATCCAACAAGCAGCCAATGGGGGTTCCTTTCTCCTCTGATACCAGGTTGGAGACTCCCCTGAGCACCGGACTGAGGTGCCGGCATAAGAACCTCATTGCTTCTTCCACCCCCAGGTTGCAGATGCCCCTTCTCTACCTGGGGTGCCAACATGCCAACAGGGATTTGTGGGAGACCAGTGGCAGAAGACACGCCACAGTCCGAAACAGCAATGCAAAGCTGTCGCCGTTCAGATTGCCACGGCAGGCAGGAGCTCTGTTTGTCATGCTAAACCTAAACAAATTAAAAACAAAAAGAAATACAATTATTAAATGAAGTTACATTTTAATAGACCCCAGGTCCTCCTAAATAATAACTGAAAATCCACATGATAGTAAAAAATATCCATCATATTAAGAACCAAGAAAAGAACAATTAAAATGAAAAAAGACAATCAACTACTGTTGATGCAGAAAAGAATCATGCACTGGAATGATCTCATAACAATCTTAAAGTAGCCAGTATAACAGGGGTTTTTGTGACTTTCCAGCCTATTGATAATAATGCTAATGACTAGAAATGACTGAAGGCACTTATCTGGCCCAGGCAAATTTCCCATAAACATTTCCCCTTTATAACCCAGTTTGACTGGACCAGCCCTTAGGGTTCATCTTATGATTGCAAGATGCCCTTCAGCAATACCCATCAGGAAACTGAAAAGATAGAGGTTACTAACAAAACCTGGAAATAATACAGCACACCTGAGGCCACAGTGAGGTTGCAGGTAGGTAGAGAAACAGAAAGAAAATGAATGAGCCTGGGGTCCTGCTTTTCTTGGGGTTGAGGGAAGGCACCCCTAAATATTACAGTTTATTTTCCCCCCAAAGATTCTCTCCTACATAAACACTTTATAAACATCCCAATCAAGAAATCAACATCAGTACATTAGCACCCAACACTGACCCCATTCAAACGTTGCCAATACTCTCGACGATGCCTCTCTCTCCTCTTTGCTGTGTGGTCTTGTCCAGAGCCACATGTTATATGTCACTGTCACATCTTGTAAGTGTCCTTCATATGGAACAGCCCGTGGCCTTCCCCTGTCCCACATGTCCTTGATAGCTACGGAGGGGGCAAGGTGCACTGTTTCCTCAGGGCAGACTCAGGCCACGCCTCTCCTGCTGGATGACACTGTGGAAGGCTCACACAGCACTGCGCTTCCCATCCTGCAGATTGTCACCTGCACCATATCAGTGACCACTGGCTTCTCCACTGCAACGTGTTGCCTCCCATCATTAATCATATTTTGTGGAAGATGCTGAGGCAACCTCAAATGTCCTTTTCCCATCAAATTCCACCCACCAGTCACAACATCCACTCATGACCCCTGTCTGAATCACCGCCCTCTAGAGGATTCCCAACTGGTGATTTTCTAATTCCATCATTCCTTGTAGAGGGATGAGTCAACATTTTACTCTAAGGAAGAACAGTCCGTTTCTTCCACTCACTCATTCAAGTGTGTCTATCAGCAGGGCCTCCTGGGCTGTAATATATGACTATCATAACTTACTTTGAAGCTCATATTGACTTGTAGGATCTTCTTCAATCTCAATCTCAATCCTGCATCTTTTAGACACAATAGCGTCATAAGAAAGCTCTCAAAACCCTTCAGCAATTTTATTCTTGTTCTCTAAAAAATGAAAAGTACTCCCAGAGATGTCCATCTATCTAGTGTTCTTTTTCAGGAAAAAAAAGAAAAGATTGAAATGCAGATTGGGGCCGACAAACTAATGAATTTTTTAACTTGCACCTTGGAGATTTTGGTCACCAAAAGTTGCTTCTCATCGATGTGAGATTTGGGGGACAGGACATGTGGAGCCGCTGGTTAAGGAGCATTTCACTGCTAGACCATCGTTCTCCCAGAAGTCAGTCAGCTGCCCTGTCTGATCCACAGGTCAGTGCAGGCAAATGCTGGAGCACACGGCCAGCCTGATACTGGTGATGATGTGCGTGGCACTACAGTTCGGACATGCTCAGGAGACCCAGCACCTTCTCACCTCCGCGTCCATACCAAGCATGGACCCTGACAGAGTCTGCAGACACCAGCCACCTCTCAAAGGTTATTAGCTCTCTTTAAATTTTATGTGAGATGGCCCACACATAAATAGACATACTACCAAAAGAATATTGACCAAGATTTGAATCGTGAGTGACAGATTTTTCAATAAAAGACAAACAAAGCCGAAATAAAAGTGTTGGCTGATATAGCTGAAGTGTGTCTGGGATTAGCATGTGGGCAGTCCCCAAAGAGAGCTACTTTGTTATCACCTTAGATTAAAAGAACAGGATTTTAAATGGTTATTTTAAATGCTGGAACCACAGCAAGTGCTGAAATTCCCACACTAACCGATTGTGTACAATTTCTTTTGGATTTTGAAAATAAACGCTTAGTAAGGCCGTTCTCACTGTTGACGTCTCATTCATGAGGTCCCCCTGCAGCCTGCCTCTTGAGCTCCCTCCCTTGCCTTCAAGACACTCTCTCCCTGGGTCAGCTGTGCACCTGTCCACATGGAGAGTTGAAAATGCTGCACTGGGTCCTGACACTGTTCCAGTGAGAGCCGTCTGCTGAGCAGCCTCTCACTTTTCTGAATTTTCATTAGCTAATGTCACTTAGTGAGGCAGGGTTTCTCTGGACTTTCCAAAGACTTTCTTGACCCTACTAAAAGGAGGTCAGACCCAAGGGCAGAAAGTGAGAGGAGCAAAAACACACCAACAAGGAAGACTAGTCTCAGGTCCGAGGTCTTAAAAGGAGTTCAGACACAAAGATTGACTGGGGAGAGGTAATCTTGCTGCTGTCATTTTTGGTGGACAGAAGCACAACCCATGGCAATGGACTCAAGCATCCAACTAAGAGTCCACTCAATGGTCAACGGGCCTGGATGGCAATTTCTTGGTGTTGATGAGCACCCAGGACTAGGGGCAGACCGCGCAGGGAAAGCAGGGATTGTGTTAAGCCAGATCAAAGCTGCATCACAGTGTGGAGAAACTGAGATGAAGTCACAAACAAGACTCAGGAATATTTGGTGTGACCAGCTGATTTCCCAGAACAAGCTGTTCCTCCTTCATCCTGAGCAACAACAACACACCCTCTTGCCTTCTCACACACATCTGTCCATACCTCCCACGCTGTGAGGACAGAGCCCCAGCATCCTTGTGGTTTAGCCTCCATCCCCTGTGCCCCTTCTTCCTGGAGGAAACAAGGACAACGTGGCTCCACTATGACGTTCTAGAGTCTCAATGTTACCCTGGACGGCCTCTCTCTGGACCTCATGTCAGGGAAGAGAAACCTAAGCTACTGCATTTGAGTCTCCTACCAGGATCTGTGTGGAGCCCCAAGTGGATGGGCCATGGTCCGCACCAGCCTGCCTCTTGTCACGGGGGGCCAGTCCCCCTCTCATGCACACATGGCCCCTCCGTCCTGTTCTGGATTGGTTGGACAGTCATTTGCCTTCACCACCTGGGCAATCCCCTGGCTGTGTCCACTCATCTGAAGTTGCAGGAAGCCCTGGGGCCTGTCTGCACCTTCTGGGAGAGAAGGGAGCTTTCTGGGACATACTCAGGTCCCCTAAGGTGTTCTGTCCACACCTCCCACGACAACAGCTCAGCAGGTCTATGGAACACACAGCTGCAAGTTTCAGGTCCTCAAGAGGTATGTGACCTACTCCTGGCAGGCTCACCTGTCACTGCCCATGGTACCCTGGGGCACAGCTTCAAAGGTATCTTAAGTGTAAACCTGAACAATAAGGTTCAAACTTAGATGCTGCCTGGACATTTGGTAAGGCCACAAAAACCCATCACAGCCTCCTGTGAGACCAGGGCCTTCTTGTTACTACAGAGTCCTCCTCCCATGATCCCTGTTGGGTCTCTCTGTCCCTGAGTACACCCTCCTGTGTCCTTGCTCCCCTGTCCCCAGGCTGGGGGAATATGGGACTAATAAACTAATGAATTGTGTCCATCTCATGTCTTCCCATGTTGGGTTCATGTCTTCCCACTCCCAACCCTGGGGTGGGGATCCTTCTCTTATCAGTGGGTGGAGAGGGATGATTCAGACAAAATTTCCTCCACTCCCCATGGGCAGGGAAAGCTGCCCCCACTGTTTTCCCTGTGGGCAATGACTCCTGTCCCTTCTGTGTGGGCAGAGTTCAGGGTAGAGGTCTAGAGTGCAGGCCTGGCCTTTCCAGACCATGGGGCAGGGGAGGACAGGCCCACAGCTCCTGTGATGGTGGCCGATATGGTACTTCCTGTGTTTGCTTATCACCCAGACTCTTAGAGAAGCAAGAATAGGCTTTCAGGAGACAAACACTGCACCGTGTGGCTGACATATCTGAGGGTGGCACATTTAAACCACCTCAGCCCATTGTCTTCATTTATGAAAATGTCAAACTCATCCCATCTCTGATTTGGGAGAGAGAGAAAAAGATGAAGATGTGGCATCACCTTTGGCAGCCCCATCCCACCCCACTATGGCTCTCTCCCTGCTCCCCTTCACCCACACAGTTACCAGAATCATCTCTGTCCTTCAGAGCAGCAGGCTGGATCCCACGGGCCACAAACACTCAGAGGGGTAGTTATCCTCTGAGATGGGTGCCCAGGGGTCTGCCTGGTGCCCGGGGGCCCGCCCGCGTCCTGGCAGTTTGCCAGCATCCACGCCATGCAGCAAGAGCAACAGGAGCAGGAATGGGCTGTCCAGCAGTGTCAGCCGAGGTTAGCTCCTCTGTCCCCACACACGCGGTTTGCAGTCACATGTTGCCCTGTAGGCACATGGGTCACGTTTGCACCACGTGTCACACAGTGAGCCTGACAGAGCTTTGTCTTATGGTCCTATTTTATTCCTTTCTGTTAGTGCTTCACCGTGCCTTTGCTCTCAGCTGTCCCATCTCAATCTGATGCACTTTCCATCTGTCCTCATGTCTTTGCTCTCTTGGGAATACATTCTAGATAAGGGCTGGTTACTGTCTGGCAGCTTTGTCCTGGGGCTGGCACAGCTTCCTGCCACCTCGCAGTCACTCACAATGGCTGGAGGAGCTCCTGAGACGGGGCCAATGCGGCTGCAGCACTGAGCACTGCATGAAGCAGAGCTGGCATAAAGGAGGCCCTGCTCATCTCCAGAGCACTGCTCAGGGACCTGCTCCGTCTCACCAGTTGCTATCAGGATGGTCCCTGAGGAGCGAGGGTCCTGCTTATCCCCAGTCACCTCAGAGCAGGGCTGGGTAGCGAGTGGGGGATGATGCACAGGAAGATGATTCTACCTGTCCTGACAGGGGAGGAGGCATGGACTGAGAGCCTCCTCTGGGCACTGAAGCTCTGTTAAAAACAGCTGCATGGCCCCATGGGCAGTGTGCTGTGTTGGCCTCCACCATGTTCCGGGTCACCCCAGCACTGTCCTCTAAAGCCCCAGGGACACAGTCAGGTACCATGTGCCAAGGCCAGGAGGACTCATCCTGTAAGCCTTTCTTGATAAGCACTTGAACCCAAAAGGCCAGGCCCCCAGATCTTACCACCAATTTACAGAAAGCACATGGGACAGAGGGAAATGACAATGACCTAGAAGCAAAGTCTAAAGAAAGCAAAATCTAAATGGAGAGAAACTCCAGTGAACTGTAGATTCAAAAAATAACATGCAGAAAAAGAGAGAGAGATCTTTAGACGAGAATGTCAGAGTCATATTTGGATTTGAGGCGACAAACTATAAAAGTGCCTTTGAGGAAACATTTGAAGAAATCAAAACAGTGACTGCCAATCAATGTGTCAAGAGTTGCTTTTTCTAGGGGCAATAATGGCGCTTTGGTTATGCTTTTAAAAAATAGTCTTTAGGGCCTCCCTGGTAGTGCAAGGGGTTAAGACGCAGCCACTGCAACACGAGTTCGATCCCCAGCCAGGGAGTAGCCCACATGGCACAGCAGACCTCTCCTGGCTGGCCTGCTGCTCCCCTCAGCAGTGTATTTCAGTTATTCCTCCTGTTCTGTTCCTCATTCTGTCTCTGGTGAATCCTCTCACCCCCCGCACTTCTGGCCTGTGCCCCAGTTCTTGTATGCATAAATAAATACATCTTTTTTTAAAATAGTGTTTATATTTTGAATGTTTCTATATATATACTTAATATACACATGCATACCTCCCCTATCACACACATGTACACATATACATGGACACTCATGCACTCAGACATGTACACACCCAAACATACTCACATCAAACACACTAATGTGTGTTCACACAAGAGCTTATACATGCTCAATCACACTCACACGTGGATACTCATGCACACACACACACTCATACATTTAAATGCAGACACACAATGTGCACTCAAACCACACAAACACACTCAAATATACTCTCACTCACACAGACACACTCACACATTGGGGTACTTTCTCAGACATTCAAAGAGTCACACACTCACATGGCTTCTGTCATACATTCACTCACACAGAGACACACTCATTCACACATGTGCACACACTCTCATATGCACACCCACCCCCACGGCCCCAGTTCCTGCCCTGCTGCTCCCTGTGGGCAGGGATGGACTCCTTAGGGGCAGCCAGCACAGCCATGAAGGCAGAGGGCCCAGGAGTCCCACTGAGCTCTGACCTCAGCCGCCCTCTTCCTCCCCATGTTCCCCTCCTCAGCTGGCCAGGCTAGAGATCCCAAAGTCTTATGCACAGGAAATGACCGTCCATCCGGCGAACTCGCTTGCTGGCCTTTTTGGCTGCTCCCAAGCCTGCCTTCCGGTCTCAGATTGTGCCTCCTGGGGTCTGTTTCTCTGTGCTCCTACTTTCTGCACAGTGACCTGAATTTCTTTCTGTCAGGCAGAGGGCTGTGGCCCCAACGGCTAGAGGGAAAAAAAGTGAAAACACATGGGGTCTGGACTGGCCATGGGCTCATTGGAAGACAGTCCCGAGACCGTGGGAGGACCAGGAAGGTGCAGGGAAGTAGTGGCACCAGCTCAGAAGAGGAGACACCACACCTGCCGGGGAGGGCACTGGGAGCAGGGTCTGGCTGGAGGACACCAGCAATGGGAGGCGCAGCTATCTGGAGGGTGGGCAGGTGGGGCCGCCAGCCGAGGCAACACACCTGTTGTCCAGGAATAAGGAGAAAAGAAAGGAAGGAAAGAGTAGTAAGTTTACTTCTACTGGTAAGTAGTAAGTTTTCTGGTAAGAAAACTGCATTGAATGGGGCTTTTCTGTACAGTTAGGATAACTGTACTTTCAAGTTTGAACTTGAAAGTCCAAAGATTTCCCCTCATGTTTTGTGAAAGGTACTCTCCACGTGCACACACGCATTTCTGCACGAGCATACACATGCATGCGCGTGTGTACATGTGCACATCACACATGTGTCCTGATGTGTACACTCACCTGTGACCACACAGGAGGCACCACCACTGCCAAGACCGAACACTGGTTCTGACAGTCGACATGCCAATTGGCCTGGGTCCAAGCCAGGCACGGTCCTCCTTTCACGCCCTGGACACTTCCCAGGGGCTCTTTCTGGTCTGTACGCTCGTGATGTACACACAACAACAAAATCACCTAACAACACACTTCTCAGGTATGTCTTTATGTAACACGTAACTGTGGATACCTGTCGTGTATGTATAAGCTAGCATGTGTTATGCATGTTACATGTGTAACACACGGTCACCCAGACATTCTTACTAAAGGGCACTGTTTTACATGGCTTGGCCCTGCCTTCTCCTGACACTGCCTCAGTTAACCTGGGTCTTTGCTCCGCCACACCAGACAGGCAGGCCCAGCAGCATGGAAGATGGCCCAGGATGCACTCAGACTGAGCCCACTCGCCCTCAAAATTGCAGTACCACCCCCTAGAGTCCCCGCCTGCACACCCCCCTGCTCCCCCTGCCCGCCACGAAAACCCGTAAAGAAAGAGCTTCTTCCTTCCCTTCTCCCAGTGATGGGTCTTCATTTTTCTGTTTCTTTCTAGAAGTTTGGCATGACATTGAAAAGGAGATAGGAGGAAACAAAGTTGCCTCTGCCACTACAGCTTGCCCCGCCAGTTTGTCATGACTTTGCTGAATTTCCTCACGTGGCTGCACCATGGCTTACTGACCCTGCTGACGGATAACCAGTTTCCAGGCTGGACCCATCATCTCTTCACCCTGCAGCCGTTATTAACAGCATACTCTCTCTTTGGGTGTGTTTACATGTACATTCATGCCTCTTGTCCCCAGCCAGTGCTATTTCTAGTTTATGAATTGCTGAGCAATAGTTCCCATCCCTGTTTCTTTCAATTTTATTTATTTTTTTAACATCTTCCTTGCATGCATAATCTCCACAGTAGAGAAATCTGGAAACACAGAAGAAGAACCATGTGAGAAGAACCATCCTTGCAGAGGATTTTCCTAATTGCACATAATTCCTTCCCTCTGTGACATGGCTCTCCCCAACAGTTTTCAGCGTTTCCTTGTGGGTACCCCTGAAATCAAACACTGGGAACCCAAGATTACTATGTGGAGTCTCCTATATCTTTGGGGCATTAAAGTAGAAAAATGTCAAGAATTGCATGTGTAACACACATTACTTAAGTAATTTAGTCCCCAATTTAGGACCCAAGGAGGAAACAGAGAAGTAAATGTCTGTTGGTGAAGCTGCCCCAGCCATGGTGCATGTCACTTAGCCAAGCCCCCCAACAGACACCGACGACACCTTGCTCTGTTTGGAGTGAAGTGGACCCTGGTGCTGCAGAAATAGCTGCACATGTATGCACCAAGTTTGTGAGAAAAGGGTGCCCCTCTCCTCATCCAAGGGCTAGATGCAAAGTCCTGCTGAGAAAGTGGCTCCAGCATGACATTCTTGGGGAGTCTGGCTCCTCCCTTTCACTTTTACTTCTCAGCCCCAGGATCACCCTGGTCTATTTGTTCAGCCTGAAGCCAGGAAGCCCCAGGTGGCTCACATACACTGTCCCATGGTCTCGCCTGGTCCCTCTGACCTGGCCCCCATGCCCCCATTCTGCTTTCTGTAGTCTAGCTGCATGGCTGACTCTCCGGTCCTTGAACATGCCAACCTGTTCCCCACATCTGCCTGGTCCCTCTTGTTATAGGGCAACCCCGATATAAAACGGGTTGCCTGGCTGTGGGTCCTCACCCGCGTGCTTACAAGGGACTTATGAATACTCCACTACAGGCACACACAGAAGGTTAATAAAAGGTTTATCTACAAGGGAAAAGGAAATAAGGAAAATGTACAACTCAGGGAGAAAATAGGGAAATAAAGTCTTAAATGCGTCCTACCCGATGCGCCAACCTGGAAACCCAAAGGCACTCTCAGAGCTGGCCGGACGCTGCGAGCTGGTGGGGAGCCAAAATGGGGGACCCCCTCCAAAGCCCACGTGTCTGGCTTTATACCAACCTGGCTGCTTAACCCCACCCTCAGGTCCCAGCCACCTTCCCTTGGGTGGTGATGGGATTTGGAGTTCCCAGTGTCTTTGGCTTTGGCCTGGGGTGGGGGTGGAGTCCACAAAGCCTGTATGGAATTAGCTTTAGGACATCCTGTTCCCCCTAACACTCTGACCCTCCAGGCTTGGGCATTAAGTGTCCACCTCACAGAGTCCTTCCCTCATCATCCTCCACAGAGCAGCTGACCCCCTTCCTCCACATCGCAGGGGGAAAGGGAGCAGGAAAATGAGGTGGCATGAGAGGAAAAGCAGGAAGAAGGGAGAGAAAGGTGAGATGAAGGAGAAGATATGAGGATTAAATGAGGAATGTGGAAGTGAGTATTAGTCAGTGGTTATTTTTTTCTTGTTACAAGATCATCGATGCCTGAAGACTGGACACCAGAACAGACACCTTGATCCCCATCTTGCTGACAAAAGGCTGTGGCCACATCTGCCAGAGATCCCACTTATTCCCTCCCACAAAATGGTCCCCTCAGGCTCCTGTAAAGCCTTGTGCTGTTTCTTCCTTCATTGTCTTTTCTCAGGTTCTTGGTTTTGGCATCTTGGGTCCAAGGACTCACACCCAGCCTGGGGCCCGGGGCCCAGAGTGCTGCCCCAGAGACTGGTGCCTGTGCCCAGTTTCAGCTCGGTCCTGCTCACACGGAACCCTCCTGAAGATGGCTGCCCGGCCCAGCAAGTTTCCTCTATCCTACCCTGGTTCCCGGTCCTCTGCCTTGTCTACTTTCCCGGGATAAACTGAGAACCATCAGTGGTTATAGCCTTAAAGCAAGGAAGTTCTTGCCAAGGATGCTTATCAAGCAACAGCTCTGAGTCAAGGCTTTGCCTCTGGGCTCTCTCAAGATGAAACAAACCGGCTGTCAAATGTGCCCTCTGGCCACAGACCTGCTGAGTCACTCTTCCTGTCTAGAACATCAGGCTTAGCAGTTGTCAGCTCTTTATATAAGTGATAAAAAATTGTTTCAGGGCAAAAAATTCTTCCATGTCTTGGCAGACCCCTCCTGTCACGCCTACTGCTCCCTCAGCGGCGTATTTCAGTCAGTCTTCTCCTTCTGTTCCCCACTCTGTCTCTGGTGAATCCTCTCACCCCCTGCATCTCTGGCCTGTGCCCCGGTTCTTGCATGCATAAATAAATAAATCTTTAAAAAAAAAACTCTTCAAAAACTCACATTTATTGATTTTTTTTTTCTGCAGGTCATTATCTATGCTTAGAATCTAGAATTGAAATAATTGTCTTAAGTAGTGAGAAGCAAAAAAAAGACCCCTTCTTTTTCAACTGGGAAAGCAACATAGAGGGTAAGAAAGGCGGCAGAGGAATTTTCTTTTTTTAAAAAAGATTTATTTATTTATTTATTTATTTATGCATGCATGCAAGAGCTGGGGTGTAGGCCAGAGGTGGGGTTGGGGTGCGGAAGGAGGATTCACCAGAGACAGGGTGGGGAGCAGAACAGGCAGATCTACTGAAATACACTGCTGAGGGGAGCAGCGGGTGAGACAGGAGAGGTCTGCTGTTCCATGGGGGTCAGCTCCCTGGCCAGCGGCAGGATGGAACTCATGCTGCAGTGGCTGGTGATAAATTGATAGTGCTGAGACTTTAACCCCTGTGCCAACAGGGAGGTCCTTGCAGAGGATTTTCCTAATTGCACACGATTCCTTCCCTCTGTGACATGGCTCTCCCCAACAGTTTTCAGTGTTTCCTTGTGGGTACCCCTGAAATCAAACACTGGGAACCCAAGATTACTATGAGGAGTCTCCTATATCTTTGGGGCATTAAAGTAGACAAATGTCAAGAATTGCAATCCTTAAGTAATTTAGTCCCCAAAAGAGATCTACCTACTGGAATTATTCAGATATTAAAGCCAGTTTGACTCCTTGAATTAAATGCATAACATTTAAACAACAAATTGTGGGCAAGCCTGTATCTAATCATGCAGGCAATTGGGAAATGAGCTACATGGTAGTTACATGAATTGATATTTTAATACCACAGATTCATTTCAACCCTTGACCCCACTCAAAATTCACCCACTTTCCAAACCTTAAATCATATCATTTTGGCATTACTATTAATCTGTACAGGGATGAATAAGATTTTATAATAAGCCCAACATTTAATATACCCCATGAAACCAAACCTTTTATCCCAGGGAGGGATCAGTCTACTTTCTAATTTTACAAAGTGATCCACTGATCTCTCAAAACAAACTTGAAATTTATGTATTTATTTATTTCCTCGACCACCCCCTTCCTTCTGTCCTTTTGTTCTTTTCTCCCTGCCCCTCTCTCTTACCCTCAGACCCTCACGATGTTTGTTAATGGCCGCAAGTTATTGTAAGTATTTGACTTCATCAAATCGCCTGCTGTGTAAATGGCCAGTAGGCCAGAATTTATTTTTGTTACTCTGACTTGCTTTACTACACATAATTCTCTCAAATTGCCTCTATTGTGCTAAAAATGGCTGCATCTCATCTTTCTTTATGAGTAAGCAGTTTCCATAATGTGAATATATCACATCTCTTTGATCTAATAGTCTGTTTTGACTTGTAGCTGCTTCCTTATCCTAACTACTATAAATAATGTTGCAATAAGCATTGCAAAGCTTATACTTTTTTTTTTTGCATTGATAGCTTCATATTCTTTGAATAGAAGTGCAACAATGTATTTCTGGGTCACAGGTTATTTCTAGGTTTACTTCTTTTTTGGTTCCCCCAACCCCCATCCTTCTATCAAGATGTTTATTTTTTGAAGGTAAACCCAATTCACTATAATGGCTGCTCTGGTTTACATTCCCTCCAATAGGGTAGGGTTCCCCTCTCTCCACATCTCTCCAGCATTTGTTGTCAAAGATCTTTTAAATATGTGCCAGTCTCACAGGTGTGAGGTGGTATTTCAATGTGGTTTTAACCTGCATCTCTCTCACTAGAAATAATGATAATCACTTTTTCATATTATCTGTTGGTCCTCTGAATGGCTATCAATACAAACTTCTTTTACTGCATTGGAAATCGGTACCTTCACTCTCAAATTACTTTGAAAAGAATGATGTCATTTGATCTCTGGTGATAACTGTAGCCAAGTTGGTGAAAACCACAAGACAATGCCATATTCTGTTCTCAGTGGTTTGCCCTAAACAAGTTTCCTGACTGGATTTCAATTTAGGAAAAATTATGGAGTGTGTGCCACATTCCAGGCAGTGGACATGTGACAAAGACATCGTCCCTTTGACACAAGGACTTCAGGGGAAAGTAGTAATGTCCTAAAATAAGCCATCCTCACCTGGTGCATTCAGTGCTCCAAGGATCTAGAAAAGGTAGCAATTAACTATGCCTAATGAGGGGTCATGAGAATTGAGGTGGCAGGTGATGAGAAAATCTGCTAAATTATCACATAGATAGAAATGAAACCAAAAATAGCACATTCTAACTTTAATAGTATAAAGAACTAAGGGCAAGAGGGGATATTATGTTACTTAAGTGGAATTGTGAATCACTGCTGTCATGTCTTCTTAGACATCCATCACTATGTTTATGTATGAAACTGACTCATCACTGGAAAATTTGATAAACTGAAAGTCCCATTTCCTTATATAGAGAAAGGTGCATCAGCATCTGAAACCTCTTACCCTAGAAAAAAATCATCATTAAATAGGTAATTCTATTTTCTGGAAAATTTTAATTGCAAATTCAATTACTTAATGGTTATAGGACTTCAGATTATCTGTTTCATCTCAAGTAAATTACACAAAATGATCATATCCCCCTAACTACCATCCAGGTCAAGAAATAAAAGATTATCAGCTTCCAGAAATTTCCCTTATCTCCTGCTTACTCTCTAACACCCAAGTTGAAAATCCTGACTTCTGAAACTATAGACTAGCTTGGTCTAGTAAAGAGTTTATAGAAATATGGGCCTCCCTGGTGGCGCAAGGGGGTAAGCACTGCACTATGAAGCAATCTACAGCCTCTGTAGCACAAGTTCAATCCCCGGCCAGCCAGGGAGCTACCCACATGGCGCAGCAGACTTCTCTTGTCTCGCCCACTGCTCCTCTCAGCAGTGTATTTCATCAGTCTGCCTGTTCTGTCTCTGGTGAATCCTCTCATCCCCACCCCCCACCCCCACATCTCTGGCCTGTATCCCAGCTCTTGTATGCATAAATAAATAAATCTTTAAAAAAAAGGGTTTATAGAAATAGAATGATATGATATGTATTCTTTTAAGCCTGATTTATTTCATTCAGAATTATGTTTATGAAATGCATCAAAATTGCATATGAGTACATATGCATTAATTTTCATTAGTGTTAAAATTAGCAATTTCAACAACTATCTTGTCAGATATTTTGTTTTTCAGGTTTAGGGATATTAGGAATCATACTGCCATTAATATTTTTATGCATGGTTTTTAGAAAATGAGGTTTTCCTTGTTTATATCTAAAAGAAAATTGCAAGGATACAATTAATTTTTTGGCTTCAGTTATAGTTAAACTGTCAACAGCTTTGCACACTGGTCAAATAATTTTACACTCCCAGGTGAGCATATGAGAGGTGCTGTTATTCCATAACTTTTCAGCTCTTAACATTTTCAAATTTTCCTTGGAGTTTTGAACTTCCATTTCCTTTATATTTAATGTAATTGATGGTTTTTATAAAGGTTTGGAAGTCATTCGTATGGTCCATGTTTTCAACTGGCTTATCTATCATTTTCTTAATTTGGAGAAAACCTATGTTTTCTAGCTATGAGGCTTTATTGGTTGCAAGTATACAAATATCTTCTTGAAGTCTGCGGTTGGCTTTTAAAACATTCTTAATGAGTTTTTGATTAACAGCTTCTTAATTTTAATGTAGTCCAACTTAGCAATTTTTTTATTTTATAGTGAATGGGGGTTTTCTTTTTCCTAGCACAAGATCAAAAAGATTTCTCCTATATTGTCATCCAGTTATTTATACTTTCACATTTTCATTGACTGAGTATAATCCGAAATTGAGTTCTGGTGTGTAGTATATAATAGGTGTCATGAGTTTTTCTGCATGCACAGCCTATTGACCCATTAATGTTTTTCACAATGACTACTTTTCCCACTGTTCTGCAGTGCCACTTGTCACAAGTCAGGCATCCAGATTAGAAGTTAGTGTCTGGACTCAAAATTCTGATCAGTTGGTAAATTTGTCTCTTTTCCATTCATCGAAATTCTGTCTTAATTATAATTGCTTTATAATATGTCTCATTTTGTGACAGTGTGAGTTCCTCCATCTTGATATCTTTTTTCAAGAGTATATTGCCTGTTTTTGTCTGTATTTTCATGTAATTATCAAATCAGATTGTCGATTTCCACAAATTATCATGCAGGGCATTTGATTGATGCTATATTTAATATATAAAACAATTTTGGAACTTAAATCCTTATTATGTTAGTTTTCTAATCCACTGATATGCTATGTCTCTCCAAGCACCTCACAAGCACACACCACACAGGGTGGACACCAGCCAATGGCAGTCCCTTCTCCTGGGTTTGATCTGGGTGTCAGATAAAACTTAGCACAAATACGCAGAAAACAACACAATGTCCTGCTCTCTGCTATGCCTCCTTGCTACATGTTAGTCTCAGAAGCACTTTCTTTTTCCTTTTTCTTTTTGTTTTCTGCTATAAAAACTCAATAAACCAGTCATCTTAGTATCTCTGCCAGCCCAGGGAAATGGAGGCTTAATCTGTTTCTGGGAGTTAGGGCCTCGCACAAAAGCAGCTTGGAGCCATAGTGTTGGCAGGTAGATGGGGGTGTTACCCATCAGTGCCCTCAGGACTTCCCAAAGGAGATTGCTTCTGTGGGGTGACTCCAGAACTTTCCATTCATGCAAACAATGAAGTCTAAGACAATTTGCCCACATGAAAGAAGCAGCCCAAGGCCCTTCCTGAATGCCCACACCCTCTCCACCTCCATAGCCACTGCACATTCTGAGCTGTGTTCTGTGTGGAAGACCACAGAATCAGCCCCCACCCTCTTCTCTACCCTGTAAGGGACCTCTGAGGCCAAGAAAGAGGTCTGTTTTTTCCCTCAAGGAAGCAAGGGAGCTATGCTAGCAGAGGCAGGCAGGGGGGTCTGCTGCCCCCAGATTCCTCAGCCTCAGTGTGACTCTGTGCCCATGTATAAGCACAAATTCCGCATTCTGCTGTGCTGAACTTGTCGCCCCCAAACCTACCTGGATTGGCCAACAGGGGAAGCGAGTAGACTTCTGGGGATGTCCAGATGTCTGAAGATGTGATAAATTCACATAGGAGACCAGTTGTCCATATAAATTCAACAGTGATTCACATGTTGATTCTGGCAAATAATTCTAACAAAAAATAATGGGAACAATCAGTGTTGCTGTCCTTTAAATTTAAAGCTTCTAGTCTTTGACAAGTTGTGAAGTACTAGAAGCAGCCTCCTTCAACAATTTCTAGAGCAGATAAATTCAATTTCAATGACACACAGGGAATATAATATTTTTTGATGAACTTTAAATTTTCAAATAATTATAGCTTCACAGTTATGAAAACAGTACCATGATGCCCCATATAGACTTCACCTCATTTTCCTCAAAGGTTTATATCTTATGATCTGGGACCATGGCATTAACACCAAGAAACTGACATTGGTCGCGTGTGTGTGCAACTCTGCTTCATTTTATCAGCTCTGTAGGATCTTCTATCACCACAATGAGTCACAGGCTATCTGTCACCACTAAGATTCCCTTAATCTGCCCTGAAATTCAAACTTACCCTTCCTGCCCACACACCATCTGGACACCTGAACCATAAGCCTGTTCTCCCCACTTTAATTTTGTTACTTGGAAATGCTTTATACATGGAGTGATATAGTGCACGATCTGCTCAGCACTGAACAGCCAACAGTGCATTTCTTTTTATTGTTGGGATATATTCCATGAAACCAACCAACTACTTTGTTTTCATATCTCATGTGGAGCCTCTTCTTTTGGGAGACAGAGTACATGGCTTCAAGGCAGACCACTGGTAGCAGCAAGGGAACAATCCCCGTGACTGCTTGACCCGTGCATCTGGCTTGGTCCAGCCTGTATCTGGCCTCTTGACCCCATCTTATCTCCACTTTAGGCCACTGAGGAAAGACCCTGCCCTGGGGCATGGGTGGGGTTGTAAAACACTAGACAAAACCCTTTGGAGGACATTGCTACTGACGGCTTTTCAGCAAATCACCCATAACATCAAGAGCATGCTCACACTCTGTATAAGCCCATCATAAGGGTTTTGGAGGTATAGTAATAAAACAGTGCGAAACCTCACCCCACTCTACCTACTGGCCCAGTGCTTACTCACAGCTGAGTGCTTGTTATCTGTCTGGAGTGTGGAGGCATAAGGATACCACCAAAGGACTTTATCCATCTTCTCATCCCCTCCACAACCTTAACGCCTAGCAGGGTGTAAGAACCCAGAGAACTTTCAATGAATGGTTCTGAATTTTTCAAATACTCAAACAAGTGCTTGAAGTGAATATTGAAAGAATTCAGGGAAGGGAGAGATGACTTGGTGTGATCTGGGCAGGACAGCTTTCACTTCACAGGCAGGGACACATGCATGAGGTCCTGAACGGGTGTGCAATTAAATCCTTTCCTTGGCACCTCACCAGTCTGCAGAGGAAGGAAAACTTGGGTTGACCCTGGACCCATATACACTGTGTAAGCCGACACTCAAGAGTTAAACAGCACAAAGCCTTTGTATTAAATGAGTTCCAGATTTAGGATGAAATCTGAGTAGATACATCCCAGGCTCCATTCCCTGGGAAAATAAAAGGGAAAAAAAGGTGAATCTCACTGATGGTGCTGGAGAAATTTCCTCTGAGAGAGACCAATATTCAGGGAGGGGTCAGGGAGGGTGAGGAACCGTATTGCCTCCACGTTCCAAGCTTGTGATTCCAAACCCAGAGCAGATGGGGAGCGTTAAGTTGCATTTCTGAGTGGGGTTATAAATGGCAGTAATCAGCACGAGGTAGCCTTGGCATTTCCTGAAAACTCCACAGCAGCCTTGTCAGGGTCACTCAACATTCCACAGCAAAAAGCTGCAGCAGACCCTGCTGTTTGGGGCAATTAAAATGAAAAGGCAGAGACTGGCAGAGTGGATAAAATAATGACCCAACTCTGCTGTTTAGAAGTTCTCTTCAAACTCAACAACGTAGTTATATTGAAAGCAAAAGGATGGAAAAAGATATGCCATGAGACTAATAATGAAAAAAGGGGCACAGGTGGCTATATTAATATCCAGTAATGTAGGCACCAGGGTGAAGAAAATAAAACAAAGCACTACACAAAAGTAAAAGGATCAATCTACCAGGAAGACATTACAATTCTAAACATATACACAAACCACTGAGTCTCAAAGTATGTGAAGCAGAAACTGACAGAGCTGAAAGGAGAAACACAAATCCACGCTTATAGCTGGAACTTCAATCCCACTTCTCATTATCTAACAGAAATATAGGAGGGAGAAGCAGAGAGAACAGAGACCTGAAGAGTACAATTTACCTGTAGGGTCTAGTTGGCACATACAGAACTGCCCGCTCAAGGGCAGCAGAGTACGCATAACTGTTCAAGCATCCATGAACATTCACTAAAATAGACCGTATTCTGGACAAAAGCCAAATATCAAGACTTTTAGAAGAATTGGCAGAATTTATTATGTCAGCATAATGGAATCAAGTTAGAAATCAATAACAACAGTAAGAGGAAAATGTAAAAAATGTGGGAATTAAACAACATGCTTCTATATAACTAATGGATTAAAAAGGAAGTTGCAGAGGAAATGAAAAAATGTTGACCTGGATGATAAATGAAAATGTAACTTAAGGAACTATGTGGGCTGTGTCTAAAGCAGTGCTGAAAGGAAAATTTATAACATTAAATGCTTACATTAGAAAGAAGAAAAAGTTTCATATCATAAATCTAAATCCCAGCCTCGAGAAACTGGAAAAGAAGGACAAAGTGAACTGAAAGCTAGCTGAAAAAGCAAATAAAAAGATCAGAGCAGAAGTCAATGAAATTGAAAATGTAAAATGATTGAAAAAACTAATAAAACTGGAAAGTGATTCTTAAAAAAAAAAAAACTGATAAATCTCCAACATCTCCACCAACCATTTTCACTAATAATAGGCATGAACTAGACTCTAACTACAGATAATGCAACCATTTAAAAAAATCAAAGATAACAAGGAAATACTTATGAACAACTTTATGGCCATAAATTTGGATATTTGGAAGAAATGTGTCAATTCCTTGAAAACTTAAAGCCTCCAAAACCAAGATGAAATAATCTGAGGAGCCTTATGATAAATAAATAAATTGAATTCATAATTTCAATTTTGAAAGCTTTCCAGAAGAGCCTCCCTGGTAGCACAAGGGGTTAAGCATCACACTGTGAAGCAATCCAAACCTCTGCAGCACAAGTTCAATCCCCAGACTGCCAGGGAGCAATCCACATGGTGAATCAGACCTCTCCTGTCTCACTCGCTGCTCCCCTTAGCAGTGTATTTCAGTTAGTGTGCCTGTTCTGTTCCCCACTCTGTCTCTGGTGAATCCTCTCACCCCCCAAATCTTTGGCCTGTGCCCCAGCTCTTGTTTGTATAAATAAATAAATCTTAAAAAAAAAAAAAAGGGTTTCCAAAAGAGAAATCTCCAGGCCCTAAAAAATCTACAAAACAACATCTCTTATGAATTTACTTTAAAAAAAAAATCAGTAAACCAAATCCCACGCTTTATAAAAGAAATTAAGCACTACAACTTGGTGAGATTTATTCCAGGTTTGCAAAGTGTTTCAACATTCTAAAATAAATGAAATCTACCATATCCACAAGGTAAAAGGGAAAAAAATTATAGATCACATTGATTGACACAAAGAAGCTACTTTACGAAATCCGACATCTATTTGTGATTTAAAAAAAAAAAAGAACACCGAAATCACAGCAAGATTGGAATAGAGAGGAAGTACCTTAATGGATAAAGAGCATTTACAAAAACTTTACAGTTAATACCATGCTCTGTAGTAACACACATAGAGTGCTCCTAAATTATATACAGCATTATAAACTAATGTTCCTGCAACAAAAATGATACAACTTAAAAACTAATATCAAATATATCTATAAATTCCCCAAATATTTGGAATCTAAACAACACCCTTCTAGATAACCCATGGTCAGGGAATAAGTCAAAAGGAAAATCAGGAAGTGTTTTGACCTGAATTATAATGAAAACAAACCATATGAAAAATTGTATGTTGAGGTAACACAGGGAGTTGAGGGAATTTATAGCTTTACTTCCATATTAGAAAAAACTCAATTCCAACATCATACATGGCACATATTTTATCAGATTTTTACATGGTTTTAATGTAATTGCATGTGGTAATATTTTACCTTCCAACTTCTAATTCTAATAGAAATGAAATTAATTTTTGTATTTTGACTCTATATCCTGCAATTGTGTTATAGCACAATTATAACAATGGTAATTTTTTGGTAAATTCTTTGGAATTCTTTATATCTTACAGCTACTCGTGCTAGGTGCTTATAGAGACTACTATATAATCTTTAAAACTTTTTTTTACCTTGGCATACTGACTAGAATTTCTAGTACAATGGTGAACTAGAGCAGTGAGAACAAATATCCTTGCCTTGATACTGATCTTAGGGATAAAGGAACCCATCTTTCTCCATTAAGTATAATGTAAATGTGTCTTTTAGTAAATGCCCTTTTGAGTGAGGAAGTTTCCACATTTTTATTCTTTCGATCAATTAATATTTGCAGCAACATTGGTTCACAGTCCTCGGGTGTACATCACCACACCACACCCACCTGAGCACCTCACCATCCTCTCCCAGGGAGAGCATGACACGCTCAGTGTGCAGACTCAAATACGCAGGTGACCAGCCAGCCCCCTCGCCCACCCTTCTGAGAGGCCAAGGCCTGCCCTGTTTCTGGACAGGAAGTACAAAGGGACACCAAATCACACTCGCAGAGCCAGGCCCTCCAGACTAGAGGATGCTCTGAAGGAACCCCGAGCCAGTGTCCGTTTCCCTGGGACTTTGTCTGCTTCCCAGCCCATGCTCCTGATAGAGGGGCCTGCCCAGAGACACATCCATTTCACTTCTGTCACAAGTCCTGGTTCCCAGGCACTTCCAAGATCCTTTTTACATGTTTAGATTTCAATCCCTGTGTGGGAATATTTCAACAGAGAGCTTGCAAGGAAACCCTGACCTGTAATTATGGAAAACAAGAATGGAGATGTTTCCGTTAATACTGCTCCCGATAAACCACCTACTCTCTTAGACAAACATTATTTGGCAAAGGATGAGGTGGACTGGAGGTCGCATTTGGAGTCTTCCCACACGAAATCCCAGGCCCTCATCATCACCAGTGTCTTGCTTTCCCCGGGCGTCTTTCAAAAATCCTTGTACTCCGGAGGGTTGTGGAAGCAGCTTGGCCTAGTTTTGCCTTCATTGAATTCTAGGAGCAGCTTCCTCCCTGGACATCAAAGGGCTCTGGCAGCCCAGCTCTGCTTCCAAACCAGAGCTCACCAAAGTGTTTACTAAAGAAGGAAAGTGATTCAGGAAGCAGCTGTGAGAAGGACCTCGCTGTCCCCTGGGGTTCACGCTTGGCCATCTGTGTCTCCTCTCAGGGCTAATCTCGCCAGTTCTCAGAGAAGCAGCCCATTAACTTGGACAGCTGGGAAAATGATGGAAACCATCTTTTTTAAAACATTCTTTATTATACAGTGTTTATGTTTCAGGATCCGGGGGACTTTCGAACATTGACCTTTTTACCAGCATCCTAGCCCAGAGGTGTGGGTGCTGGGAACGCAGGCAGGGTCTCACTCTTATGACACAGATCCCAGGCAGGCTCACAAGAGCCAGGGACACAGTTTAGTGTCATTTTGTAGCTTGGATGCAAGGGCTGGTTCAGTTTTTTTTTGGTCCAGGTACCCCAGGAGGCTCAGTTTCTAGAGTATGGCCTCCAAATGCAGTTCCTCACCTGGGAACTGTATTGTACGAGGCGCCCCCATCCATCTCCCTCATCCAATGGTAAATCTGTTTTCTCCTGACTCTGGTTAGCTGTAATTCCCAGATGTTCTGAGCTCTCTTTTTAGAAAAATAAATGCAGAACAGGATGCTGGGTCACGAGGACTCTGATTGACTCTGAAAAATAATAAACTTTAAGGAAAGGAATATTTTCCCTTTCAGAGAAAAACAGTTTCACAGAAAGGTCGACCCACAATTTTTAATATAAAATTTCTAAAACTGCTCCAAATTTGTTTCCCTTCTGTTTTGATTTTTACATGCAGAGCTGCATCGGTGGGTCTCTTTTGACATATATTTGACTCAGGAAAGATAAGTCTACTCAAAATGTTTCCCTTCTTCACATCAAATGTGAGTCTTCAGAGTTTAAAGATTTTAAGGAAAGCTCGCTATCTGTTTCTAAAAGATCATATTCTCCCATGAATTTTGGCACACAAAGTGCTAATCAGACATACAAGCAGAGGTAGGTGTTCATCCTAAAAGGAGAGGAGCGACCCGTGTGTCGGTGAATGACGCAGGGTCCTAGTCAAAGGCTGAAGCACAGGTGAGTGAGAGACATCAAGGTCCTGAGGTGTAGGGTTGGGGCTCAAATGCAGTCCATCGAGGGAGGAGACACAGGCTCATGGGGAGGAGGAAGGGTTTGAAATGGGACTAAGATTTCCATGTGCATCCATGACTTAATACTTTGTGAGTCTGGGGACTTCCTTCTGCAACATGTTGGTCCCTATTCTCTTAAAAGATCCTGGGACAGTGTAGGCGCTCCAGCAGAAGGGCACTGCCCCCTGTAGACTCGGTGAGCCCCTCAGTTGGACCCATGTGGCACCCTTGTGCTAGGCCAACAGTCCAGCACTAGAGTGGGGCTCACTGATGGTTCTCTACACATCTACAAGGATTGCACACTTGCTCTAGAAGTGCAGGCAAAGCAGCTCCTCCCAGGTCTCTTGAGGACACTGGCAGCCTTATGGGGCTCTGTTCACACTTTCTTTAAAGCAAAAGGTGCAGACGAGCTTCTATTCTGCTAATATACAAATGAAAACAAATACACATAAGTACCTGCAAATGCATGAAAATATCTACACACAGGAATATTTCTCTGTATGGCTATAAACCCACAAACAGGTGGATCTGGCCATTCTTGAACAATCAGTTCAAAGGTAAATATGTGTAAACTGTTTTTCATAACTGCATTACTACAGAAAAAAAATCAAAATACTGTAATCATCCATTTCTACTGTATTTCATTTGCAACCTACTTCTAGTAACCTTTGTATGTGTGTAAGTGTATTTGCTATTATTTTAATAGTATTGACAATGATAATGTTTGTGATATCAGTCTTCCTCTGCTCTGTCTCCTTCTACCTACCCACTCATTGATTAAACATGAACTGAATAAAAATAATCTAATAAAATAAGCTGTCCCTTCTAGAAACTGAGGGTGATAATAAATAGTAGTTTTGTCTAAACTTACAAGTAATCATTTCACAATATATCTAAGTCGTTACTCTGTAGACCTTACACGTGCACCATGCTGCAGGTGAATTATATCTCAATAAAAATGAAAAAATGTTGATCCATAAAATTCAAAATTGGGACCCCAGCCAAGGCCATTTACTAGCGGTTAGAGTTTGTTTGTCAGGCTGCACGGCACAGACACAGAGCCTAGGCCTGTCTCCACAAGGTCCCTTTTAAGATGGCAGGAGGCATCCTTCAGCATCACTACGTCCACACTCTCGCCTGGGCTCCAGATCAAGCTATGGGCAGCGTTTCTTTCACAGCGGCCTCTCCCAGTCTGCCTGTCAGCTGCTCACCGGGAGCCCCTGCTGGGGGAGGGCTATTTTCTGCTGAAGACATCGGGTTACTCAGAGCCCATTCTCAGCTTGACCAATTGGGGAAACAGAGGTCCAGTGAAAGAAGAAGTGACCACTGAGTCAGTTGATCAGAAGGACATTGGAGAGGAAACAAAATGCGGAAAGCAAACCCAAAAGTACCTTGAAAAATAAAAATGAGGTTAATGTCAGTGGTCCTCTGGCGCCCCTTCGGCCCGCGCCACCTCCTTGGTCGAGATAGAGGTAGAGTCTGGGTTAATGAATGAAATATCTAAGCAAATTTTAATGCCAATCCTCAGATATTTTAGAAAGGTTAGAGAATAGAGGGAATTTTGGAGCTCACAGGACAGGAAGGAGGAGAGGAGGAAAAGATGGAATTAGGATAAACGACATGATTTACCTGAAGCTGCAGCTTTGGTTAGAAGACAGGACTGCGTTCCCCTCTAACTGCATGATGCAGGCTGTCCGGGGTCCCGGGGTCCCTCCCCTGGGAGCAGGGTCTGCTAAGCCTCACTTTACTTCATGTCACTGGCCCGCAACTCAAAGTTTATTCTGACTGAGCCTGGGAGAAAATGCAGGCCTGAGCATGGGAAACTCCAACATCGCAAATGGGGCCCGAGGGAAACAACTTGCCAGCCAGCTGCCTGCCTTCGGACACAAGGGAAAATCACAGGCCCTTGTCAGCTTTCAGACTTGGAACCACAACCTCCAAGACCAGGACCTCAGACCAGCTCGAGGCTGAGCCAGCAAGGGCCTCGCTGCCTCAGGTAGGCAGGGCACGGGTGCCAGCTCTGCTCCCTGTGGACGATCCAGCTGACCTCACGATCATCGACTCCCCCATTAATTAGGGGAAGCAATGCCTTAGTGCCTTCTACCCGCATTCTCCAAAACAGTTCCCCATCCCTTGGCTGATGCTGCCGTCTCTTGTAAAGACCTAGATACTGCCTGCCCGTCACTGCCTTGGTGGGTCTCTGTCCTGCAAATAAGTTTGTGCACACCAGTGTCTTGCCACGATGTTTGGCTGGGAATCATTTCTTATTAAGCTTTAAATTAAAAAATGTTGAAGACATCGCTTGTCCCTGGCTTTGTCTAAGGAAGTGAGGACCTGAGCACCCCTCACCTGGGGATGAATTCCAAGCTTCCTGCCACCTTTGCCCTCATCCTTCAGGCTCCACTCATGTTGACCGACTGCCCCATCCCCCAAAGCACATTAATACCCAGTCAACACAGCGGTGCCCTTCTTGGTCTCTGCAGAGTCAGTGGAGGAGTCTAGGGTAATTATTCTAAGGGCTGCTTTCAGAAAACAGTGAACCCCTCTTCCGTCTCACAAAATACATGTCACAGAGGAGAAACCCTCTGCAATGTACTTGCTGCTCTGCCAAGGGAATGTGTGGCCCTGGCACAGGTAGCCGGTTTGGGAGTAGCCGAAAAACCCTGTCCCTACAAAGAAATTACACTGTAGCACAAAACCAGAAGCTCTCTTTCTTAAAGATCCAGACAAAACCAGGGAGCGGAAGCAAGGCCAGTGTGATTACCTCCAGGCTGTAGTTACCATGAGCACCGAGCTCTGAGCACCAGGCCACAGACACAGGCAGCAGGACATCACCCCAGGGCATTCGTGTGTGGGAATGGGCTGTGCCCCTGCAGCAAGGGGCAGGGATATCTTTTCTTCAGGGGCTTATTTCATCCAATTTCCCAAGTAGAGCTGTAAAACAGGGGGGTGAGACCCCAGGACAGGACAGGCCCACCCTGTGAGCTTGCACTGGGGTTCAGGAGGACTTCTACAGTAAAGTAGGAACTGAGTGACTAAAAGATTCATCCAAAGATTTGCAATTTGTGATAAGAGCCTGGGCTGGGCCTCCCTGGTGACTCAAAGGGTTAAGTCTCATCTCTATGAAGCTATCAGCAGCCACTGCAGCAGGAGTTCGATCCCCAGCCAGGGAGCTACCCACATGGCACAGCAGCCCTCTCCTGTCTTGCCCGCTACTCCCCTCAGCAGTGTATTTCAGTCAGCCTGCCTTTTCTGCTCCCCATTCTGTCTCTGGTGAATCCTCTTACACCCCACACCTCTGGCCTGTACCACAGTTCTTATATGCATAAATACATTTTTTTTTTTAAAAAAAAGAAAGAACCCAGGACACTGGGCACCCATCCCAGCACCTCCATCTGTGTTACATGCCTCCTGACCTGCTGCAGAAGCAGGTCAGAAGTGGAGACCTGGTCAGGCAGGTGACTGTGAATGTGAAGCACAGCAGAGCAGATGTTGCACACATGTTAGAATCTCAGCAATTTAATTTTTCTTAAAAGTTGGTTGCAAAATCCTAGTTGTAATGTTGTGGATATTGTTTTCTACTTAGTGGAGACATTCATTGCACTGGGTAAATGTCACACCTGAGTCCAGGTTTGGCCTCTTGGGGGCAGGGGGGGGGACACTTTAAAAGAATAGCCCAAAGCAAGTGGCACTCCACATGGACTGCTGATCCCCATCTCACCTCTCCAGGGACGGTTAGGGGTCGTGTCTCCAAAGCAGCATCTGCCTATAGCATTAAAAGTATTTCTTGCACTCACTGTGGGGGGATGTATGAAGAATCAAGGGCCAGTCTGCAGACAGAAGGCAGCCTTGGGCCAGGAGACCAAGGCATAGCCACTAAAGGGCCAGCACCCCAAGATGGTGGCCAGGGCCTATAGCAGGTCTTGATGGACTCCTTTAGGACAACTGCCCATCAGTGTTCTTTCAGGTATTAGTAGGAATTTCAGAGGCAAATGAAGCCCCATTAGCTTGGGAAGCCCTGGAGTACACAGTAACAATCTTGCTTGGTGCCCCAACCACACACTCCTTAGAGGGAAGGACAGAGAACTTACTAGAAATGCAAAGTCGTGGAGTTTTAGAGCCAGTAAATCTTGACTCAACCTTGTCCTCTGTGTAAACTTGGAGAGGTATTCCCCTGTATCGTTTGCCCATCTGAGTAAGGGAGTATTTGTGACTGCATGGAACTTACTCATTACACAGGAAGGTGCCCAGAACAAAGGAGGTGTGTAATAAACGCTAAGTCTTAAAATTGTAATTGAAAACAGGGCCCAGAGAGTATCAATTGGCCCCAGGTCACCCAGCCTCTTCCTTGCATTTCTTGTCTCCAGTATTCTTTACAATGCTCTTTGCTGAGAACACAAATTGCATGTGAACGTATTTTTCGCATAAGCATAACAAATCAAATAGAAGTTGCCAGATGTTTCCATTTCACAGAAGAATGAAGTTAATGGATGTATGTATATCAGGCTCCAACTTTAGATTTAAAGAGAGATCGCTGAACATGTGCAGCCATAAAAGATGTCTAGCGTGGTATTTCAGCATTCCAGGGGGGCACACACCACCATTTGTTCACATCTGGTTTCCATCAGGCCTGAAGTGTTACATAAATACATGCAGGGCTTACAGGGGGAGGAGGACTCCTAGAGATAGTCAGGCTTTGTTCTGGTTAAGCACTGCAGTCAGGGGTGCTGCCTGACACCCTCCCATGGGACAGACCTCTCCGGTCCCATCAGTGAGGCAGGGGCCGGGCTACCACACGAACCTCCAGCCTTTCCAGCCTCACCCATGTCAAAAACTCCTGGATGGTCAATCTCTCAACAAACCTGTCTCTTTATAGACATCTGGCAGAGTTCAGTTTAGAAGTGAGAGAAGAATAAAACAGCCCATTGACCCTGTGGAATTCATCCATCCACCCTCCCACCTTTTACTCACCCATCTACCCCTCCACTCCCCCACCCACACCTCCACCCACCCCATCCCTCTATTCAATAAATATGAGCTCTTTGTGTGTGCAAAGCACGTTCTAGGCACAGGAAATGCAGCAGCAAATGAATCAGGCGTGGAACTGGCCCTTGTGCCACACTGCAGAATGAAGGAAGACATTAAGTAACTGCACAATTACTCATTGACCGAGGTGCTAAATTCCCGGGAGAATCCCAGTGCTCTGAGAGCGTGTAACAGGAGACGCCGGCTGACAGGGAGGCCAGAGGAGGCTTCCGGAACACAGAGGACGTGCGGCGTGGCAGCCTCAAAGCCCAGCTGCAGCCCCTGGTCTGACTCTCGCCACTGCTTTCTCGTGGTTTGTTTGGCTTCTCCCAATTCTGCTGGTTTGACTGTCAGCTCTTCCAGCAGAAGCCCCTGAAACAAACTACTCCTTCTCTAGGCAAATCTATTAAAATTTCCCTACTCTGAAATCCAAGCAAGGATTGAATCTCATGATGACAATGTCCCTTCACCACACGGGACAGGGCAGACAGGGATGCTACAGCCCACTGTCCCGAGCGCTAGGCCCCCAGGTCACAGTCCCTGCGTGTGGGATGGTGGCAGGTGTGTAATGACGGTCACTCCCCAAGCTGCCAGCATCTTTGAACTACCCCAACTGACCCACACACAGGATAGGAGGCTCCTGCCTGCTTCCTAGACACATGTTAATTTGGAAAACCAGGAAGAGAGGGGCCTTCTTGTCTCCGTGAGGCACTTGTGAAAAACAAGCAAACACTTCAAGGGCGGGAACAGTAATCTTCTAAACACATGTAAGTCCCAGCGCCCAGACCGACTTCGCCCTAATTACGAGCAAGCGGCGCCAACACCAGCCACTGCGTCCTGGCTGCTCAGGCAGAAAGCAGTAGGGGCCCTTGTTTCTTCTTACCCTTTCTTTAAAAAAAAGAAAAAGGGCATATTTGCTGTTTTTTAACTGTCTAAGCTCAAACTACAGGCCACTTTTGCCCACACAGAATTTATATAAAATATAAATGTACCCTAGTTGTCTATTTTCCTTTATCCTCTGTGACATCATCCAAAAGTGTGCAAACACAAGAATGTGATACTTTATTGAGTTGAGTGTAAATTCAAGCTCCAGTAGATGGGATCTGACAAGTAACAAAGAACTGTCTACGCACATCTCCTGCCTCTCCAGGTCGAATGTTCTTTTGGTTTAAACTTAGTTTTACTCTATGAAAATTGGTTGTTTATTAAATAAAATGTGGAGAATATGGAAAGTACCAAATAAAGACTAGAAATCACTCGTGGCAACCCCATCCTGTCTTTTTTTTTTTCCTAAATAAAAGAGCTGGTGCCTCGGCGGCACCTCTGAAGTCCTGTGAACCCACAGTCATGTCATCTCCAGCCTCCCTGAGATCACACTCAAAATGTTTTCTGGCCCTTAACTTGCATTTCTGATCCTGCACTAGGGGAAATGAGCACAGTTTTGCATGGATTTAATCCCACACCAACATCGATACCCTCCCCCACCAAATCTCAGAAAACGACCAGTTTTTGCCATGGCTGACCTATTTTAGCAAAAGCGCCCTTGAGCCCCCATACCAGGCATGAGAACCTCCTCTAGCCTCCTCAGCCCACAGTGTGTAAATTCAGATCAAAGGCCAATGACAAATGGCACTGTGTCTCCCACAGGATGGGAACACTTGACTTCCATCCAGCCCTCAGACATGGAGGCCTGTGCCAAACAACTTTGCTCACAGCCACAAACACCAGTGGGACAGAATGAGAGGGACAGCTCACCTGTTGGGGCCAGGCCAAGGGCTTCCCTGGCTGTGTGTTGACTCAGCACATGCTCCTGGTCAGATGTTCAAAGAGGAATAAAGTTTGAACTACATGAATGAGCAATACCTCAACCCACTGTAAATATTCATTATACCCATAGCACTACAGCCATATTCCAGGTCCCCCACTGTAACAGTCTGCTGGGTGGCTATAACAAG
This sequence comes from Talpa occidentalis, assembly GCF_014898055.3. Classification (NCBI taxonomy): domain Eukaryota; kingdom Metazoa; phylum Chordata; class Mammalia; order Eulipotyphla; family Talpidae; genus Talpa; species Talpa occidentalis. The sequence continues at coordinate 103,303,198 of NW_023605083.1, read as the reverse complement.
CATCACCCAGTGGGTGGTTTATATCACAGGGAGTTACTGTGTCCCAGTGCTGGGGCCTAGATGTCTGAGATGAAGGTGAAGATGAAGTGGATTTCTTCTGAGGCCTCTCCTTGGCGTGCAGACACGTCTTCTCCCTGTGTTCTCACCATTGACCCTCTGTGCACATCTGTCCTGCTTTCCTTTTATCAGGACACCTGCCACATTGGATTAGGCCTCACACCATAGTCTCACTTAACTTAATCATCTCTTTAAAGGACTCATTTCCAAGCACAGTCACTTTCTAGAGTACCGGGAGATTAGGATTCCAACATTTGACAGCTCAGCCATGGCACCCACCCTATGTCCATTGTGCCCATACAGGCCACTCTTGCCCCTCAGAAGCTGGAGGGCTGTGGAGATGAGAAGAGTCATGTTTCTGGCCCCCCATTTCCAAGGCAATGTGAGGAGCCCAGCAAGGTGTCCCCAGGGCCGTGCTTCTGTAAGATTTAATCAGCAGGTCACTGTAGTGACCCAGTCACAGCTGCTCTCTCGCACTGTCCATAGCTCATGCTGACCCATTGGTGGAGGCCTCTGTGAGCTCTGTGCATTAGGGAATCCATTCAATGTAGAGGTTATTTGGGGACATGCTTAGTTTGATCTTTTAGGGTATATTTTTGTGGTTTTAGTCACCTCCATGACTGGCTTAACCACAGCTAATCATTCAGCTTCCCGGAAGGTCTCCCTGCCCACTCTGTTATCTACTCCCTCAACACCCCAACCCAGGTGTCTTGACAGGAAAGTGGGGTTATTTCCTGCTGTACCAGGTATGAACAGCAGAGGAGAAGCTGGTCCTGAAAGGCACAGAGCAGAAGCTAATGTGTAGAAACTGCCAGACACCACACTTTTAAAAACTGTTGGCAGGTCTGACTACCTGGTCAAAAGGGAAGTAGCCTCTTGTCCAGAAAATGCTTAAAATGCAGTACATTTCATTATAAACACAGCAGGAGTTTTTCCCACTTTTTGATTAAAATTGCATGTGGTGGATCTTATCAGAAATCCATTTTGTAGGGAACATGCAGTATTACTGCAATTGGCTAGTATGTTCATGAAGTCATGTTTATCCACCCAAGCAGCAACTCTAAAATCAGAGTTTAAGGAATCTTATCCTTGGGAAGGAGGTAGCTCCAGATAAAACATGCAAATGGCCACCAATGCTGTAAACCTCTCAAGTATTTCTGAAGTATGTCAGACAATTCATAAAAGGTTATTTTTGTGATGTTATTACATCTATGGTACCTGTCAATTTTCCCAAATGTGCAATTTATTGTGATTTCTTTTCTCACTCTTAACTTTTCCACGTCAGTTTTCATCCATAGTTTTATGTCCCACATGACACTTTTCTGGCCCTTTTTACCCAGGCACGTCCCACCAGCATCCTGTGTCTCACATGAGGAAGGTCAGAAGTGCATACAGGGCCTGGCAGCGGTGGGAATGGAGGCAGGAGAAGAGGGTAGAATCTGCACAAATGTTCACACACATCCGAGCAGTGAGGGCTCGGCCAGATTGACCGAAACCTGGATGGAGCAAGAAATGTATCCTGAAGATGACTTGCAATGCAGTGGAATGGGCTTGTATTCGATCAATGGCTTTGCAGGGTCCAAAGAACACATCTCCAGGGAACTCACGGGCACCTGGAGCTTCATGCCCTTCCTAGAGAGGGCAGTGACTCTGACCTCCCTGGTTTGGGCGAGGGCAGTGAGACTGGCATGGGACTGTACTCTGCAGGCTGGGATGTACGGGCACCATTAAGGTCACTTTACTGAGTGCAGTGAGGTGTACAAAAATGTACACTTCTAATAAGTAGACTATTAGCAGATCCTTTTCCACCTAGAACACTACTATGTTGGGGGGAAGGAAGATAGAGGCCAAGACAGGCAGGAGGAGGGACCGTGTTCCAGGCAAGCCTGGCCCCTGAGCACCTGGGATGCCTTAGGCAGAGAGATTCCAAGTAGTCCCAGTTGTCACAGGACAGGCTGTGCATCCTGCATCCCCAGGCAAGACATCAGCTTCTTTTTTTTTTTTTTTTTTTACGACATCGGCTTCTTAAAAACCCTTTTAAAAACGTGTTCAGTGGAAAATAAACTGCCTTTCCTTCAGAAGAGGTGATAAGAAGCCAGACTTTTAACTGGCGACTAGAGTCCTACAAGGCTGGTTTAAGCTCACATTACCAAGAAGGCAAGTTTGATATTATTTTCTCTATTAGCTGCTTGGGTTGCAAAATGAGGGATAATTGGCAAAAAGCATTCACCATTAATAAAGCATACAGTAAAACACTTGCGCTTGTGGGGGCACTTATTCCACTTATGGTGGAATAAGTGAAAAAGAAATAACTTACATGAGACTCATGTGTCTGAAAAGAAAGGAAAGTCCCAGCTCCAATCATGTACGGTAGATAAAAACAGTTCCTGGATTATTAATAAATGTGTGATTATTATCAGAGATCTAGATCTTTTAGAAACATTCTTTTAAAAAAAAATGTGCAGGCTGATACTTGCAAAGAAGGCATAATTGTGTGGTTTGCATTTCTTTCCAGACCACAGTGAAATCATTTTAACAGTAATTAGTTTAGAACAAGAGCTGGTGTGTGAATGGAGGCTGTTGGATGGTAGAAACTTGGAGTTTTCAGTGGGCATATCCATTTCTTCAACTCTCCACCTGAGTAAAGTGCTCTGCTGGGAGTCTCCCAGAAACTCCCCTCCACCCACTCCATCTGCAGGGCCTCCAGCAGCCTGTTCCTTGTTAAATGTACACCTTGCCCACTGTAGAAATGTTATGGAGATGAGTCAAAACCAGGCTAGAATTCCTGGTCCACAAATAATGAATGTGTGATGGAGAAAACCACTAAGTTGTGGGCTAATTTGTAAGCAGCAGTGGATAACCAATACAGATGGTTATTCTGGCTAGTGTAAGCAATATACTGGGGGACAGAGGTGAGAGAAGTGGGTACCCAGATCTCAATTTCCAAGCTCCAGAGCCATGAGAAATATTTGTTATTTAAACCACCTAACCGGTGGTATTTTTTTTTATGGCAACTCAAGCAGACTAAGAAAGTGGACCAACTAAACGAGCTTTTGGGAGTCTCACAAGGACAGTTCTGGGTCTCTCTCTGAGAGGCTTCCTACATATCTCCCTAGGATGTCAGCTAGAACTCCTAAGCAATACCAGAACTCTACAGGCTTTGAAAATACTGCAACACAGTCTCAGATCACTCAACCCATAGCAGAATTGATGTAATCTGCCCCTCTCCACCAGTTTGCCAGCTAAAATGAACACTTCTCCCAGGAAGACATTAATATCTGAAACACTAGGCAGTAGAAATGTAATTTCTGCTACATAAGTAACTTTAAATTTTCTGGCAACCATGTTTCAAAAGGCAAAAAGAAATGGATAAAACTGATGTTAATTTAACATACCCAAAACATTATTTCAAGACAAAATCAAACTTAACAATTGTTGAGCTACTTCATATTCTTTTCTTTGCACAAAGTCTTTGAAATACAATGGCATTTTATACAATATTAACCACACTTCAAGGGCTCAATAGCCACATAGAAGGTAGTTTTGGAAAGTATAGATAAGCTTCTATGGTTTCTTACTTCAATAGCTACCACACCATACACCATAAATATTTTCCATGTATACCAGAAGGTAGAGCCAAGAGGAAAAATTACATAATAGAAACAGATCTTGATATGAGAATAATCAAAGATTTTTACAATAACTGTGAATCATGTTCAAGAAATTAATTCAAAACAAAGTGGAGATTTAGCAGAAAACTCAAAATGATAAGAAAGGAATCAAATAAAATTCTAGAACTGAAAAATACAATACTTAAAATTAAGAGCTCAATATATGTGTTTAACACTATGTTAGTAACAATTGAAGAAAAGATTAAGAAATTGAAAGGCAGGTCAATAGAAATATCCTATACGAAATATAGATAATTTCAAAGGGTATAAAATACAAAAAAAATTTAAGAAATAAATGTGATGTGACAAAATGATCTAATATATAATGTAAATGATATAATTAATATATATAATATTATACAATTATAATATATGATATTATAATTATAGTATTAACTAAAGTGCTGGAAGGGGAGGAGAAGTAGATTATGGTGGAAACAATATTTGAAGAGAATTTCTCAAAAACTTGTGAGGCCCACAGAGTCAAGTTCAGTGAACCGGAAGCAGGTTAAACACAAGAACATGTTTGAGAGGTCACTATCAAAACCGCTAACAACCAAGCTAACAACCAACAATGCAGAGAAAAGTCCTGAGGACAGCCAGTAAGAATTGAAACACATCTTATTTTCAAATGAGCAATAGCGCAACATAGAGCTGATTTCTCAGCAGCAACAGTAAAGACAGAAGACAACGGAAGGACATTCTTAGGTGCTGGAAGGAGATGCCCATGAGGGACAAGCAGGAAGCAGGAAAGATCCAAAACTGTTCATTTCTTTTCTACAAAGAAAAAAATAAATCCCTAGCTGTGCCCTGATGACCTCTTCTGCTGTGATTAGAGCTTTATTATTTTATTTTTATTATTTTATTGACATCTTTTTCAATCTTTTGCTTTTCCTCTGTTACCAAAACAAAGCATAATATGAGTCTTAATTCCATGAAAACAAGTTAATATACTACTGATAAAACCATGAATCTTATTGTTGAAAACTAGACTTTATTATAAAGTGGGACTTTCCTCCCATCAAATGAAGTCATTGTGGCCTTTATGTTTTCTAATGATTAATTAGAATGGTTCATAGTTTCTTTCCTCCTGTTGCTCTAAAATATTTCATTAGCATATCCGGTGAAGTCACTCAGAGGCCCAGGCTTTTATTTAAAGCTTCTGAGTAAGAAACTTGACCCCCACTATCTATTCACAGTCTTCTTGGGCAATTTACTGAGTGATTTCACCTATGACAGTGCTATCCATAGGCTGGGAGTTTGTGAAGGATAAATGAGATTATTCACATAAATGTCTTAGCACAGTGAAGATTTTGCTCTCTCTACTGGGCATAGAATCCACATTTCCAATAACGCGAAGATTCTAAAAGTCACAGCAAGTTCTTTCGACAATTCTATACACTCAGTAATCAGCTGATGGCACCCCTGCATGGTGAGACCACCAGACAAATCATGTTCCCCTAGTACAGCCTCCTGATGGAGCAGGATTTGTGTGTCCCAGTCAGTGGCAGATGGTTCAAAGCGGGAAGGGAGGCAGGATATTAAGGCAGTCATGCTCTGTAAATGTTCTCAACCTCTGCTGGGCTCAGAGCAAACCTGCTGTGTGCCACTCCCAGGGATCCTACCAGGGACACCCAGGAAGGTGCAGCTGTTGCGTGGAGAATTTGTGCATGTGTGTTCCTGAGGTGCCTCTTCCCTCAGGCGATGCAGTGTGATGTGAAAGTGAGGTTTCACCTTCTGGGTTTGGGCTTCGAGTTGCTGGAATCCTCCTTTGAGTCTCTTGGCTCCATCTACAAGGCTCCATTCCTGGTTCTCTGCTGCAAATATGTTAGCTGAGGAGAGGGGGCAGGAGGGAGGGAGTTCTTACACAATCCCTCGAACAACTGTCTAACGTAGGGTGAGGAGGGGGTCTCTAGGGCTCATTTTAGTTTCAGCGGAATAATTACAGAACTAATATGACATGGTTTTTAAGTAATTCTTCTGATACTACTACGTAATGTGTATTGATTCATTCAACTTTGTGATACTTATATCTTTATACCGTGATCTGAAGCATAATACTAATTTTTTTCTACTGGACCATACATACTTATTAACCTCTACTTTCTCTCTTTTAATCAATAAAATATTTCTATATGGAACTCTATAGTAGAGAAAAATAGATGTATCACAAATGCATCTAACTATCATAAATGTGCACACATATTATAAAAGTATACCCTTGATGTGTTTCCACAAAATGAAATCTCCCATGTAAATCAGTATTAGAGCAAGTATGCCTCTGGCCCGGGGCATGAAAGCTGAGTGGGTGGATTCCATCCACCTCTTCCCACCCTCACAGCTAACCGCGGCCGGGAAGCTTTCTCTTCTACTTGTTTCAAGGATTGCATTTGGGCACTAGTTTTTGGGGGGGGGATGGTAAAAAGAAGGTTCTGCTGCTGAAAATAAAAGATTTAAGGTAACTATCTCACTCTTTGTAAAAGTACAACAGATGAGAGGGCCTCCCTGGTGGCGCAAGGGGTTGAGCACATCACTGTGAAGCTACCCGCAGCCTCTGCAGCACAAGTTCGATCCCCAGCTGGCTAGGGAGCAACCCACATGGCGCAGCAGACCTCTCCTGACTCGCCCACTGCTCCCCTCAGCAGTGTATTTCAGTTAGTCTCCCTGTTCTGTTCCTCACTCTGTCCCTGGTGAATCCTCTTACCCCCTCCCCCCCGCATCTCTGGCCTACACCCCAGTTCTTGTATGTATAAATAACTAAATCTTTTTTTAAAAAAGTGCAACAGATGAGAACCCTGACATTCAGAGTTCCTTCATTATCCACAACTCAGAACCTGGGGTGCATGGTCACAAAGTAGATGCTGATTCAAGACCACAGGCAGCTGTAAGCTCACAGGTAGGGTCCTGAGCAGGCTCAGGCCCAGAGTGGGAGGAGACCTTAATGTGGAGCAGGGCATGTTCTAGGGGATGCAGGGCACACCCCAGGAAAGACTGAAACAATGGAGATGGCACCAGGCTGGAATGAAGACAAAGTCTGTCTGAAGCCAACTCTTCCAACAGTTGTGCTCTTGCAAAAAGACCTGTTCTCAAGAATGGACAGGTTAAATCTGTATTACGTGATTAGCGGAGTCAAATCCAAAACACACCATTCATCCAGGCAGCAGCTGTGGGAAGTTTCTATGGCAGGTCTCCACACAAGTTCAGGCCAAGTTCCCAGAAGTGGTGTGGAGACTTCCCAGGCAATCGGAATTCCGTGCCCAGCCTCTGCAGTAGAAAGCGTTCTAGTCTCTGCATTACCCTCCATTTCTCCACATTAACTTCCTCATCTGCTGTCCCCTTGTACATTCAGGGATGTGCTTCTTGGACCCCAGCCAGCCAGTGAATCTCTTCTCCTGATGTTATACAGTAATCGCTTAGTTCATAGTCAGCGCTGTGATTCTGAACATCTCTCCTCAGTCGGTTGCATTATTTTTATATTGTCCTTTCCCATAGCCTTTCCTCTCCCTTTGAGAGTCATTTTCTCTAATTTTAAGTTTTCTCTAAATTTTAAAGCATCCTTTCTCTTATTCTGTTTTTTTCAGAACATATTTCTGCAATTCCTGTGGAGGTTGTCACATGAGATGCATTTGTGCTACACTCTGCATCCTGCTGCCTCCTGCCGCGTGAAGCAAATCAATTATTACATTTCTTCCTGTCATAGTTTTGAGAGACCACAGATCCAGACCCTAAAAGAGGCCTCATGGGGATAACACAAAGGATATAAGGGAGGAGATGTGGTCCCTAACCTGCGTAAATGATGAGCGGGATAAAAGGACACTGTTCATCAATACCTCACAGGCCAGGACTCAGCTCAGCATTGAAACATCCCTTGAGTTCCCAGAATGCCCGAGTCACATCTATGGAAATAGTACTTTCTGCAGCCCCTATTTGTTGGGGGAAATGTTTTCACCACTTCTCCAGTAACTTAGCATGTATGGGGACGAGTGGATTTCTTTTTAAATGTATGTCAAATCCCCTGCCAACATTTTAGAAAGAATCCAACCTTTATCAATCCCAAGTATAATTTAAGATATTATGAGTTTTTCTTGATTTTTTTTTATTTTGGCTTTCGCCTAATAAGGAAAAAATGTTTACTATTATTTACTATGCAGTCCTGTTATCACTTCCACTCTTAAAAAAGGAAAACTTAAAAGATCTGGATTAATAAAGTCATGAAATGGCTTCCCAAAAAATCTCAATTTCAAAAATGATTTAACCACTTACCTACCTAAAGACATCTTGGTTGCTTCCAAGTTTTGGCAAATAACAAATAAACCTGCTACAAACAAAACAAAAATGTGATTTATTATTTCATCAAATAGACACACAAGCACTTCTGGAATCAGACTGCATGTGACACATCTTAAATAGTTCTCTCGTCGTTGATCTAAAATGTCAGAATATACCTTCATTCTAACTGTGCTGCTCAGCTGAGTCTCTCTCACCAGAGGGACCCCACAATTGTGCAGTTCCTTGTTAGCTCCACATGGAATCATTAAACGCAATCTCATGTGTTTCTGGAAAGGCCTGGCAGGGATGCACCTCTGGTGATCATACACAGCCCCATCTTGACCTTGGCAATGCTACCCAATTTCTGTCCATTGTGAACCCTGAATGGTTTTCCAACAATGATTTAAAAAAAAAAAAAACAACTTGACCAGTGTATTAACCATGTCTTATTTTCTGTATTCTAAGAATCAGACATTTGAGGCCTTGCTGGCCCTGGAGCCCCTCCAATGGTTAGCCAATTCCAGACAGAGTAAAGGACTAGGAATTGCAGCAAGGAGGTCTTTCGTATGCAAACTAACACACCCAGAGTTCATACTTCCACCTCCTCTGTTGGCTCTCACAAGTGGGTCACTATTTCCTGCCCTAACCAACAAGAACCAGGTGCCAGACAATGCCCAGCAAACCTGAAGCCCCAGAGCCTCCTGAAGTTACTCAAACTAGCCAATCCCCAACGTGCTCACCCACCTCGCCTTTCCTGCAGAAACTGCAGTACAGTCTCTGGCCCTCAGTGCCCCCCTCTCTCTGCCTCCAGGGCAACCTTGTACGGCAGGGCATGGGCTGGCCCCTCCTCTTGGCATCCATGAGCCGCAGCCTGTCTTTGCAGTGGTCATTATCTCCTGATCTGAATTTGCTTTGAGCCAAGAAAGGGATATTTACAAGCAATATTCTGTTATTCTATTGCACAACACTGTGTTGTATTTGCCAAGCCTTGTACCATCTCCCTACTTTGTATTTGAGGACAAAGCTAGTTTAGGGAGGACCAAAGTATGTGTTTTCTTGTACAACTTTGCACATCCTTTGGAAAAAATCCCTCATAATGCGGTACCCTCAATCTTCATCAGTGCGGATCCAATCACTGTGTTCTTCATATGTTTGAAAGAAACGTGTGGAGCCAGAACTGAAGGAAGCAGGAATTCTTTCTTGTCCATCCTGTCATGAAGTGCTGTCCCCTAGGAGACGGGGCCAGTAAGAGGCAGCCGGGTCCTGGTTCCAGGCTGTGCCAACCAAAGGACCCTCATTAAGCCCCTAAAGTGGACAGTACTGTGCTGTTCACCTCGAAATGATTATCAACGTTATTTTTCATTCCCAACTCAAAGCAACCCCACAGGCCAACTACTATACTCCAAACCTGTAGATGAAGAAATTGAAGCTAAAATAAATCAATAAAGTGTCATGGTTACAGAGCAAGTGAACAATTAAAGAGTGATTTGGCCTTGTATCCAAAGTCCTTGTTCTCATCACAAACAGATGTCCTTGGGGCCTCCCCCGGTGGCTCAGCGGTTGAGTGCTGGGCTGTGAGGCTGCCCGCAGCCTCTGCAGCACCAGTTTGTTCCCCGGCAGCCGGCGAGGGTCCCACAAAAAAAAAAAAAAAAAAGAAAGAAATAGA
>NW_023605083.1:101386064-101493435 GCF_014898055.3 Talpa occidentalis | reverse complement strand
TTCCTGCTTTTTTTTTGGCCCATTTGCTTGTAGGATTGTTTTCCATCCTTTGACTTTGAGCCTATTTTTATCTTTTGTAGCTAATGTGTTTCCTGGAGACAGCAAAAGGTTGGGTTTTGTTTCTTAATCCAGGCTGCAACTCTGTGTCTTTTTATTGAAGAGTTTAGTCCATTTACGTTTAGAGTTAATATTGATATGTTAGCATCTGTATTTGCCATTATGTTTGTCTTTCCTTTGATTTTATTTAATAACTTTTTTTTTTTTTTGGTCTTTTCGTTGTTTTATTCGTCCCTCTGAGGTTCTGGCTTTAGGATTCCTTGTAGTATTTTTTGGAGTGGGGGTTTAGTCGCAATGAAATTCCGGAGTTTCTCTTTGTCTGGGAAGGTCCATATTCTTTTCTTCATGGAGGAAAGAGAGCTTTGCGGGATAGAGTATTCTTGGTTGGCATCTGTTTTTTTGGAGTCTGTTGACTATGTCCCTCCACTCTCTCCTTGCCCGTAGTGTTTCTTCAGAGAAGTCTGATGTCAGCCTGATTGGTTTTCCTTTGAATGTTATCTGTTTCTTCCCTCTTGTCAGCTTCATTATTTTTTCCTTGTCCTGGATTCTTGGGAGCTTTACTATTATGTGTCTTGCTGTGTTTTTCCTTTCGTCGTGGAAGTTTGGTGTTCTTCTTGCTTCTTGTATATCAATTTTCAGCTCCTTCTTCTCATTTGGGAAGTTCTCTTCAATTATATCCATGAATATTTTCTCTGTTCCTACATCTCTCTCCTCTCCTTCTGGAATTCCTATAACTCTTATATTTCCTTTCCTCATGGAGTCAGATAGTTCCGAAGTCTTTCTTCATTCTTTTTCCTTCGTACTTCTCTTTCCTTTTCTGTTTTGGTTCTTTTTATTTCTGTGTCTTCAAGATTACTTATTCGTTCTTCCATTTCATCTATTCTGCTTTCATTGCTTTTCCCAGAGTTCTTTAGTTCCTCCATTAATTCTTTGATCTCCTGCATTTCTCTTACTTCCCTCTTTAGGGACTCAATTTCCTTCTTCTGATCTATCACTTTTTTAATCATGGCAATTTTAAATTCTCTTTCTGGAAGGCTCAGAAGTTCTTCCAAGTTGCTGTCGTTGCAATCTGGGGAGTGGTTTCTTTTTGTGGGTGTGCTTCTTTCCTGAGGAGTTGTTAGGTTGCGTGTGGTTCTTCTACTCCCTACTGTCTGTTTTCTAATTTGTCGTATGCGTTGGGACACTGTGTTGCTCGGACTGACTGACATCTTGGGTGAACTTCTCCGCTCCCCTCTGGCTCTTCCAGGAGCCATCTCTGTCTTCTGGGGGAGCTTTCTGCTGGTTTTAGGCAGTTTTTACTGAAGAAATGTCCCTGTTCTCAAATGGCGAAGCGGGATGCAGTCCCTGCGCCTCCGGTTTCAGGCACCCTCTTCTGCGCACCCGGTCTGCCCTGGACGTGGGTGCCTGCTCCCTCTGTGGGCTCAGACTGCTGGTCGGAAGGGGCCTGGCGTGGAATAACTTCCCGGCTGGCCACTGGGTCCTCCAGAAACCTTCTGCCCTTTTCAAGCAGTCTTAAGAAATGTCCTGTTTTATAGGGTGTTAGTGACTTTTTTTTTTCCTGGTCGCTAGGTGGCGCCAGAGATCTCTCCTATTGTCCTTGGGGGGCTGTTTTTCGCCTCCCCCCACCCCGTGGGACAGAGAACAGAGCGGGAATGGTAGGGTACACCTCAACAGCTTTGGGGTGCTGTGTCTGCCTTGTGCCCCACCGTCGTGGAGAAACCACGCCCCGAATTTTCGTGCCCCGGGTCTCAGTTCAAAGCCCTCAGTTCCAGGACACGGGCTGTAGCCCAGTTCAGTGGCGCGGGAATGGCGCCTTTTGCACAGCTCCCGTGCCTGGGCGCCTGGTTCCTGCTCACTCAGGGAGGGACCTTCACCTCAGTGAGGACCTCCGTGCGTCTCCCCGCAAGCCTAGGTCGTCTCCCCGCAAGCCTAGGTCGCAGGCGCGGGGACCTGGGCAGCCGCGATCCCGGTCTGCACTTGCTTTTCAAGCGCGCCAAGCGCGCCGCGTTTCCGCGCCAGCTTACCGGCAGCCCGGGCTGTGTGCGCGTCTCCCGGGGTCTTTGTTCTTCTCTAATGGCGCCCGGAGCCGTTCGCTCACCGCCGCGGCGGATCCTGCAGGGTTCGCCTCAGCTCCTGTTCACGGGGTGTGGTGGCTGCAATAGTTCCTTTCCACTCACAGTCCCGCTTGCTATGTCGTTTGTTCTTGTGGGCCGTTTTGGTTTGTTGTTTTCCTCCTCTCTGCGGGTCGGAGAGTGCCACCTCTGTGGGCGGGGGAGGGGAGCAGGGTTCTGCGCTTCCCTCCCTTCTAGTCCTCTTTTATGGCCAGTTTCTTCTTCGGGCAGTTCGCTGGCGTCACCCGTTTATCTTCCGTGTCCCAGTTCTCACTGGGACCTGCCGCTTTTCCTCCCTATTCACTTTTTTTAATGGGAGATCTTACTCGCAGCGTCTCCTCGCCGCCATGTTGCTCCGCCCCCTTCAACATCTATGTCTTTTGTTTTAATGAAACTATGGGTGAGAATAAAATCCGTGCTCAGCAAAATGTGTAATATTTTTGTTCATCAAAAAAGTCCTTATTCTTTATTTTCTCACTGGAAATTTATAAATTAGAAATATGAAGCTATTTTTATTCCTCTCTTCACCCTTTGCACAGTTAATTTGCTGCCGTGCTTGGTCCTTCCTTGACAAGGTAATCGATCAATTGCAGAAGAAATGTACAACCATACATATAGTTAGCAATCACATGTGCAAGATTATGAGAGTGAACAATGTAAACATGCTGATCAGAATTAAAATATAAAGTTTCAATTGTGTGAAATGTTGGATCTTAAATATACTTTCTTTTTTAGATAAACATTTTAATACACATTTCCTTTTTTATACACATATGACAAATACTTAAGTTGTGCATTTAAAATTGGTAATATGTTCCATCTCAGTTGTCTGAAGGCTAATTTAGGAGGAGTTATAAACTTGGTGACCATTGCTGCATTCTAATATAGTGGATCTTTCTTATGCACCACTTACCTGGTCTTTCAACTCCTTGTCTGACTGAAAATAGCACAAGAAATAGTCTGGATTATTGTCAGATAGATGTCTCTGTGGCAACCCACCAATTCAACTAGAAAGCTCGCTCACATGCAACAAAAATAATGAGTTCATAGAAGTATTACACTGGATACATACAGTAATGGAGGAAGAGTTTGAATGTTACCAATGGAGTAGATCTTAAAATTCTAGTCAATGTTTAAAGCATTGCTATGTGATGTGAATGATGTTAACTCTTTTATTTCGCAGAACTTCTGTAGTATGTATACTTGTCAAACTTTATGGTGTATGTTTAAAATCTAGATGATGTTATCTTTCAAAAGTGTCTGTGGAATTGTAAGAGATGTTACAAAATCTGAGAAAGTGATGAATTCAATGGTAGTGGATGTCTTTTGTATACCACTTACCTGTCCCTTCTCTTCAGGCACTTATTGAAAATAACATAAGAAGAAAGGTGGAAATGATGTTAGGTTGTGTGTCTCTGGCTCCCCACAGAAATTTCACCTCTGAGATTTTGCCATGTATAGCAGAAATCATATGGTCATACAAGTAGTGTACAACAGGATTACTGTAGTTAACAAATGTGAGCATTATTGTAGTTAAATTATTGTAGTTAATAAATGTGAAAAATGCTGAGACAGTGACATTAATGTTTTCATCAATTGTAATATGCTGTTTTTCACGTGTGGGATGTGGTGGATTAAAACCACCCCATCGTGGTCATCATTCTTTAAACCATGTACTATCTGACCTTTATTGTGTACCTTATAATATAGGTTAAGTTGTATGTCAATGTCTCAATAGAACCATGGGAGGGAGGGCAAAATCCCAGGTCATTGCTGACTTCAGTTGGATTGGGTCTTGGTTGTACATCACTTACATTTAAAACTCTTTTCTGGTACTGTGTTAATAAGAACACAAGAAAGTGAAAACAAAAGCATGTTAGATTGTGTGTTTCTACTCTCTAGAAAGACAATCCACCTCAGGTCTTTGTCCCAACTTGAGTACAGAAACACTAGGATCAAAGCGTTCATGCACCAGTCTATGAATGACACATATTCCATTGACAATCCCAAATTCTAATCGCATACAGATTTCTATTTCAGAATAAAACATTTAAAACACCCACTGACAAATATTGTATGATTTGTGAATGGAGACATAAAGAAAACAAACATGATATCAAATGTATCTATTTCCTTTCTCATTTATTGCTTTGGATGAATTCTCAAATTTGAAAATATAGGTGCTAAATACCTGGACATTCTAATCTTCCCTGCCATGATTTCCTAAAGGGGTCATCTAAAAATGACTATATGTTCTCTTTTCATCTCTAGAGCAACTATGAGTTGATTGGCATGATAAGAAGAAACGACAACAACTATTAAGAAAGTGTGTATATCCCGTATAAGCAAAACACTACATGACATCCATCTCAGTAACCTCTTGAAAGACTCTTCCACCAAAGTAATGAAAGTGAAGGAAATCTCCACACAGCTCTTCATAGTGGTTGGACCAGTTTACACTCCCACCAGAGCTTCCATATGATCCAGCAATTCCACTCCTAGGTATTTACCCAAAGGACACAGAAACATCAATTCCAAGGAGCACCTGCACCCCTATGTTTATAGCAGCACTGTTTACAATAGCTAAGCTTTGGAAACAACCCAAATGCCCAAAAATAGATGACTGGATTAAGAAGATGTGGTCATATATACCATGGAATATTACTCAGCATTCAAAAAAGATAAACACATGCAATTTGCAGCAACATGGATGGTGCTGGAAGGGATCATGCTCAGTGAAATAAGCCAGAAAGAAAAAGAAAAATACCGGATGAGTCACTCATAGCAGGAATCTAGAAAACTTAAATAAGGGACCAGGAAAATGAATAACTATAAGAAAGTGAAAATCAAAATCAACAACAAATTATGAACCAGAGACACTCTATGGGGGGTAGGGGGCGGGAGGGGAGGGATTGGGGTCAAAAAAAGGGGGTTGCAATTGTAAGGGGAATATAAAAATAAAATTTATAAAAAAAAAAGAAAGTGAAGGAAAGGTAAACAGCTGGGACTACATCAAATGAAAGAGCTTCTGTAGAGCAAAAGGACATCAACCAGGACCAGGAGACACTCTACTGATTGGGAGAAAACTTTTGCAGTCCGTAGAATTGACAGTGGACAGATCTCAAAGGTCTACAAAGAACTCACACAGTTCAATAAAAACAAAGTAAACAATCCAGTCAAAAAATGGGCAGAAGAGCTAAAAAGACACTTCTCCAAAGAGGAAATGCTATTGGCCAACAGGCATATTAAAAAAATGTTCAACATCCCTCATAATCAGGGAAACGTAAATCAAAACCACAATGAGATACCACCTTACACCAGTGAGAAGGGTACATATTTAAAAAAAAAAAAAACTAGCAACAACAAATGTTGGTGAGGATGTCGTGAAAAAGGAACTATCCTATACTTCTGGTGGGAATGCAAACTAGTCCAACCACTTTGGAAAGCTCTGTGGAGATTCCTCAGTCTACTAAAAATGAAACTACCATATGATCCAGCAATTCCACTCCTAGGGATCTACCAAAATGACACAAAATCACTAATTCAAAAGGACACTTGCATGCCTATGTTTGCAACACTATTATAATAGGTAAAGCCTGGAAACAACCCAAATGTCCAGAAATAGATAACTGGATCAAAAAGAATGTGGTACATATACACTATGGAATACTATTCAGCAATCTAAAAAGATAAACTAATGCCATTTGCAACAACATGGATGTAGCTAGAAGAAATTATCCTCAGTGAAATAACACAGAAAGAAAAAGAAAAGCATCAGATGGTTTCACTTATAGGAGGAATATAGGGGAACCAAATAATGCATCAGGGGAAAAACAATAACAATAAAAAACACAACACAACAAAACAAAAATAAATAGACAACTATAAATCAGAGATATTCTGCAGAGGAGGTGGAGGGAAAAAGATCAAAACGATAGGGGGCCTCCCCTGGTGGCACAGGCAGTTGAGCACTGTGCTGTGAAGCTGTCCACAGCCTCTGCAGTGCCAGTTCGATCCTGGCCAGTGGGCAAGGGTCCCACATGGCGCTGCAGACCTCTCCTGTCTCGTCCGCTGCTCCGGTCAGCAGTGTGTTTCGTCAGTCTGACTGTTCTGTTCCCTGCTCTGTCTCTGGTGAATCCTTTCACCCTCCTGCGCATCTGGCCTGTACCCCAGTTCTTGTGTAAATGAATAAATAAAATCTTTTAAAAAACCCAAAATACACGAGCATGGGAAAATCACAAGGGAGTATGGTGATGGTGCATGGGTGAATTGGTGGTGGAAATCCTATGGGGACTACACCTGAGAAAAGAAAGCAAGCATTGTCAAAAAAAATGAATCAACAATGATGTAAAAGATATATAAATAAATAAAATAAAATAAAAAACAAAATTAGGAGGAAACAAGAAATCAAACATTCTCCATGGAGGGGAGAGAGAGGGATCAAAACAGGAGAGGATAGTCACAAGGGTCTATGGTGATGGTTCATGGTTGAATTGGTACTGGAAATTTTATGGGGATTACACCTGAGAGGAGAAAGCAAACACTGTTCAAAAATGAACAATGATGTATGTACATATATATATGTATATATATAAATATAAATATTTTAAAAAGTGTGTATTTCCTTACAGGAAGAAATTTCACTGGAGAAAGAAATTGGGGAAAGGGTTGCTTTACTTACCTTGGTCTCAATGGACTTGTGCCTTTGCACACTTAAGTCAAGAAATAGCCCTTCAATATGAAATAGACTAAAATCTAGTATGTTCTCTGGAGTTTCAAAAATAGAGGTTGTTTTCTGACCCACAACTTCAAATGCTCCAAACCGCAGGTTGCTGAGTTGTCCTGTAGCCTCAGGAGCCTGAAGCACTGGATCTTATATCGCTCTGACCTGGAGTTGATTTGGCCCCAGAATGAGCTCCAAATTTTCTAGATTTAGGGATAATTAGAATTTCTAAGGTATGTCCTCTCAACAATATTATATTAACTTGTCATTTGAGATTTTCTGGTAACAAGAATCACTTGTCCTGACAAGTCCCTTTTTAGAAATTTCATAAGTAGAAAACAATCAAGAATGTTTGCTGGACAATGCCACACTGTCTACAAAAAAATACTTTATCAAAAAAAACTACTGAACATTTCAGTAATTGTGACTATATGGAATACAGGAGAGATTTTGGAAAGAGAGGAAAAGCCTTGTCTCACCTGAAGGTTATCTCTGAGTTTAGATGCTCAAATACTCGTTCTTTAGCATAGAGAAGAATTTGGGTGGGTTCCTCACAGTCCCAGTTCCATTCCATTACCTCATTTATGTCCTTCCCAGAGAGACTATCTAAGATCTCTTTAAACTTCTTTCCTTCTTCTTCAAGAATAATGTGGATTTTCCTTATATATCTTAAGAGGAGAGCTGTTTAAAAAGTTTATGGCCAAAGTTCTTCATCAAAGTTCTCCTTTGACCCTCAAGAGGACTACTAAAGTCATGGGTTTCAAATCAGTAGGAAATCAATTTAGTCTCATAAGAGATTATTTATTGGACATATCAAATTAAATCAATTAACTGTTGTATGATGTTTAATACTGAACCAATATAAAGATTGATTTCTCTTGTTCCTCATGATTTAGAAAAATAATGAGCAGAACAAAAATGAGCAAAAAAAGCAACAATATTATTAATGAAACTCATTTGCTTATCCACAGATATGTGTGGAGATATCACCCTGATCTGAAATTGGCACAGGCCATGGTCTCTCAATAAAGCAGGACATGTGGCCCCACTGCACAGAGCACCATGAAATGTGATAATGAGGGGCCATGGTTTTAGGGTCACAGAGAGCACGCAGATCACTGAATAGCTAGTTGGAGATCAACAGGCTCCCATAGGCAAAACATGGTTCAGGGGAAATAATTAAGCAATAAAATTTTCAGATTGGTAAAATACAAGAACAAAAGCACAAAGATCATTGGATCACTAGAAAAACTAAGAAATGAGGTGAGGGAGTTTAAAAACTAAATAAAAATAGAAAGCACTTACAGAGAAAATACTTGACAATGTGAGTCAAAGCTTATACATACTCTATATACACAATTTAATATATCATATGAAAATACAAATCCTTTTAAAAAGTCTTGTGTTGGTGTTTGTACATTGGGTTAGCAACTCATAATTAAAAATAAAAACTAATATTAACTATAACATAATAATAAAGCACTCAGGAATTAGAAATAAACAACTTGAGAATCAAATTGTAAACATGCCAGAAATAGTAGAAAAATACATAAAGGTATTTTCAAGTTATTGTTGTGGTCCAGAAAAATTTAACAAATCTACTAAACAGAAATATTTGCTACCATATGAACCAGTAGTTCTTCTTCTATATATTATTGAGGGAAATGAAATCACTATCCAGAAGCTTATATGTCTTTCCTTGTTCATAGCAGCCTGCTGGACATGGACATGGCAGCAACTTATGTGTCCCAGATGGATGGATGAACGAAGAGAGAGTTTGAAACAGACAACTCACTCTGTGTTTTGTGTTTTGTGTGTGTGCATGAGCGTGCACTTGTGTGCGTCTAGATAGACAGGGTTATAGATAGGCATATGTGTACATGTCTATGTATGTCTGTGTTTATATCCACATATATATTGGAATCCTAGTCAGCTAGAAAAACAACAGTTTAATTTTACTTTTTAAATAACATGGGTGAAAATTGATGGCATCATGTTCAGACAAAAATCAGAGAGACAAATGGTGTGTCATATCATTCAGAGGTGTAATTTACAAAAGAAAACCTCACATAAACATTAACTTTTGTGGTTCCTAGAGGTGATGGATGAGCAGTAGGGTGAACAAAAGGGACAAACCTCCTGTATAAAATAAATAAGTTCTGGAGCGGTAACGTACAATATGATGACTATAGTTAACTACATTTACGGTCATGCTGAATTCAGTTAGAGTGGGTTTTTGGTGTATGTCACTTACCTGTCTCATAGTTTACATTTTCTGCATGCAAAAAATGGAAAAAGGAAAATGAAGGTATGTTAGACAATAGAACACTCATCCAACATCTTGGTCCCTACTAGACAACAAAAACTCTAGGTCACAGGAGTAATGTACAAGATGATGAACTGCAGTTAACATGCAAATTTGAAAGTTGCCATGGAATAGGCTCAGAAGCAGCCAGAAGACAGTTCCTGACAAATTACACGAACTCAATACACATGTAGGAACAGAATCACTTGTCTTTGTAGGAAACTAAGAGTTTTACATAAAAAATAAATCCATGGTTTTTCAATACTTTGCATAAAGTTTTCAAGAATTAGCTAATATGTTCATTAATATTACCAAAAAAGGAACTAAAAAGACTTATAATAAAATCTAAAGTGCTATATATTAAGCGGTACTTCCTCCTTGATTATCATACAGTATGTGTAAAATTTTTTCTGAGTAAGAGATAATTTTTTTAAAGATTTATTTATTTAATACAAGAACCGGGGTACAGGACAGATGTGCGGAAGGGTGAGAGGATTCACCAGACATAGAGTGGGGAACAGAATAGGCAGACTGCCTGAAATACACTGCTGAGGGGAGCAATGGGTGAGACAGGAGAGGTCTGCCATGCCATGTGAGCATCTCCACAGCTGGCCAGGATCAAACCTGCACTGCAGAGGCTGCAGACAGCTTCAAAGCGCTGCACTCAACAGCCTGTGCCACCAGGGAGGCCCAAGAGATAATAATTTTTAAATGATTGGGCAACAAAACTATATTTGTAATTCAAAAAAGTAAAATAATAAGTTTTAACCATGTGAAGTGAGGAATGTGAACCACATGATGAAAAAATCATCCTGTAATACATATACATGTCAAATCTTTATGGTGTACATTTAAAATTTGTTACATGTCAAGTTTACCAATCAACTATTGGAGGAAGAACCAAATCTGATTCAATGCTGAATTCAATCGGAGTAGGCCTTTGTTGTATGTCATTTACCTTTCTGATACGCTGCTTCTGCTGCATAAAAAGTAACACAAGAAAGCAAAACAAAGGTATGTTAGATAGTGTCTTCCTTACCCTATCCACAGAAAATCACCCATATCTTGGTTTACACTTGAAAACAGGAACCGTAAGCTTACATAATAGTGTTCAACATGATTATTGTAGTTAACAAATTGGAAAGACGCTAAGACATTGACCTTAAAGTGCTCATCAGAAGTAGTATATGTGAGGTGGTGGATTGCAACCACACAATTGTGGTCATCATTCTTCACACATATATATATCAAATTGTTAGTTGTACCTTTAAAATATATGTGATGTCATATGTCAAATGTCTCAATAGAACTGTGGGATGGAGGATAAAATCTAAGGTCAAGGCTGAATTCAATTTGGATGTGTCTTTGCTGTATATCACTTACCATTCCCACTCAGTAACAGTTCTGTCAATAGAAACATAAGGAAGCAAAAACAAAAGTATGTTAGATTGGGTGTTTCTCACTCTCCACATAGACAATCCACCTCAGATCTTGGTCCCCACTGAGTGCAGAAACTCTAAGGTCAGAGAGTTTATGTTCCGATCTATAAACAACACTTATTACATTGACAATTCCCTATTTCTAATATTTCCTTTCTTGTTTATTCCTTTGGATGAGGTCTCAAATCTGAAAATATAGGTGCTAAGTACCTTAACACTCTATCCGTTCCTCCCATGATTTCCTAAAGGCGTGATCTATAACTGACTTTGATATTCTCATTTCATTGCTTGAGCAATTATGAGTTGATTGGCACAGTAAGAATAAGCTGAAATAACTACTAAGAAAGTGTGTATTCCCCTTCAGAAAGTGATTTCACTAAAGAAAGACATTGGGAATGGGGCTGCTTTACTTACTTTAGGATCAATAGACTGGGACCTTTTACACAATCAGATCAAGCAATAATATCTTTCAATATGAAAGAGTGCTAAAATCTAGTATGTTCTCTGGAGTTTCAAAAAGAGAGGTGGTATTCTGAGTCATGACTCCAAATGCTCCAAAACACAGGCTGCTGAGCTGTCCTGTAGCCTCAGGAGCCTGAAGCACTGGATCTTATATTGATCTGAACCTCATGTTGATTTGGCCCCAGAATGGACTCCAAATTCTGTAGATTTAGGGGTGATTGGAATTTCTAAGGTATATTCTGTGAACCATGTCATATTAACTTATCATTTGAGATTTTCTGGTAACAAGAATGATCACTTCCCCTCACAAGTCCATTTTTAGAGGTTTCCTAAATAGAAAACAATCAAAAATATTTGTTGGACAGTGCCAGATTCACACAAAAGAATACTTTTGTGGAGGAAAAGGCTTGTCTCACCTGAGAAAACTCATCTGTGAGTTTAGATGCTCAAATACTCTTTTTTATTGCATAGCGATAAATTTAGATGGATTCCTCAAAGTCCCAGTTCCATTACATAACCTCATTTATGTCCTTCCCAGAGGGACTGACTGTCTAAGATCTTCTTAGAATGCTTCCCTTCTTCTTCCAGAATAAATTGGAGTTTCTTAAGATATCTTAAGAGGAGATCTATTCAAAATAGTTTATGGCCAAAGTTCTTCATCAAAGTTCTCCTTTGATCCTCAAGAGGACTGCTAAGTTCATGGAGTTCAAATCAATAAGAGATCAATTTATTATCATAAGAGATTATTTATTAGACATATCAGATTCAATCAATTAACTGTTTTATGATGTTTAGTCTTGGACCAAAAGAAATAAAATATTAATCTCTTGCTCTTCATGATATGGAAAAATAATGAGCAGAACAAAAATGGGCAAAGAAAACAACAATCTTATTAAGCTCATTTTCTTATCTATAGATATGTGTGGACTGATCACCCTGATCTGGAGCCAGCACAGATCATGGTCTCTCAAAAATGTAGGACATGTGGCCCCAACTGTTGCCTGCACAAAGTACCATGCAATGCAATAATGAGGGGGCATGGTTTGGGGGTCACTGAGTATACTCAGATCACTGGATAGTTAGTGAGGAATCACCAGGCTCCCACAGGGGAAACATGATTCAGGGGAAATGATTAAGCAATAAAATTTTCAGATTGGTAAAATACAAGAACAAAAGCACAAAGATCATTGGATCACTAGAAAAACTAAGAAATGAGGTGAGGGAGTTTAAAAACTAAATAAAAATAGAAAGCACTTACAGAGAAAATAATTGACAATGTGAGTCAAAGCTTATACATACTCTATATAAACAATTTAATATATCATATGAAAATACAAATCCTTTTAAAAAGTCTTGTGTTGGTGTTTGTACATTGGGTTAGCAACTCATAATTAAAAATAAAAACTAATATTAACTATAACATAATAATAAAGCACTCAGGAATTAGAAATAAACAACTTGAGAATCAAATTGTAAACATGCCAGAAATAGTAGAAAAATACATAAAGGTATTTTCAAGTTATTGTTGTGGTCCAGAAAAATTTAACAAATCTACTAAACAGAAATATTTGCTACCATATGAACCAGTAGTTCTTCTTCTATATATTATTGAGGGAAGTGAAATCACTATCCAGAAGCTTATATGTCTTTCCCTGTTCATAGCAGCCTGCTGGACATGGACATGGCAGCAACTTATGTGTCCCAGATGGATGGATGAACGAAGAGAGAGTTTGAAACAGACAACTCACTCTGTGTTTTGTGTTTTGTGTGTGTGCATGAGCGTGCACTTGTGTGCGTCTAGATAGACAGGGTTATAGATAGATATATGTGTACATGTCTATGTATGTCTGTGTTTATATCCACATATATATTGGAATCCTAGTCAGCTAGAAAAACAACAGTTTAATTTTACTTTTTAAATAACATGGGTGAAAATTGATGGCATCATGTTCAGACAAAAATCAGAGAGACAAATGGTGTGTCATATCATTCAGAGGTGTAATTTACAAAAGAAAACCTCACATAAACATTAACTTTTGTGGTTCCTAGAGGTGATGGATGAGCAGTAGGGTGAACAAAAGGGACAAACCTCCTGTATAAAATAAATAAGTTCTGGAGCGGTAACGTACAATATGATGACTATAGTTAACTACATTTACGGTCATGCTGAATTCAGTTAGAGTGGGTTTTTGGTGTATGTCACTTACCTGTCTCATAGTTTACATTTTCTGCATGCAAAAAATGGAAAAAGGAAAATGAAGGTATGTTAGACAATAGAACACTCATCCAACATCTTGGTCCCTACTAGACAACAAAAACTCTAGGTCACAGGAGTAATGTACAAGATGATGAACTGCAGTTAACATGCAAATTTGAAAGTTGCCATGGAATAGGCTCAGAAGCAGCCAGAAGACAGTTCCTGACAAATTATACGAACTCAATACACATGTAGGAACAGAATCACTTGTCTTTGTAGGAAACTAAGAGTTTTACATAAAAAATAAATCCATGGTTTTTCAATACTTTGTATAAAGTTTTCAAGAATTAGCTAATATGTTCATTAATATTACCAAAAAAGGAACTAAAAAGACTTATAATAAAATCTAAAGTGCTATATATTAAGCGGTACTTCCTCCTTGATTATCATACAATATGTGTAAAATTTTTTCTGAGATTATTTTTTTTAAAGATTTATTTATTTAATACAAGAACCGGGGTACAGGACAGATGTGCGGAAGGGTGAGAGGATTCACCAGACATAGAGTGGGGAACAGAATAGGCAGACTGCCTGAAATACACTGCTGAGGGGAGCAATGGGTGAGACAGGAGAGGTCTGCCATGCCATGTGAGCATCTCCACAGCTGGCCAGGATCAAACCTGCACTGCAGAGGCTGCAGACAGCTTCAAAGCGCTGCACTCAACAGCCTGTGCCACCAGGGAGGCCCAAGAGATAATAATTTTTAAATGATTGGGCAACAAAACTATATTTGTAATTCAAAAAAGTAAAATAATAAGTTTTAACCATGTGAAGTGAGGAATGTGAACCACATGATGAAAAAATCATCCTGTAATACATATACATGTCAAATCTTTATGGTGTACATTTAAAATTTGTTACATGTCAAGTTTACCAATCAACTATTGGAGGAAGAACCAAATCTGATTCAATGCTGAATTCAATCGGAGTAGGCCTTTGTTGTATGTCATTTACCTTTCTGATACGCTGCTTCTGCTGCATAAAAAGTAACACAAGAAAGCAAAACAAAGATATGTTAGTGTCTTCCTCACCCCACCAACAGAAAATCACCCATATCTTGGTTTACACTTGAAAACAGCAACCGTAAGTTTACAAAAGTAAAGTTCCTCATGATTACTGTAGTTAACAAATTGGAAAGAAGCTGGGACAGTGATCTTAAAGTGCTCATCAAAAGTAATATATTAAATTTTCACTTGTGTGAGGTGATGAACTGTAATCACACAATTGTGGTCATCATTATTTAATACAGATAATATAAAATCTTGTATGTGATGTTATATGTCAATGTATCAATAGAACTGTGGGACAGAGGACAAAATCTAAGGTCAAGGCTGACTTCAGTTGGAGTAGGTCTTTGCTGTACATCCAACTTACCATCCATATTCTCTGCTGCTTCTGTATGAATAGAAATGCAAGAAAGCAAAACAAGTATGTTAGATTGTGTGTTTCTCACTCTTCACAAAGACAATCCACCTTAGATCTTGGTCCCCACTTGAGTATAGAAACTCTAAGGCCAGAGAGTTTGTCTTTCAATCTATGAATGACACCTATTCCATTGACAATCCCATATTTCTAATCACATACAGATTTCCATTTCAGAATAAAACATTTGACTCACTGATAAATACTGTTGGATTTGTAAATGGCTATATACATGTAAAGGAAACAAGATACTAAAAAGATTCTCTTCTTTCTTGTTTGTTCCTTAGTGAGGAGGTTTTAAGATTGGAAACAACGGTGCTAAATAACCACAACACTATTCTTTCTTCCCAGGATTTCCTAAGGGTGTGACCTAAAACTGACTTTGATAGTCTCATTCCACCTCTACAGCAACTAAGAGAGGCTCTGGCATGTGACAAGAAGAAACTGGAATAACTAATGAGACAGTGTGTATTGCCTTACAGGGAGAGATGTAACTAAAAAGAGGATTTGTGGATGGGGCTGCTTTACCTTGGACCAAAGAGGTTGGTACATTTTGTGATCTCACGCCAGATGCTGTAAGAAAAAGCCATAAAAGCAAGCATGTCTCCTGGAAATTCTGAAATAGGGGTCCTCATCGACCCACACCTTCAAATGCTCCAAACCCACAGGCTGCTTGCTGTCCTACTTTACTTCGTTAAACATAATTTGGATTAAAAAAACAAGCAAAAAAAAACTTTATAAGATCATTTCTCAAAAGTTTCTTATAAATATATATTTCTCATGTATGTGTGTATACATAAATATGGTGAGATTCAGAAGCTTCACAGGCTATTAGTATCCAGCTACACTTACAGAAATGTAAACAAATTAGGGTACAGAAAAATGGACTCACTAAGGAGGTGTTTTCTTCTAGGGGTTGGGGGCAAGCAGCAGTCATTGCTTGGGTGAAAAATCCTAATTTGTCAATGTGTTCTTTTTAAGCTCACACACACACACACACACACACACACACACACAAATCAGTATACTGATCCACCCTGAACCCCACCCCCCCAAATAATTAGAGGACATCTGATTTCTGATAACAGAAAAGGACATATATTCTAATATTAAAGAAGATTTCAATTAACAAGAAATGTCACAGAGCATTTGATTACCTTTGGGATAACAAATCTTGTTTCCAACCCACAAATTTAAGTGCTAAATCACAAATAAACCAAGTATATGTGTCCCTCTTTCTCTCTCAAAATATATATACATTTATATTTATACAAAATACACCTATACATTTATATATACACAAAATATAGATACATTTATATTGTATATATAAATATATTATATATGATATTATAATATATACACAAATATATAGTATGTATATATACATAATGTATAACTGTATATTTATACATGTATATATCTGCATTATTATTTTAATCCTTGTTCATTTTTTCACAATATAAAATTTCTCCCACAAGGTGTGGTCACCATAGATGTCCCACCATTACTACCATAACCCTCCTCCATAGTCTTTTGTGCTCTTCCCACTTCCTACCCCCCGTTTTCTATCCTCCTGGATGCTTCAGATCTATGGTGTGTGCTCTTGATAAGATCTCTGACCTTACTCAGACAACCTCTATTATCTGACCATGTGGAACCAAGAGTGTGTAGTTAGAATTATTTTCTCTTGTCAGATGTTTTTCTTCTCAATTTTAAATGCTAAATATTCCCTATTAGCTTTTCTGACATTTTTGTTATTATGGCCTCTGTTTTTTCCATAATTTCCACCCTCCCGCCCATGATATCCTTCCCACTCTTTTTTGATTTACCTTTGGGTTTTCTAGTATACACAACATATGCAGCACCAAAGGCTACAGGAGCAACAACCAAGAGAGTCAGGAGCACAGCAAACCCCACATTCCAGAGATTGTCCCTGGGGAACAAGGTATCTGAAAAACAGGAGATCTTTCATTTAAGATCCAAGTTGACATGAAGTGACTTGGCTGCTGGGAAGACATTCTAAGAGCTTTTCTCCAGGAGAATTATGGAGACAGAGATTCTAGCCTCACCCATCTCTCCTTGCAATTCAAAGCATCTCAGGAACCCCAGAAAGGGTTCTATTTCCATTCTTCTTCCTATGTACAGATGTATGTTTATTACATAAATTTTGATAATGTTTTAATATGCTATACACATGAAAATAGTGATTCAGATGCCTATGTACCCTCATATTTTAACAAATGTTAATGTATTAACATATTTGTGATATTTAATTCTCTTATAATAAATAAAATGCTACAAATGCAATGAAGGATTGCCTTCCATCCAGCTCCCCATCTCTCCCATGGTGTCCCAAACTGACTTTACCATAAGTCCTTTCTATTCAATTATTTTCTACATAAATACATATGTGATCTTGGCATAGGTGGATGAGTGAGCGGCACATAGAACTTCTAAGATTAAAGACAGGACTGTGAGGTCTGATGGTCTAGATCTCTGAGTTGAGAATTCTATCGCATTAGATGTCTGAGATCTAGTAGCTTAAACAAGTAATAATGGCTGGTTCCAGTATTTTCTATTAAAAATTGTTAGGTCAAATGAGGCACCAAGCACATTTTCACTTAAGGATACCCTCATTTAAAATTCCAACAAGACATTGTGTAATTGTTAACTATTTCTAATACACAAATATAAAATGATTTTTTCTATTTTATCTTCTACATTCATGTTTTCAAGAACTTTATATTATTTTGACTTGAAAGTTATTGATTTTTGCTTTTCTCAGCCCTAACTCATTATTCCATCTTAAATGTTTCAATTCTTTTCTTCAATATAAAATCCCAAGTGGAAGGCTTGATTAGTTTTCCATCATATAACTTTGTTTTTCTAAACTTGTTTTAAAAAATCTACTTTGGGGCCTCCCTGGTGGTGCAAGGGGTTAGCACCACACTATGAAGCAATCTGCAGCCTCTGCAGCATGAGTTCGATCCGCAGCTGGCCATGGAGCAACCCACATGGCTCAGCAGACCTCTCCTTTCTCACCTGCTGCTCCCCTCAGCAGTGTATTTCAGTCAGTCTGCCTGTTCTGTTCCTCGCTCTGTCTCTGGTGAATCCTCTCACCCTCCTGCACATCTGGCCTATACCCTGGTTCTTGTGTAAATAAAATAAATCTTAAAAAAAATCTACTCTGATATATGTGTTTGTCTTGTTCACAATTCTAAGTTTTTTCTTTCTGATTATTTTATACCAGTATGTCTGCTCAAACTCTAGTTTTACCTGTTGATAAAAGGGTACACACTTTTTTTTTTAATTTATACATTGTGCAAAAATATATTGTGACTTGGTATTTTATTACATTGTGGGAATAAAGCAAAGTAAATTCTACTTCTTCTGGGGAGACAGTGAAACATAATCAAAATAATGTGAGAGCAAAGAGGGCACTTAAGATAGAATAGGTTAAATTTGGCTTTCTAGAAAAGAGGAGAAGTTAGGTCTTGAAGGACCAGTGGGAAACTATAAGTTAAGAAAAACAGAAAGATTGTGGTGTTAACAGTCTATGTACATGGTTGAGGATGTAACCAGATTTTTGTGAGAAAGGTGAGTTGGGAGGCAAGGGAAGAGGGTGATAACAAATGAAGCTAGAGAGGAAGAAAAGTACAAGAGATGGCTTTGCTAACAGATTACAATATTTCAGATAAGGAAATTTGCAAGTAAGGGACTTTATAGGATATCATTTGAGCAAATATTGTTTCTTTGAACATTAACATTCAATGTGGTAAATACTGAGAGTAGTCTGGGGTATCTGGGTTCCTCTGCCAGTGATATCACCTATCATGTTGCTCTGAGGTAATCCTTGTAACAATCTTATGAGGAAGAAATTATTATTATACCTATTTAAAAGTTGGGAACCGGGTACAGGACCTAACAGTTGCCCTGGAGTTGCTTATGTTTACAAAACTGGTAGATAAAACTGCCAGGATTCCAACTCAATTTGTCAGATGGGGAAAAGAATCAAATTCTTAAAAGCATCTTTCCTTAAGCAATGGGATTAGGACATATTTAGAAAGAACTCTGACAGTTTCCTCAAAATACTTCATTAACCTTTGAAGCTTTTGTGCATCTGTGTATTCATTTTTATAAAGTAAAACAATGGCATTTCTCTGTTGCAAAGAGAAATACAAAACAAGACAAGATTAATTTTTACTAGCTCTCCACAGAAGAATTACAATTGGATGAACTAGAACATTCTTCTAGATCATTCAGTCTTAGGTCTATGATAGTCAGACCTTCCTGATAAGCAGTGATACCTCAGGATCTTGACTCTCAAGGGAACTGACCTGCTATAGAAATGTGCACTTCCTTCACCTCATTGAGAACTGGGTTCCTTATAAGACAGGACACATCTTCTTTTGAATTTTCATCCACTGTTACAGATGTTTTCACTTCAAATAGTCCATTTCCATCAGTTGCCTTTGTTTCAGAGACTGATGTCAAATGCTGTCCTTGCAGATTCTTCCATTGCACCTCAGGCTCTGGAAACCACCCCGTAGATGTACAGGTCAGCTTAACTTCCTTAGTGTTACCAGGCTCAATGTGAATATGAGGAGTCACACCTGAGGCTGGGAAAATAAAGGAGAGACAGAAAGTTCACTGCTTTCAAGAGTTTTGTAGCAAACTCACATGGGCCAGGGAACTTGTGGTTACTATTTTCTTAAATATCAATTTTGTTATTATAAAGTTGTGATTCAAAAATACTGACCACCAAGAACTTTTTGGAGGAGCAAATTAAATCATGTTTGACATATGCCAAACATGTCCGTATCAATTGTTTTCTTTTTCCTCCCTCTCCTTTGAAACATTGTCCATCATTTTATCTGATAATTTTTAAAGTTGGGTAGCAGAACACTCTATCAATCCATTCATAGCCTGTGAAGTTAAAGGAACACATCAGTTGATGGTTTGTATAAGCAGGGGGGAATTTAGTCACACAGACACAAGGAAAATGGCTATGCCACAATGGAGGCAGAGACTGGGATGATTCTATCACAAATAAAGGAATGCTCCAGGCCTACTAGCAGCTGGAAAAGGCAAGGAGAATTCCCTCTATATATTGAGTTGAGAGCATAGTCTTGATGACATCTTGATTTTTAGACTCTGGCCTCCACAAATCTGAGAAAAGAAATTTGTTTTTGAGTCACCAAGTTTATGGTAATTTTTTTGCTGGAACCCTAGAAAACAAGTACACCCTTCTATTAAGTAAATAAAGGAAAGTCATATGTTGTCATCTGATGTTGCTTGGATGGCCAGACCCGAAGGAAACACCACAGGATGAATAGTGAGTGGTGCTCTCTGCTCCTGAATACCTGGATGATACAATGGTGGCTGACAGTGCTGGTACTGAAAACTTGGTGTGTTCCAAAACCAATGTCTTTTATTTTTAAAAATAGTTTGAAATATTTTGTATTCATTTTTTAAACATCTTGGTTTATTTCTTAACAATATAGGATTTATACCCTCAGATGTGGTCACCACCAAAGAGCCCACAGTCTTTTACAAGCACTACAGCATCATGGTTGTAAGGATAAATTCTAGACTCAAAGGGCAGGGTTTCTGCCTGTTGCCACTAGTCACAAAGTGCAATTAAAGACTGACTCTCTGTGCCTCAATTCTCTCTCTGTAAAATGAGGATAATAACAATCACTCTTGTAAGTTTTAAGCTGACATATTTGAGATCTGTATGGTCTCTGACACAGCACAGGCTGACTTTAATAAATCTCAAATTTTATCAATTTTGAGAGTTTAGAATTTTTACTATCTTATAGTCATAAGGGGAGAGAAAACCTACAGTTTTCATCTGTATAATGAGACTGTGTGATTATGTGATTTGCTATCAAATCACTTAATATTTTATTTCTTATATCTTCATATTTTGGCTAATTTTGATTAACCACCTTTTAATTTTATTTTTAGTTTTTTAAAGATTTTATTTATTTATACACAAAACTGGGGTGCAGGCCAGAGGTGCATGGGGTGAGAGGATTCACCAGAGACAAAGTGGGGAACAGAGAAGGCAGATCTACTGAAATATACTGCTGAGGGGAGCAGCAGGTGAGACAGGAGCATTGGGTGAGATAGGAGAGGTCTGCTGTGCCATGTGGGTCAGCTCCCTGATTGGAGATGGAACTCAAGCCATGTCAGTGGGCCTTCACAGAGGTAATGCAGAGACTTAACCCCTAGGCCACCAGGGAGGCAAACCACCTTCTTTATAGCTGTTCGTAGTTAATTGATGGATTTGTTTATTTGCTTATTATGATAAGTAAAAAGCTAAATAGATGATACAGGTCAATGTTGAGTGGTGACTTTAAAGCAGAACGTAAATCAAAATTCACTGAATTATGCAGAAATTTTATTACCCACCACCCATTTGATATTTAAACAGCACAGAGTAAGTTTGGATAGCTTGGACTCAGGATGTGAAAGAACTCTCTTCTCTAGGAGGTAATACAGGACTCTGGGTTTGCCTGAGAGATTGCATCTCCAGCAGGAACTGATACTGGGCCAAATTTCACTTTTTTAGGATGAGAGGTAGGTCAAGAGATGTGTGTGAAGGGATCAGAAAAAGGTAATAATTATAATAAATTGAAAAACAAAAATAATAGGCAACTATTAATCAGAGACACACTGTGGGGCATGGGAAAGGGAGGGATCAAAATAGGGGAGGGAATGTGTTCTAACACAAGGGACTATAATGATGGAGCACAGGTGAATTGGTGATGGGAATTTTGTGGGGACTACCCCTGAGAGGAGAAAGCATGCATTGTACAAAAAGGAAGAATGATGTAAAATAAATAAATAAACAAATAAATAAATACATAAATACACACACACACACACACACACAACCAAGAAAATAACAGGAAAACTTGAGGTTTCCTAATAGAGATGATCAGGGACTCTGAGGACTTAGTATTTTCCCTCAGACTGGCAAAAATAAGTCTTGATACCAAACAACATCAGGCACTACACTGGTGTGGGTGCTGGGTAAAAGTGAATCTGCCCTAGGAAGAACAATCCAAATTTATGGCAGGCATTCACAGGGAAGAGATAAGGACATAAAACTTTCTTTTTTTGATTTATAAGGTTGAGGTAAACAGATAAAAACAAACAAAAGGGCAGTCTCCCTGGAAAATATCCTCCCCAAATTTAAGGAGCACAGAAATCTTACACTTTAGAAAAATGTTTAGATTCTTCAGAATATACTTATGATTACTTATTATTTCAATAGTGATATATAAGCATACTGTAATAGGCTAGCACATAATAATTGTCTAAATAAGTCCATCTCATTTCATAAATTTGAAATTAATTCCATGGGTACACTATAATGTTTTGCACTGAACATATTATACTTACAATAAAAAATCTACAACAATGAGCAAGTGAGGTGAACTTCTTCATGTATAGTGAAGACTCTGACTTCACAAAAAGGAGTGTGGAATTCATGGGTACTACTTGTATATGTCTACCATGCAAATGAGGAACTTGCCTTAGGCTGTATCTTAGCTTTATTTCTCTTCCTTTGTATTTGGGTGGAAAGCGTAACTATCCTAGCAACTCTCTTTTGGAGAAGACATGGATGTAATTTATCAGAAACTTCACCTGCTGGGATATAAGAGATGGGAAGCTGATTCAAGAAAGTATGCCAGTTAACCTTTGTTGAAGCTCAGAATAAGCTCAGGCACAAGCAAGATGGCTGATTTAGTGCCAATAGCTTCAAGATGGGAAATACACGCTTCTGAAGAATTGGGATAAAGTGGAAGAACAGTGTGAAGCTGTTTTATCTTCAGTGGTAGAATTACTCAGGATAAAGTACAGAAGAATCTAGGATAATGCATATCACACTGATCTAATAGAATGTCATCTTAATCACTGGAGAAACAATAGTAGCAGCTGGCTCTCACAATAAAAACTGTTTACAAAGGTTTACCTGAGACTTGGGAAATGTTTTCAGGACCTCTGGATGTAGGTGTCTAACTCCTAGATTCCTTAGAAATTACCATGCTAGTGATAATCAAAACTGCATGGTATTGGAACAAGAACAGACATATGGACCAATAGAACCATATAGAAAATCCAGAAATAAACCCACAGATTTACAGTCAACTAATCTTTGACAAAGGAACAAAGAATATGCAATGGAGCAAAGAAAGTTTGTTCAATAAATGTTGATGGGAAAACTGGGTCTCTACATGCAAAAGAATGAAGCTTGACTACTGCCTCACACTATGCACAAAAAACAACTCAAAATGGATTAAAGAACTAGACATACGACCTGAAACCATAAAATATATAGAAGGAAATATAGGGAAAACACTACATAACATACTCCTCAGTAACATCTTCAAAGACACGTCACCCAGAGAGTGACAGTGAAGGCAAAGATAAACAGCTGGGACTACATTAAATTAAAGAGCTTTTGTACAGCAAAAGAGACAGTAACCAAAACAAAGAGACACCCCACTGATTGGGAGAAAATTTTTGCTCACAACAGTAATGATAAAGGACTGATCACAAAAATCTACAAAGAGCTGACTTGACTCAACAAAAACAAAGTAAATAATTCAGTCAAAAAAGGGGCAGAAGAGCTAAAAAGAAACTTCTCCAAAGAGGAAATGCAAATGGCCAACAGGCATATGAAAAAATGTTCAACATCACTTGAAATTAGGGAAATGCAAATCAAAACTACAATGAGATACCATCTTACACCAGTGAGAATGGCACATATTAAAAATAAATAAACAAGTAAGTAAATAAATAAGTAAGTTTGGATAGCTTGGACTCAGGATGTGAAAGAACTCTCTTCTCTAGGAGGTAATACAGGACTCTGGGTTTGCCTGAGAGATTGCATCTCCAGCAGGAACTGATACTGGGCCAAATTTCACTATTATAGAATGAGAGGTAGGTCAAGAGATGTGTGTGAAGGGATCAGAAAAAGGTAATAATTATAATAAATTGAAAAACAAAAATAATAGGCAACTATTAATCAGAGACACACTGTGGGGCATGGGAAGGCGAGGATGTGGAGAAAAAGGAACTCTTCTGCACTGTTGGTGGGAGTGCAAACTGGTCCAACCACTATGGAAAGCTGGGTGGAGATTCCTCAAACTACTAAAGATGGAGCTTCTATATGATCCAGCAATTCTACTCCTAGGTATTTACCCAAAGGACACAGAAACATTAATTCCATAGAGCACCTGCTCCCCTGTGTTTATAGCAGCACTATTTACAATAGCTAAGCTATGGAAACAACTCAAATGCCCCAAAATAGATGACTGGATCAAGAAGATGTGGTACATATACACAATGGAATATTACTCAGCAATCAAAAAAGATAAAAAAGGGATCATGCTCAGTGAAATAAGCCACTATGGTCCCACTCATAGCAGGAATTTAGAAAACCTAAATAAGGGGCCAGGAAAAAGACTAATTATAATAAAGTAAAAATCAAAATCAACAAGCAACTATAAACCAGAGACACACTACAGGGGTGGGTGGAGAAGTGAGTAGGATCAAAACAAGGGGGGGTGGGGATTGTACAGGTACTATAACCAAGATGAAAATGCATACACCGTGCAAAAATGAAAAATGATGTAAAAAACAAATAAAATAAAATAAAAATGCTCAAAAAAAAAAAAAAAGCAATTACCATGCTAGAGTGGAAGATTCCCACCCATAAATAGAAGCTTAATGAATGGATCAACACAAAGGAACAAAACTCCACTAGCTTGAGCTGTGCCTGGTTCAATACCTCCAGTGGCAATGGCCCTTGTTTATGTAGAACGGACACTTATAGTAAGAAGCACCATTATACTTATTGAAGGAAGCAAGGTTTCTATAAACTCAAAGAGAATTCTTTGGGGATGACAACTATCCTCTCTATGACCCTGCAAAAATTCTATTAGGGGGTACATCACCAAGGTGTCTGGTTAGAAAAATTTTTTTGGCACAAAAAATTGTTTAAAAATTGAAAAGAAGTCTCTTTTCCATAGTCTTCTTTAATTTATGAGCATCATGTAAGTGCCCACATTTTCTAACATAAATGAGAGTTGAGGACCAAGTAGAGCACATATGGACATGTCACTAAATAGAGTTCATGGGTATTTGCACTCATGTCAGGGAGTCCTGGAGGAAAATTTTTTTCCTCTCTGGAAGCTCAGTATTATTGGACTCCCTCTGATAGATTGGGAGGTTTCTCATAAGGCCCACTATGAGGGAGGTCATAAAGAAATTCATTACTTAAGCTTTGGTCAGGTTCTGTAATGTTTGTAGAGAAAGGGCTGATTCAGACTCAGTGTATGGTTAAGAAACTTTCTTTACACTTGCCTCCCAGCAGGACAGGTATTTTTCTGGGGATAATGTCTGAGCAGGCATGGGATCATAAAGACAAACATGTTCAGGTAATTGTGTAAACAAGAATATTATAACAAGGTCATAGGGAGCAAGACACACATTTGACTAGGAAATAAAGTGTCAACTATGGACAAGAATGAAGTGCAGGGCCTTCCTGGTGGTGCAAGGGGTTAAATCTCAGCACTATGAAGCAATCTTCAGCCACTGAAGCATGAGTTTGATCCCTGGCCAGGGAGTTAACACACATGGCACAGCAGACCTCTCCTGTCTTACCTGCTGCTCCCCCCAGTAGTGTATTTCAGTCAATCCATCTGTTCTGCTCCCCACCCTGTCTCTGGTGAATCCTTTCACCCCCACACCTCTGGCCTACATTTCAGCTCTTGTATGCATAAATAAATAAATCTTTAAATAAAAAATAAAAAGTTCAACATTTAAAAAAAAAGAATGAAGTACACTGTGAGTGAAGACAGGCAGAGAGAGGGTGGGCCCAGCAGGCCCATGGGGAGCAGCAACCACCAGTATGAGTGCCATTTGGCCCACATATGGCTCCATAGACTGCAGGAAAGTTGGTATGGCTGCGCCCAACACATCTGGCCTGTCAGTGAAGACAGGTGGGTAGAGGCAGGGCTCAGCAACCCCATGGGGAGCAGCAACCACCTAGAAGAGTGCCTTTTGGCCCATTACAGCCCCAGAAACTTGGTGACCTCTAGGGTAGCACCTGTCAGCCCATCCACAGCATCACAGTCTTTGCAAAACCTGGTGTAACAGTGCTGGACCTGGCCTGACCATAAGTCCCTGACGTCCCAATAGGAGCACCCTGAAGGAAGCCTGCAGGCACCAGTGGTATGGTGGCCATGCACATAAAACATATCAGAAAGTGAACAATAGGGAAGAAGAAAAATACAAATAGCCAAGCAAGCCCTCTGGGGAACAACACACCACAAAAAGATAATCAGCTCCCAGAACTCAACAACACCAACATGGAAGAATTTCTTTGCCTGAGAAAGAGAACTCAGAATTGCCAAGAATAAAGAATATAAAGGAAAAGAATGATATGAGAAATATAATCAATGAACTGGAGAATGAAAATGAGTCTTTAAAGAAGGAAATAAAGAAAATGCAAGATGTTAAAAGATTAATAGAGGACCTGAAGAATTTTGGGAAAAGCAACAAAAACTGAATTGAAAAGGAAGACTGAATCAGTACTCTCGAAGATACAGATGAAAAAGAACCAAGAAAGAAAAAGAGAGATGGGCAAAGGAAAGAGAATGAAGAAACACTTCGAGAAATATTCAACCCAGTGATGAAAAGAAATATAAGATTAATAGGAATCCTAGATTGTGAAGAGAGAGACAAGGAAATAATCAAAGAGAACTTCCCAAACATGAAGAAAGAATAGAAAATAGACATACAGGAAGCTAGAAGAACACCAAATTACAACAATGAGTGGAGAACCACAGCAAGACATAATAGTGAAGCTTCCAAAAGTCCAAGACAAAGAAAAAATAATAAAGCTGATGAGGGGGATGAAACAGATAACTTATAAAGGAAAACCTATTAGGCTAACATCAAACTTCTCTGAAGAAACACTATGGACAAGAAGAGAATGGAGCAATATATTAAAAAAACTCCAAAATAAAAAATGCCAGCCGAGAATACTTGTGAAACTCTCCTTCCTATATGAAAGTAAAATAAGGACAGTCCAGACAAAATTTTTGATTAGATAAAACACAATATAAGTTATCTGAGGGTATTCATTCCCAGAGACTCACCTGTGACCAACACTTCAAAAAGTGCGTCATCATAGTATGAAGCACTTTCAAAGAAACACCTATACTCCCCAGCATCAAAAGGGCGGATGGATTTAATCTTCAGGACTGCTTGCCCTGTGGTGATATTCTCCATCACAAACTCTGTTCTTTCTTGGTACTCTGGCATCTGCTGCTCCATCACAAATTCTGTTCTTTCTTGGTTCTCTGGCATCTGCTGCTCTGTATAATCCTGGAAAGGACCATAATGATGCACCAGACCTGAAGAATGGTTTCGGTACCATCTCACCTCCATGTCCTTCGCATTCATCATTGGTTCAAGGTGGCAGGACAACAGAGCTTCTTTCCCGACTAAGGCAAGGATGGGTACTTTTGGTCCTATCACAGTGAATTGCCCTGGAAGCATTAAGGAAAGGATGGAATCATCAGTGAGACTGTGGCAGGCATGGTTGTGACCTCCTGAGAAAGAAAATAGACCAGTTCAACTAGCAAAGTGAGGTCAACTAGTGAGTAGATCTAAAATAAGGATATCCAAATATAGTGGTAGCATAAAAGGTAATGACAGAACATGTCAGTGTACAACAGTGATATGCTCTTATCAAAATTTGTGTTTTCTCATTTGCCAAGGATAGGAGTTCAAATTTATACATTATCACTTAAGTCTTAAAAACTTCATGTTTTATAGAGTGTTATCCCTATTTGCAAATGAAGAAATTGAGTCTGTGAGTGATTAAAAATTGAGTCAGTGATTAATGAATTGAGTCAGTGATAATTTGCCCCCAAATTCTAAGGCACAAATTGAGAATTCTAATACCAACAGTGTAGTGCCAGGCAGACACAGAGCAGGGTCTCTATGATCCTAGCAGACAGGGAAAGGAGAGTTCTGGAGCCCTCGGTGGCTTTTCAGGCTTTTATTGGGCTTTTTACAAGATAGGGGGCCCCCGGGGAATCTTCACTCTTTCTGGGCTCTCTGGCATTCTCATTTGTCTCTTATTCCCTTGCTGCTTCTCGTTCACCTTCTATTCTGCTACTCTTGTTCTCTTGCTCTCTTCTGCTGGTTCTGTTCCGCTGGCGTCCCCATGACACCACCCTTATAAGCCCAGTCTCAGCCCAGGTGTACCCACCTATGCAGGCTCACACCCTACTCCAGGTGCCCGCCATCAGGCATGCATGTAAGACTGCAGAGATCCATCATTAATGCAAATGGCAGGAGGGTGGAAAAGCCTGATAATTTTTCACTTACCCTACAAACAGCCAACATTTCCTTATTTTACATGTGTTACCCAATATAATGGGAAATCATTATACTATGTTCCCATTTTAGAAAATAAGTGTAAGAGCATATGTCAGTGTAAATACATGAAAACATTACTATAGATTCTGAGAATAAGCAATGTGAATAATGAAGTAGCAACCACAAATATAAAAAGAATTTTGCCCTTTTAGATCTTTTTTTTTCAAAAGATTTATTTATTCATTTATCCATAGAAGAGCTGGGTTATAGGCCAGAGGTTTGGGCGGGGGGAACAGTTTAGAGGATTCATCAGAGACAGAGTGGGGAGCAGAAGAGGTAGAACTACTGAAATACACTTCTAAGGGGAACAGGAGGTGAAAGAGGAGCGGTCTGCTCCACCATATGTGGGTTAGCTCCCTGGATGGGGATCTAACTTAGGCAGCAGAGGGCCATTGCAGCAGTAGCACTGAGACTTAACTGTCAAGTAAGATAAGCCTCTTGCTGGCTTTACAACTTAGAACTGTCGATCTTAAGAGGGCGTAGCAGCTGGAAGGGACAGTGCAGGATCTCTATGACCCGAGAACATGGAGTAAAGGAGGAGTCCTGGAGCTCTCAGTGGCTTTTTCAGGCTTTTATTGGGATTTTACTGGGTACACAGCAGGCAGGGGTGCCGGGGGGCCAGGAGGCTGGCAGGCCTCTCCGCCCCCAGCACATCTTCACTCTTTCTGGGCTCTCCGGCGTTCTCTGCTTCTCTGCTCCTTTTGCTCTTTTGTTTTCTTTTGCTCTCTGTTCTCCTGGTGTCCCTGTGATGCCGCCCTTATAAGCTCAGTCTCTCAGCCCAGGTGTACCCACTTACTCATGCCCACACCCCACTCCAGGTGCCCTCCATCAGGCATGCATTCAGTACCGCAGGGATCCATCATCAATCCTAATGGTGGGAGGGCAGAAAAGCCTAATACTCTTTCATTTACCCTACAGAGGGTGAATCAACCAGTCTGAAAAATAAGCATCTAAGATGATAGCACCCCTTCTCTCTGTCTCTGGGTATGTTTAATCTGGGAATGCTCTGGCTCCAGGTTGTAGTTGCCTGCTTGTCATAGGGAAGGGGAGGTTACTGAACACAAAGTAGCAGAAGAGAACTTCAATGACTCATGATATTTTTTTTTAAAGAAAATTTTTTTAAAGATATATTTATTTATACAAGAGCTGGGGTATAGTTCAGAGGTGTGGGAGGGTGAGAGGATTCACCAGAGACAGAGTGGGGAGCAGAACAGGCAGATGGACCAAAAACACTGCTGAGGGGAGGAGCAGGCGAGACAGGGGAGGTCTGCCACACCATGTGGGTATTCCCCTGGCCGGCTGGGAATCGAACCAGCGCTGCAGACCCTGTGGACAGCTTCACAGCGCTGTGCTCAACCCATTGCACCACCAGGGAGGCCCTGACTCATTATATTTTAAGGAAAGGAAAAGATGAATAACTTATTTGGGAGAAGACGATTATAGCACATATAGCAGGCAAAGGGTATTTGGCGCGGGCCATGCTACTCATGCTGTCTGACAGGGTCCGGGCATGAGGGAAAACTCCTGAAAAGTCAGGAAACTCATGCTGTCTGACAAGGTCCGGGCATGAGGAAAGTTTCTGAAAAGTCAGAAAACTCCACAGCTGGTTCCTGCTACTTCCTTTCATTTGTTTGTGGCAGTTATTGAAACCATGGAAATTTTCTATAAGCTTTAGAATAACACAATGAGTGTTGGCATTAGTGCCAGTAATGCGCACTTCAGTAGTTTGAGAAAAGTACCTTCCAACATGATTGACAATTAAACGTTTTCCAATAATTCTCCACGTCCTCCAATTTGTAATTCAGTTACCATGAGTAACATTGCATTTTCTAACAAACCACACTTGATAGAAGTGATGGAACTGAGCCCAGCAAATGTCCCCCACAAGAGAAGGCCCTGAGTTGCCTCGGGAGGTGAAATGGTCTGAGAGAAACACAACACATATTGTTCCCATGGCACCAGGACCCCTTGGTTCTATGTAGGAAATAGAAGGACCCCCTCGATTTTACAATGCCTGCTTAGCTTTGTTTTAGTTACCTAGCTGAAACGTATAAATCACATTGCGTATAGCACCTGTTTCTATTTTCTGACTAACATACATCACCTAGGGAAATATGTAACCAAGTTAATGTAACCAAGTGACCAAGTTAATCATAGACTAGGAAAATTAAAAAAAAAAGAAGACTGTGCATTGTTAATGATCATTAATAATTTCTGAAACAATGTAAAAGTAAAATCAATCATGATTGCATGATGTAATGATCAAATAACAATTTCTGATGTATAAATAAAGCTCTGCTGAGGTTATCAGTGAGAGATGTCTGCACCCTGATCAAGTGTCAGTGTCTCCTCACTACCTCATCTACCTCATCTCCCCCCTCCCCTCATCCCTCCACTTCACTGATGCCATCTCGTCCTTGCGGAAACCAGTCCCGGTAGGAGATGGACTCTGGCAGGTATTGTCAAAAACATTCATGCTTTTAAAAGCCTACAAGTAAATCAGAAAACAGAAGCAATTCAATGAAAAAAAGGCATAAAGAAACATAACATAAAAGGACACCAAAACATAAAAGAGGAAAAGGACATCAGTAATTAGAGAAATGCAATGTGTCACTTTACATACATCTGTCTGGCTCCTGCCCCCTCCAAAAAAAAAATAAAAATAGATAATGAATAGCACCTGTTTGCAGTGATATGGAGCAATTGGCATAGTTCTAACAACAATTCTAGCAATATGGATTGATGTTTTGCTCTGGAAAGGCTTAGAATAGTTCCAAGTTTTCTAAACTTTAGTGTTTAAAAGAAAAAAGGCAACAAAGGCCCAAAATAGAGTCATTCTGGCAAAGACCCTCCAAGACTTAATGTGTAACCTAACTTCAGTTTCAGCCTCTCCCAAAGTGGCAATATAAACTAAGCAGTATGAAGTTTCCTGATCAGCACTATTAAGGAAACTGCTTGATGGGCTCTCCCTGCCTTTCCCTAAGGAAACCTGCTTGAAGTAATCCTTCTTTTCTTTTGCTAAAAACCTTGTTCCAGTGCACCTACTTCAGCTGCCTGGTGCAGGGCTATATGAATTTCCTGCAGGAGAACAAGGAGTGCCATGTGTCCAGCTTCAGTATGCTCAGACTATCCAGGAGTTCATGACCCAGGTGAAGAACTATCTGTCTCAGAGTTCAGAGCTGGACCTTCCCATTGAGTCTCTCATCCCCGAGGATCAAATAGATGTGCTGTTGGAGAAGGCCTTGCACAAGTGCATCTTGAAGCCCCTGAAGGGGCATGTGAAGGCCATGCTGAAGGATTTCCATGTGGCTGATGGCTCCTGGAAACAACTCAAGGAGAACCTGCAGCTTGTGTGGCAGAGAAACCTACAAGAGCCGGGGGTCTTTGCCCCAACCTCTGATGTTGTGGATGTGGAGAAAATCAAAGTTAAGTTCATGACCATGCAAATGTATTCTCCAAAAAAGAGTCACTGCTGTTGAGGGTCTGCAAGCTTATTTACACTGTCATGGAGAAAAACTCAGGGAGGATGTATGGAGCTGATGATTTCTTGCCAGTCCTGACCTATGTCATAGCTCAGTGTGACATGCTTGAACTGGACACTGAAATCGAGTACATGAGGGAGCTCCTAGACCCATCACTGTTACACGGAAAAGGAGGCTATTACTGGACAAGCACACTCTCTCTGATAAAGAACTTTAAAGAAGAAGAAGCAGCGAGACTGCTCAGCTTGGAGGCCAGAGACACCCCAAGACAGTGGCACAAGCAGAGAACCACCAACCGCACCATCCCTTCAGTGGACGACTTTCAGAAGTAACTTTGCATTGTATTCCAGCAGGTTAACAGTGGCTGCACAGGAAATACCCTCCTCGTGAGGCCTTACGTCACCACCGAGGACGTGTGTCAGCTATGTGCCCAAAAGTTTTAGGTGAGGGACCCTGAGAAGTGCAGCCTCTTCCTCTTTGTTGATGAAACGTGGCAGCAGCTGGCAGAGGACACTTATCGCCTGCCCCCAAATCAAGGCTGAGCTGCACAGCCGACAATAACCATACAGCTTCCATTTTGTCTACAAGCGCATCAAGAATGATCCTTATGCTGTCATCTTCCAGAACGGGGAAGACCTCACCACCTCATAGAAGACGCATGGGACTTCCCAGAAGCGCATCTCAAGGGAGGGGTTAGGAACTTTGCCTCCCAGCTTCCACTTATTTGTGCTTGAAACGAAGTCACCTCCTTGGGGACTCCTCAGTTCAGCGACTAAGCCATCCTCAGGCCCACTTGGTCAAGGGCATCTTGGTCATATCATCTCAGCAAGGTGGCTGAAGTTTAGGACATGGTAGGATTCTCCTTCAGCGATGGAGATTGCATTTGATGATTCAAATGTCGGGAGGTTTTTGCTACCCACCCCCCTCCCAGGCAGGTTCTAGGTTGGCTCACCTACATGAATAAGTGCTGAATAAACATTTAAGGTACAAGGTGTCCTCTTGAATTCAACAGCAGGTGTTGTTTGACAAAACAATCTGATGCAGTGTGTCAGGTCCTTCTCACCTCCATCTTCCTCTCTTTCTTTCTTTCTTTCTTTCTTTCTTTCTTTCTTTCTTTCTTTCTTTCTTCTTCTTTCTTTCTTTCTTTCTTTCTTTCTTTCTTTCTTTCTTTCTTTCTTTCTTTCTTTCTTTCTTTCTTTCTTTCTTTCTTTCTTTCTTTCTTTCTTTCTTTCTTTCTTTCTTTCTTTCTTTCTTTCTTTCTTTCTTTCTTTCTTTCTTTCCTTTCCTTCCTTCCTTCCTTCCTTCCTTCCTTCCTTCCTTCCTTCCCTTCCTTCCTTCCTTCCTTCCTTCCTTCCTTCCTTCCTTCCTTCCTTCCTTCCTTCCTTCCTTCCTTCCTTCCTTCCTTCCTTCCTTCCTTCCTTTTTTACAAAGAGCCTTTGTGTTTTTATGTATTTCATAGAAATGTTTATAGCAGTTGCAGGTAAACTGTGAGGATTGGTTTTTAAAATATTTTTGTAGTTTTAAAATACTCCATAATTCTGCATGTGATTTTAACATTTAATATTCAAAAAGAAATCTCTTGATGGATTTGAGAGTATTGCATTTTAAAAGTCTCTCTTCCGTAATTGCATTTTTGGCAACTTTGTGGGGAGAGATTGCTGGATTTCTTAAAGCAACTGACACTTGCC
This sequence comes from Talpa occidentalis, assembly GCF_014898055.3. NCBI lineage: Eukaryota > Metazoa > Chordata > Mammalia > Eulipotyphla > Talpidae > Talpa > Talpa occidentalis. Next base: position 101,460,013 of record NW_023605083.1, on the reverse strand, counting down.
ACAGAACGCCTTTGGGCCTCTGATATGCCATTACCTTGTTCACACGCGGTGATATTGTATTTTTTCATGTTTTAATCAAGCGATGTTGAGAACCGAGAGAGAAATGAATGTAAAGAAAGGTCGAGCGAGAAATACATATTCTAACAAAAGACTAAGGAGTATAGTCTGCTGGTTCAGGCTTCTGGAAGGACTCCGGAAAAGGAGATAGAAGGAAGCACCTATTCTGAAAATACTGTAAATAATGCACTGAGATTTGGCAAAATCTATCACTTGTTATTTGCTTTTGGAAACAGTTTTCAAACCCCACAAGAAAAAATAAAGACAGTGTTTTTTTCCCACTTTTCCACCTACATCAAAACTAAAAGCATCAACTTATTTGGGGTAAAAATCAATTAACAGGTAATGTAGCTTTCATTGATTTAAATCAGATGCTGTTTGGAAATGAGTTTGCAAATACACCAAAAAGTGCATCTGTATTATAAGAATGTATGGTGAAGTTAAATTTATGTTTCATAAGATCTGTCTGGGTGTGCACCAAGTGTGAGGGTCTTGTATCAATGTAACACAGGTTGTGTCAAAAGCAACCTGTTATTGTACTATGTGAAGAAACATAGTCATCTGATTTGGTTGGCTTTGTATTCTGTATCTTCTCTAGCTTTTGCTGTCCATCTAGAACCCTCAGCATACTCTGTATGCCCAGAGTACATTTCAAAACCATGAATTAAAACTCATTAAATAATTGTTAAATCCTGCAGCTAGAAAATTGGGATATTTAAATAAACATTTTCCTCAACTAATCAAACTGTCCTATCACTGAAGTGTCTCAACAGTTTAGGACTCTACCACATTCATTTTTTATATGCTATTTCTCCCTCATTCCTACCAATCCAGAATGATACACTAAGAGCTGATTAGACATATATCAGGCAAAAATACACTAATGACCAGTTGGGTCATTATGTATCTACAACCATAGGCTTAATCACTGTGATACACTTAATCTATTTTTTTTTTTACAAGCCCCCTGTGGTATATATACCAAATATATATATGCATTTGGTCTTTGACCACTTTTCCTGACACAGAGGTGCTAAACCTTTGGAGTTTCCTGAGTGATAGTAGTGCAGTTTATCATTGATAAAGAGTTCCTTTAGACCACACCTAATTTTATAATATTGTGTTGACTCAAGTTATGTTCTCTGGAATGCTTTCACTGGGGGCTAATCATCAGAGGAACCAACCATGAGATTAAAGGAATAGAAACTTTTGCTCCAACCCCAAAATATCTGGGGAATAGGGGAATTTTCAATCACCAAAGGCCAATGATTTAATCTAACAGGTTTATGTACTGAAATTGAAATTTGCATTTAAAACTCAAGCAATGAGGTAAAGAAAAGTTCCGGGTGGGTGAACATGTCAATATGACCTGAAGATTTTGCATGCAGATTCCAAAAAGGGAAAGCATGGATGTTCTGCTTCCTATCTATCAACTTGTATTATATGTGTCTTCTATAAGACACATAATCGGCACATTTCTGAGTTCTATGACTCATTCTAGAGTATTATCATCTTGAGGGGGGTTAACTGAAATCATTGTATTTATAGGAGCCAGGCAGAAATTGAGGTAATTTTTGGACTCCGTTTATGGATGGCTCTGAAATAGGGACAGTTAGACTAAGCGCTTAACTCATGAGTCTGTGCTAACTCTAAGTAGTGTTTGTCAGAATTAAATTGAGTTGTCAAATACCCAGCTGGTGAGGTTGGATAATGACAAAATAGTGTCCCAGTAACCTACAGAAAATACAGAAGCAATTGTGCCAATTTTTTATGCCTTATAAGTTTCAACTTGCTGTAATGTAAAATTAAGCATCATGTTTAACCAAGTAACCTGACCACTATGGGAAGAAAAAATAAAAAAGTGGAAATGTCCACCAAAAAATCTCAAAAAAAAGGTGCTAAAATTTATTTAATGATTTACCAATATTGAAGCCATAAAGCAACTGTATTTGCTTGGAGTTACATTGCATATATTGCAATCAAGAGTATTTGAAAAATATTTTATAGGTATTATAATCTGCGATACACATGAGTAGACTGACACAGTTGTCAGAACCTGATGATGCAGAGGGAAACAGCTGAGTTTAAAAACAAAAAGAAATTCAGATAATTTTGGTATAACACTATCCGTCATTCCCTGACAAGCAAGAAAAGAGTGTTTACGGAATGTATCACTTCCCTAATGTTCTGAATACCTGTTCATTAGAATTGAAATGATGAGAGGTAAGAGGGATCAAAGAACACCCATCCTATGCTCAATGACTTTCACAGATTGAGTTAATTGACAAACTTTTCCCCTGCATAATAAGGGAGGAGCTACTATCCTGACTTCTGAGCAATGCTAGAAACTATTAGACATAACCTTCTTTAAATCACCCCTGATGATAAGAGAGGCAATTAGATATAACCTCCTCCTTCTTGTTTTCAAGTGAAATACTAAGGGTGGCCCTTCCTTCTACCATACTCTCCTGCAAACTGAATCCAGTATTTAACTGGTAACTACAGAAAAATACTGCAAGTCAAATGCCCCTTGCTTTAGAGGATTCCATTTTCAGAAATGGCCCTGAATATCACAGGAGGTGAGATGATAACAGCAAAGGAAGTTCAGGGCATTTCCAGTGATGTCAGGCAGGAAAGAATTAAAGAATGATATGTGAGTTAAGCTCGGCAACTTGGAGCCCACACTGAAGCACTGAATTTTCCCAAATGATTAGAACTATTCATTTGTAATTTCATTCTCTTCTGAGCTATGCCACACCAAAATCTCAGAGTAGAGTCACCAAGACAAAAATATATGATTATGTCCAGCTTCAAGGGAAAACACTTGATGGAATAAATAGTGACGTGTTGAGAATCAACTCAGTGGTTGAAAATTCACAACTACCTGAGCCTGACATGGAGGAAGGTGAGTGTGAGCAATAAGGCAAGTGGAGCCATCTGAGAAGATGTTCCCTGGGTCCCTCTCTCAGGCCTGGAGGGAGGCCTCTCTGGTGACTTGAGATGCCAATAACTTGAAGTTCTCTTATGAACAGTTCATCTCACTGGATGTAAATCATGCAATTATGTTTCAAAGTTCAAAGATAAAGTGTTCACCTTTATCTAGACACCTTTAACCACCCATCCATGGCCAGGGAAGCAGGGCTGAGAGTGGGGCCAATTCTGATGACCGGGCACAAGCTGAACAAACTGACTTAACCTTGTATAAAAGGTCAAATAAGGAAGAAAGAAACCCACACTTTAAAATGAATGTAATGGCAAAATAATAAAAAATATTTAGTTAATATTTAAAAATGTACAATCTCTGTAGGAATTTGAAAGTTATTGGAAGATGTGCCTCAGTAAAATACTGGAATTCATATTTGAGAAATATAGAGAGGATAGAGAAATTTGTTTCAGTGTGATGAAGAGATAGTGGAAGGTGAGCTCCATAAATAAAATGATTTTATATATATGGTAAATAAAAACTGATGATAATATATGATAAAGATATTCAAAATATATGAGTAAAGAATATGAATTGAAAGCATGTAAATGAAAAAACTGAAGGTCAATACCAAGTTCAGGGAAAATGAAGGGTCTACTGCAACAGGCACATGGTGGAGCAGTGCTACAGGATTACAGTGGATGGCACTGGTACACTCCAGATGATAACCAATATCCCAAAGACAGGTGGGAAAACCCCACCCAAGTGACCAGGCACCTCAGGAACAAGGCTGGATCTGTCACAGTTTCTTCTCCTGCCTCCGCCTGACTGTGATGGAGAGACACTCAAATGGTCCAGTGAAAATCTTGTGCAGTTTTTAGAATTTCACACCATCTCTCTCTTTTTTGCAGCATACACACCCCCAACCCCCAACCCCCTACCCCCCCACACTCACACACACACACATATACATATATATTTACCTTTCTGTTCACTAGAATTCCTTCCATTAAAATCAATGTGAATTTTCTTTGTTAAAATGTAATGATAGTTCACTGTTTACTTTTTGATTTAAATGCAATATTTTGAGCTTATTTCGAGCTATCTATTGTCTAGCAAGTGCATGTGTTCTCAAATAGAGCATTTTCTAGTCAACTCTATCTAAGTATAAAATTCCCATAGAAGAATTGATATTTAATTTGAGTTCAAACACAGATATAAACAAAAGAACATTTGTTAAAGCCAAAAGCATTCTAACACTGCCCCAGATTATGCAGCTGGGTTGGTGCAACTGGATCCTGGGACCCAGAAGAATAACTGAAGGTATCATTTTTAGATTGTTTACAGCTTTACATAATTTATTTTCCTCAGAAGTCAGATAAAATGCTTTAAAAAGACTCAGAGAGAGAGGACAGACTGGAATGACATCAATTCTAAAGTTTCAAGTCCAGGAAACAAGAAAACAGCTGCAGCTCTACGAATATTATGTGGAATAAAATGGCTTCTAAGTCAGGCTCCAGTGTAAAGAAAAGCAGTTGTTCCTCATTACCACTCACCTGTGATTTTCCAGGGCAGCAGGGCTGAGAGCAGGAGGGTCCCAATGACCTTGCACAAGGGCTGCATCCCAGCTAGGGGTCTCGGTGTTAGAGAATCACATCTCATCCTCCCACAGACTGTTTTGAGTCACTGTTCTGGGGTCTGTATCATCTATATTCACGCCTCCTAAAAACGCTGTGAATACGATTCCTAAAACAAAACTAGATCATTAAGACATCTGATGGGAAAGTGAAAGCAGGAAATCAGTGGACTCTGATCAAGTTGATGCTAACTTTTTTTTTATTGAAAGGTACAATAAGGAAGAAAGAAATGTAAAGCAGATTTATTGATTACATGATGTATAAGAATTTATACAGTATCCTTAGCTATGAGGAAAATGCAATATAAAACCAAAATGAAATAGTATTACACATCTGTTAAAACAACTACAACTTATTTCTTTGAGTAACTATACCATTACTGGTAAGGATACAGAAAAACATATACACATAAAACAATTGTTCATAACAGCTAATTTTTTAGTAGTAAAAATGTTGCAACAATTGAATTGTTTTTCTGTGGGTGAGTAGCTAAACAAAGTGGCACATCCATCTTATGGAATACTACTCCTCAATAAAAATGAATCAATTATTTATACACAAAAAACTTGCATGGATTTCAGTGGAGTCATGATGTTAAAGAAGTAAATGATGAAAGTTTCACATGGCACAAATTTATTCAAATAACATTCTTTAAAAGATAAAATTATAGATATGGGGAATTGATTAGTAGTTGATAGGGCTCAGGTACTGGTAATGTACTGGTAACAAGTTTGAGGTGTCGGCTAGAAGGTGAGTGTGACTAAAAAGGGGTAGCACAGGAGAATTTTATGCTGATTGGAATTTTCTATTTATATTTTAAATGAATTTATTTTTTATTAATGAAGCACCTTTTTTTTTTTACAACTTTGTTAGTATTTTGACAATATAGGATTTCTCACCTTAGGCATGGTTATTATTGCTCTCCCATCACCAAAGCACTCCATAGTCTTCTACTATAGTCTGTTGTGCTTCTCCCACCTTCTGACCACTCCCCCTTTCCTTTCCTTTCTCCCTTCCCTCTTAGATACCTCAGAACTATGGTAAGTTTTCAAGGGTTGGTTTTAGAGTTTGCTTTGTTTGACCTTTTGTTTGGTTACTCTATGTTCTACATGTAAGTGACACCATCTGATATTTAGCTTTATTCTTCTGCTTTATTTGCTTAACATAATCCCTTCTAGCTCCATCCATGGTGCCAAAAAAGCCATTCCATAGGAAAAACTGAAAGGAGTGGGCCCTTTCTCCACTTGCACTCTTACCTGTTGGGTTCTGTTTGCCTGGAATTCTTGACAGGACCCTATTGGTCATGTGGACCCATGGCCAGGTTCCCATGGCAACTCTTTATGTTCCTCCCTTTATTTATTTTGTGTCCCACAGCATTGTTCAGCTGAGCAAAATGCAGACACTAAGTTTTAATTTTATTAAATGATACCTTCTCAATAAGTCTCTAAATATATAGCATAAATTTTAAGTATCTATTTTTTTTTTTAACTCAATGCACAGACAAAACCAGAATGACATTTCAGGGATTTTCCTTGTAGAAATCCTTGAAACGGTTCATATTGTGAACTGCATATAATCTTTACTGAGAAGCTAAGAATTTGGGCACCTTCCCCAGACTTAGGTGGAAGTTTTTCCTGGGCTCCAATCCTCAAGTCTTGATTCTTTATAATTTAATCAGATAAGGCATTAAACCCCCCCCCCAAAAAAAACATATAAAAACCACAATGCTCTCTGACTAGAAGCAGAATGTTAAATTGATGTGTCAGGAGCAGAGCTAGGCTAGGAGAGCACTAAATTGGGCCCTCTGAGTCTGAGCATGTGGTTAGAGCAACAAGTCAAATGAGAGTTCAGTCTTGTGTTGATTATTGCGAATGGTCTAAATGGTGCTTGGATGAAGAATCTGATTACTGTCAGCATTACCAACTGTTGTAACTAGTTTAGACACATTCTGATCATTTATTTTTTAAATGTCATTCTTTTGAACGGCAAGTGTACTTGTGAATACAGAGTATGATAGCAATGCAATATAAAGGGAAAAGAATAAGCTTAAAATTGGTAATCTCATTAAGATATTTGTCATGTAACCATCCCAGGCTGGGTAGGTTCATTGTCAGTTCTCACAGATGAAAAGAGAATTTGGAGTCCTTGTTAGATGTTTGGAGCCTTTTAACGCTGAGACGGGGGACTGTATACACAGGCAGGCAGACAGAGCAAGAGAGACTCAACACTGAGAGAGGCAGAACAGCAACTCCCCTGCCTAGCCCCCTGTACACTGTTAAGTGCCATAACCAAATAATCAATACACTGTTGCCCATCTGTTGTTTGTTAGATGTCCAAATGGTGGAAAACAGCATTTCAAGGTATATATAGGCTTTCTATGTGTGGGAGGCAAAAAATAGCCTAATTTACCCATTTTCCTTACAATATTCATTCTGTGTTACCAACTATACTGTTCACTCTGACACCATTGGACCTTCCATAAAATCCATTTTATTTTATTTTTAAAAAAGATTTATTCATTTATTCATTCATTTATTCGTTTATTTATACAAGCATTGGGTACAGTCAGAAGCACGGGAGGGTGAGAGAATTCACCAGAGCCGGAACAGGGAGCAGAACAGGCAAAACAACCTAAGTACACTGCTGAGGGGAGCAGCTGGCGCGGCAGGAGAGATCTGTGTGCCATGTGGGACCCTCGGCGGCCAGCCGGGATCAAACTGGCGCTGCAGAGGCTGCAGACAGCTTCACAACGCTGTGCTCAACCGCTGCGCCACCGGGGAGGCCCTCCACAAAATCCATTTTAAATGGAGTTTTATTATTTTCCCTCCCCCATTTGAATAAATTAGCCCAATCTCTGATATGCATTTCTGAGAAAGAAAAGAAAGTTTGAGGGCCCAAATGCACCTGTTTAGCAGGGAGCTAAAGCATGTGGACGCCAGATTTTCAATTTTCATTGCGTTGACAACACTTCTGCAAAGATGATTAACGTAACTAAAACCCAAAAGACATTCTGCAAGAAGTGTGGGAAGTATCACTGAGAAAGTGACCCAGTGTAGGAAGGGCAAGGATCCCTGCATGGCCAATGAATAAGACACTATGACGGGAGGTAGGTTGGTTATGGTGAGCAGACAAAGCCAATGTTCTGGAAAAGGGCTAAAACCACAAAGAAGATTGTACTGAGGCAGGAATGTGTAGAACCTAACTGTAGATCCAAAAGGTTGCTGGCCATTGAGAGAGGCAAGCTTCTGAACTGGGAGAAGATAAGAAGAGAAAGGGTCAAGTAATCCAGTTCTAAGCTTTGGGATTCTTCTGTTATTTTTTTATAGGAAAATGTCGAAGCTACAGAAAAATTGCCTATGTGAAAAGAAATAGCGATATTCTTTTAAAAAATAAAGAAACAAAATGAATGCACAATAACTAAAGACACAGAATGCCTGGAGTTTTTTCCTTCACCAGCAAGACAGCCACGCAGTCTAGTGACTGGTGCCTTGCTGCCCTCTGGTGGTTCAGATGGGAATCCTTTGTTAAAGATGTAGGGACCATAATTTTTAATCTTTTAAATATTTTTATGTATATATATTTTACATCATTGCTCATTTTTGTACAATATTTTCTTTTTCCTCTCAATTGCAGTCCCTGGTAAAATTCCCATCACCAATGCATCCGTGCACCATCACCATAATCCCTTGTGCTCTTCCCTCCCCTGTTTTCATCTCCCTCCCCCTCCCCTGTAGAATGTCTCTGATTTATAGTTGCCTGTTCATTATTATTATTATTATTATTATTCCTGATTCCTTATTTGATTCCCCTATATTCCTCCTAGAAGTGAAACCATCTGCTATTTTTCTTTCTTCCTTCTGACTTATTTCACTGAGTATAATCCAAGTTGCTGCAAATGGCATATGAGTTTATCTTTTTTGATTGATGAATAGTATTCCATTGTGTATCTTCTTGATCCAGTCATCTATTTTTGGGCATTTGGGTTGTTTCCCCTATCTTTCCCCTATTGCTGGGTAATGTGGTAGCTCCATTTTTAGTAGTTTGAGGAACCTCTACACAGCTGTCCATAGTGGTTGCACCAGTTTGCATTCTCACCAGCAGTGTAGGAGAGTTCCTTTTTCTCCACACCCTCTCCAATGTGTGTTGTTGCTAGTATTTTTCATATGTGCCATTCTCACTGGTGTAAGTTGGTATCTCATTGTGGTTTTGATTTTCATTTCCTTCAGGAAGCATTTTTATTGTAAGTTTCCCAGAAACAAAAAACAAGCCAAAATTAAATAAAAATATGAAATGTTTGATATATATACTTAAGTCAAATACACAAAGAGCAGGAAGTATTATCCAGTAGAAGATTTCAGATTTACAGTGCTCTGACCTTTAAATCAGTGAAATATCATTGAAACTATAACATTTCACCCATAATTTAAGATTCACTTCATTAATGACTCATTTTGTGGAAGTGACCCTTGTTGGGTCACATCTCAATTATAATCTAAAATTCACACACATTGCATGGAGGACAAGGAGACACAGAAGAAAAAGATGGGCCACTCCAGATTGGTAGGTGGTAGTTTTAATAACCAAGGGAACTTCCATAGAGGTTTTGTCAGGGGCAGTTGCAAGACAAGTAGTTTCTTGCATCGACCTCCCTGATCTTAAACATTCATGTGGAGGCTTTAACCAAGTTTATACATGTGTACTATCCAGACAGTTTTAGCAGCACGTTTCATCTCAGGCACTCATCTTTGGTCATCTAGAAGGCAAGTGACATACACGTACTCTGGGGTTGTGGGGAGGGGAGAAGCCTCCAATTTTGAACTTCTCAGGTCCAGCTTTTGGGTGAGCAGGTGGTTGTGACCTATTGATTTGCCTTCTGCAACAGATTCCTGGGACCATTTCTAAACACACAGCCTCAGATGAAAGTCCAAATGGAGTAATTCTTTACAAAAGACAACATGTGACACATACAAATATGAATCAAGCTGACAAAGCCGTCATGTCCCCAGTGCTTTGTATATGACCTTGATCCTGAAGACCCAGGATTTTCACTGCTAGAACAAGGAAGTTTCCACCTGGTTGGGATAAAGCACACATACAGAGGAACACAACACAACACACACACACACACACACTCACGGAGAACACAGAGTGGTTTCTAGCCCAGGTGGCCCCAGCTCCCCCAGGACTCACTCATGGCTCAGAGTGGTTTCCACCTGAGCAAACACAAGGGCATCAACTCTGATGTCCCTGCTCAGCCCCCTCTCTCTGCAGCGACTGCTCCTATACCAGCATTTCCCTGTCAACCAATATAAACACCAATATGAAGCAAACTCAAAGTTTAGTAAAAGAGAAGTTTATTAGAATTTATTCTGAGCCAAACTGAGACTTCTGGAACATAAGACCAATATTAGATTTATTTTATTTTATTTTTTATTTATTTAAATATTTTATTTTATATAATTCTTACATCTTTTTTCATCTTTGCAAAATGTATGCATTTTCATTTTGGTTATTTTCCCAATTGCACCCCCCCTTATTTTGACTCTAGTCCTTCCTTTCCTTGCCCCTCCCTCCCCCTTACCCCCCGTAGAGTGTCTCTGGTTTATAGTTGCTTGTTGATTTTGATTTTTACTTTGTATTGATTAGTCTTTTTCCTGGTCTCTTATTTAGGTTTTCTAAAGTCCTGCTATGAGTGAGGCCACCTGGTATTTTTCTTTTTCTTTCTGACTTATTTGGCTGAGCATGATCCCTTCTAGCTCCATCCATGTTGCTGCAAACTGCATGTGTTTATCTTTTTTGATTGCTGAGTAATATTCCACGGTGTATATATACCACATCTTCTTGATCCAGTCATCTATTTTTGGGCATTTGAGTTGCTTCCACAGCTTAGCTAGTATAAATAGTGCTGCTATAAACATAGGGGTGCAGGTGCACTTTGGAAATAATGTTTCTGTGTCATTTGGGTAAATACCTAGGAGTGGAATTCCTGGATCATATGGAAGCTCTATGTTTAGTAGGTCCAGAAATCGCCACACAGCTCTCCATAGTGGTTGGACCAGCTTGCATTCCCACCAACAGTGCAGGAGAGTTTCTTTTTCTCCACAACCTCGCCAACATTTGTTGTTGCTAGTTTTTTTAATATGTGCCATTCTCTCTGGTGTGAGATGGTATCTCATTGTAGTTTTGATTTGCATTTCCCTGATTTCAAGTGATGTTGAACATTTTTTCATATGCCTGTTGGCCATTTGCATTTCCTCTTCAGAGAAGTTTCTTTTTAGGTGTTCAGCCCATTTTTTGACTGGATTATTTTCTTTGTTTTTGTTGAGTCTCATCAGCTCTTTGTAGATTTTTGTGATCAGTCCTTTATCATTAGTGTTGGGTGCAAAAATATTCTCCCAGTCGGTGGGGTTTCTCTTTGTTTTTGTTATTGTCTCTTCTGCTGTGCAGAAGCTCTTTAATTTGATGTAGTCCCAGCTGTTTATCTTTGCCTTCACTATCACTGCTTTGGGTGATGTGTCTATAGAGATGTCTTTGATGTGCATATCATGTAGTGTTTTGCCTATATTTTCTTCTATGTTTTTTATGGTTTCAGGTCTTATGTCTAGTTCTTCAATCCATTTTGAGTTGGTTTTTGTGCATGGTGTGGTTTTTGTGCATGGTTTTTGTGCATAGTGGTCAAGCTTCATTCTTTTGCATGTAGCGACCCAGTTTTCCTAGCACCATTTATTGAACAAACTTTCTTTGCTACTATGAACAGTTATATGGAAACAAGTTCAACAATCTAGAAGGGATGGACAAATTCCTACAACTCTACAATCACTCAAAGCTAGATAAAGAAGGCTTGCAGGGAAATGCGCGGGGGCCCTCACTGAGGTGAATGTCCCTCACTGAGTAATCAGAAACCAGGCGCCTGGACACAGGAGCAGGGAGCAAAGGGCGCCATTTCTGTGGACACTGAACTAGGGTACAGCCCATGTCGTGGACCTGAGGGCTTTGGAACTGAGACCCGGGGCATGAAATTCGGGGCGTGGAATCCCCACGACGGTGGGGCACAAGACAGACACAGCACCCCAAGGCTGTTGAGGCTTTCCCCACCACTCCCACTCTGTTCCCCTGTCCCACGGGGTAAAAAAAAACAGCTCCCCAAGGGCACTAGGAGAGATCTCTGGCACCATCTAGAGACCAGAAAAAAAATCACCAACACCCCATAGAATAGGGATCTTTCTTCAGTAAAGACGGCTTGAAACTGGCAGAAGGCTCCCAGAGGAGCCAGAGGTTAGCTGGGAAGTTTGCCCACGCCAGGCCCCTTCTTGTCCAGCAGTCTGAGCCCTGAGGGGGAGCGGGCACCCAGGGCCGGGGCAGACCAGGCACGCGGAAGAGTGTGCCTATCTCCGAATCGCCATTTTAGAATAGGGACCTTTCTTCAATAAAGACTGCTTGAAATTGGCAGAAGGCCCCCATGGAGCCAGAGGGAGAAGGTTCCCCGTGCAGTCAGAGGTGAGCTGAAGGCCCCCACAAGCCCAGTACCTCCTGGCAGGAAGTGGGAGCCCAGAGGAGGATCAAGATATTTGGAACTCAGAGAGCAATCCAGCTGCCCCCCCCACCAGGGAAGTCTGTGGGACTTCAACACTCACATTTGTAATTAAACACAGAAGGAGGAGAGATTCTGTGACAGTGACCATTAACATACTCAAAGTACCACTACCTCACTAGACTTCTGGCATAACAGTTTTTGATTGTTTGGATTGCCAGTTTCTGAAACTCCCGAAAGAACACACCAAAAAGATGCCAGCCATACCCGTGGCACAGTGTCCCAACGCATAAGGCAAATTAGAAGACAGGTAACAGGGAAAAGAAAAACTACAAGCAAAGTAGCAACTCCTCAGAAAAAAGACACACCACAAAAAAAAAAAAAAAAAAACACAACAAAAAAAACACCCACCAGCTTGCAACTACGGTGACTTGGAAGAACTTCTGAGCCTTCCAGAAAAAGAATTTAAAATTGCCATGATGAAAAAACTGATGGAAGTCATTAAGGAAAACAACACTCAGAAGAATGAAATTGAGTCCCTAAAGAGGGAAGTAAAAGAAATGTAGGAGATCAAAGAATTTATGGAGGCATTAAAGAACTCTGGGAAAAGCAATGAAAGCAGAATAGATGAAATGGAAGAGTGAATAAGTACTCTTGAAGACACAGAAATAAAAAGAACCAAAACAGAAGAGGAAAGAGAAGTGTGAAGGAAAAAGACAGAAGAAAGACTTCGGGAGCTATCTGACTCCATGAGGAAAGGAAATATAAGACTTATAGGAATCCCAGAAGGAGAGGAGAGAGATGTAGGAACAGAGAAAATATTCAAGGAAATAATTGAAGACAACTAGCAAATGTGAAGGAGCTGAAAACTGATATACAAGAAGCAAGAAGAACACCAAACTTCCATGATCAAAGGAAAAACACAGCAAGACACATAATAGTAAAGCTCCCAAGAATCCAAGACAAGGAAAAAATAATGAAGCTGACAAGAGGGAAGAAACAGATAACATTCAAAGGAAAACCAATCAGACTGGCATCAGACTTCTCTGAAGAAACACTATGGGCAAGGAGAGAGTGGAGGGACATAGTCAACAGACTCCAAGAAAACAGATGCCAACCAAGAATACTCTATCCCACAAAGCTCTCCTTCCTCTATGAAGAAGGAATAAGGACCTTCCCAGACAAACAGAAACTCTGGAATTTCATTACGACTAAACCCCCACTCCAAAAAATACTACAAGGAGTCCTAGAGCCAGAACCTCAGAGGGATGAATAACAACAAAAGAAGGACAAAAAAAAAGTTATTAAAAGAATAAATAAATAAATAAAATCAAAGGAAAGACAAACACAATGGCAAATACTGATGCTAACATATCAATATTAACTCTAAATGTAAATGGACTAAACTCTTCAAAAAAAAGACACAGAGTCACAGACTGGATTAAGAAATAAAACCCAAGAAACAAGATATAAATCAAATAAACAACCTAATCTAAAAAACCCCCCAAAACTAGTAGAAGAAAAGAAATAATAAAAACCAAAAGCAGAAATAAATGAAATTGAAACTAAAAAAACAATCCAAAAGATCAATGAAACCAAGAGCTGGTTCTTCAGAAAAATAAATAAAATAGACAAATGCCTAGCCAGGCTCACAAAGGAAAAAAGGGAGATAGCACAAACAGCAGGATCATAAATGAAAAAGGAAAAATCACAATGGACACTGCAGAAATCAAAAGAATAATCAGTAACTACTATGAACAGTTATATGGAAACAAGTTCAACAATCTAGAGGAGATGGACAAATTCCTACAACTCTACAATCACCCAAAGCTAGATAAAGAAGAAATAGAACACCTAAACAGACCAACTACCAGCAGCGAAATTGAAATGGTAATCAAAAACCTCCCCCAAAACAAAAGCCCAGGACCTGATGGATTTACGAATGAATTCTACCAAATGTTCAGAAACGAATTAGTGCCTATCCTTCACAAACTCTTCCAAAAAATTGAGAAGGAAGGCATAATACCTAACACATTCTGTGAAGCCAACATTACACTAATACCAAAACCGAACAAGGACAACACAAAAAAAGAAAACTACAAGCCAATCTCGCTAATGAACACTGATGCAAATATCCTCAATAAAATTTTAGCTATCAGGATTCAACAATGTATCCATAAGATAATTCACCACGACCAAGTAGGATTCATTCCAGGAACACAAGGATGGTTCAACATCTGAAAATCAATCAACGTCATCCAACACATCGACAAAAAGAAATACAAAAACCATATAATAATATCAATAGATGCTGAGAAAGCTTTCGAGAAAGTGCAACACCCATTCATGATAAAAGCCTTTGAAATTCTTGGGATACAAGGAACATACCTCAACATCATAAAGGCCATATAAGACAAGCCTAACAGCCAGTATCATTCTCAATGGTGAAAAGCCGAAAGCATTCCCATTAAGATCTGGAACAATACAAGGATGTCCACTCTCACCACTGCTTTTCAATATAATACTGGCAGTCCTAGCCAAAGCAATAAGACAAGAAAAAGACATCCAAGGAATCCAAATAGGAAAAGAAGAAGTCAAACTATCACTATTTGCAGATGATATGATAATATACATAGAGAACCCCAAAAACTCCACAGAAAAACTAATTCAACTAATCAATCAGTTCAGTAAAGTAGCAGGATACAAAATCAACATGCAAAAGTCAGTAGCCTTCCTATACACCGACAATAAATCTGAAGACAAAGAAATAAAAAAAAAAATCCCTTTTATTATCTAAACAAAAAAAATCAAATACTTGGAAATAAATCTAACAAAAGAGGTAAAGGTCCTATACTAAGAAAACTATAAAACACTGTTAAAAGAAATAGAAGACACAAAGAAATGGAGACATCCCCTGCTCATGGATTGGAAGAATAAACATTATTAAAATGGCCATCCTACCAAAAGCAATATACAGATTCAATGCTATTCCAATCAAAATTTCAATGTCATTCTTCAAAGAAATAGAACAATTATTGATGAAATTCATATGGAATCACCAAAAACCCTGAATGGCCAAAGCTCTCCTGAAAAAAAAAGAAGGGAATGGAGGCATCACACTCCCAGACTTCAAACTATACTACAAAGCCATAATCATCAAAACTGCATGGTATTGGAACAAGAATAGACACACAGACCAATGGAATCGAATAGAAAATCCAGAAATAAACCCACAGATTTATGGTCAACTAATCTTTGACAAAGGAGCAAAGAATATGCATTGGAGCAAAGAAAGTCTGTTCAATAAATGGTGCTGGGAAAACTGGTTCATCGCATGCAAAAGAATGAAGCTTGACCACTACCTCACACCATAAACAAAAACCAACTCAAAATGGATTAAAGAACTAGACATAAGACCTGAAACCATAAAATACATAGAAGGAAATATAGGCAAAACACTACATGATATGCACATCAAAGACATCTCTATAGACATATCACCCAAAGCAGTAATAGTGAAGGCAAAGATAAACAGCTGGGACTACATCAAATTAAAGAGCTTCTGCACAGCAAAAGAGACAATAACAAAAACAAAGAGAAACCCCACCGACTGGGAGAATATTTTTGCACCCAACACTAAAGATAAAGGACTGATCACAAAAATCTACAAAGAGCTGATGAGACTCAACAAAAACAAAGAAAATAATCCAGTCAAAAAATGGGCTGAACACCTAAAAAGAAACTTCTCTGAAGAGGAAATGCAAATGGCCAACAGGCATATGAAAAAATGTTCAACATCCCTTATCATCAGGGAAATGCAAATCAGAACTACCATGAGATACCATCTCACACCAGTGAGAATGGCATATATTAAAAAAACTAGCAACAACAAATGTTGGCAAGGTTGTGGTGAAAAAGGAACTCTCCTGCACTGCTGGTGGGAGTGCAAACTGGTCCAACCACTATGGAGAGCTGTGTGGCGATTTCTGGACCTACTAAACATAGAGCTTCCATATGATCCAGGAATTCCACTCCTAGGTATTTACCCAAAGGACACAGAAACATCAATTCCAAAGAGCACATGCACCCCTAAATAGCAGCACTATTTACAATAGCTAAGCTTTGGAAACAGCCCAAATGCCCAAAAATAGATGACTGGATCAAGAAGATGTGGTACATATACACCATGGAATATTACTCAGCATTCAGAAAAGATAAACACATGCAATTTGCAGCGACATGGATGGAGCTGGAAGCGATCATGCTCAGCAAAATAAGCCAGAAAGAAAAAGAAAAATACCAGATGGTCTCACTCATAGCAGGAATCTAGAAAACTTAAATAAGGGACCAGGAAAAAGAATAACTACAGAAAGAAAATATCAAAGTCAACAAACAACTATGAACCAGAGACACTCTATGAGGGGTGAGGGGCGGGGAAAGGAGGGCTTGGGGTCAAAATAAGGGGGTTGTAATTGTATGGGGAATATAAAAAATAAAATTTAAATTAAAAAATTTAAAAAAATGAATGTGACATCTTTCTGTCTGCCTATCTTCTCTCTACCTCTCTGTCTCTATGTCTCTCTATGAGCTGTCTGGATGCGTTTTTATTTTCTCTATCTATATAACTGCTACTTTTCTCTCTATCTACATATTCACTTATCTAATAGTCTGTCCAAAAGTCTTTGTAAATGCAGGGGAGAAAGAAGGTCCTGCAATGAAATTTTATGCAGACTTGCTCTTCCCAATTACTTTGGAAGTAGGCAGCATGGAAAAGAAAACAAAAAGAGCAAGACTGGCCAACAGTAGTAGAGATTTTGATGGAGGAGCAGGCCCTGCTCTGCATTTAACTGCAGCACCAGGGCCTCCCTGGTGGCACAAGGGGTTAAGTCTCAGCACGATCAATCTATTGCCAGCCACTGCAACATGAGTTTGATCCCAAGTCAGGGAGCTGACCCACATGGTGCAGCAGATCTCTCCAGTTTTCACCCATTGCTTCCCTCAGCAGTATATCTACCTGTTCTGCTTCCATCTCTGTCTCTGGTCAATCCTCTCCCTCCCTCCTTGCCCCCGTAACTCTGGCCTATACCCCAGTTCTTATACGCATAAATAAAAATAAATCTTTTAAAAAAATAAATGCAGCACCAGGTGCCTCTCCCTGATTTTCTTGTGTGTTTACTGACAACCTTTGTGCACTTTGTCCAGTTTCTCTTAGTTATAGAATCAAAGTAATGTTTACTTCCAAGGGACTATGAGATAATGACCCAAAAAGACTCAAGGAGAATTGCACAAACTAGTTGGGACAAAACAGGAAGTAAAGTAGAATCCTAAATCTTAACTCTATATTCCCTGTAACTATACAATTATTTTCTAAATCTCTCCTTCAAAATCAACTTATCCTTGTATTGTGATCAATTACTTAAACTCAGGAAAGAAATGAGTGACTTACCATGTTCTCATTGAATTCATCTTTAAAAACAAACACAAGTAAATTAGAAGGCAAGTTCATTGCTCTGTGAAGGTTGTACAGCCTTAGATATAAGTGGGAAATTACCTAATTGATGAATGTGAACCAAGAATGTGCAGCTGGATCACAAATAGAGAGAAATTTCACCTACAAAGAAGACTGACAGACTTTGGAGAACACATATTGCCATTCAGAAATATCTGAGACATCACCCTCCAGCACTGGGTCCCAGGCAATACTGTCCAGGAGAATGTTTCACTTGTTTGGTGAATATTTAATAGCACTGAGCTGCCCCACACTAATATATCCCCAGAGGACAACTCTATAACAAGCATTCATCATATTTTTTTAAATTATTTCAACTTTTGAATAATAATCTTTTGAACATTATTAATTACAGATTTGGCATTTGGGGAAGGCAGGATGCAATGGTATGAGAGAGAAGTATTTATCTCCAAATGATAATTCTATGCTCAGGAGAGACCAAGGTTTTGCTATTTCACACCTTCAATTCACCCAGCAAGAATTTTCTTTCCAACTTGGGAGCTGTGGAGCTCTGGAGCTCAGGAGCTCTGGAGATTGCATACAAACCTCTACCAAGTCTGGAATTTCAGGCTGGCCCAAGAGAACTGTGTATGATCAAACCAAGCAGCACTCTAGAGGGCCCCTGTGGTAAGACATTGCTTGTTGTCTCCATTCTCTAACTTCCACAGATCTATATTATCCCTTCAAACTCTCAGTGCTCTGTTTCCCTCAGGTCAGAGGCTAGCTCTGTTAGGGATATGCTGGGGGATAGTAGTAGGAAGAAAGGTCTGTATGTTCAGCTTTCATATTGCATCCAATATCCTTTGTGTGCATTTGGGCAGGTCAAATAGACAAGAGAGCGCAATTTCAGATGTGTAAGTGTCCTAATATCTGAATAACAACATTTTATAGTACTGGGTATAATTTTTTCATTGCTTTTTATTTTTCAATCAAAATAGAAGAAATGCTACTTACAAAGAAATTTTGGTCATTTTTAGCTAACTATTTTTATCTTATTCTCAATTTATTGTACAAAATTTAGGTGACATGGAGTTGAACTGTTCTTGTATTATTTTAATCCATCATGAAATGATTATACAAAAACTTTAAATTCCAATGTATAATGTTCTTAATATTTTTCTTTTTTTTTTTTTGTATTTGCATGTATTTATTTATTTATTTATTTATTTATTTTTTTAATTAATAAATTTTATTTTTATATTCCCCATACAATTGCAATCCCCCCATTCTGACCCCAATCCCTCCCCTCCCGCCCCCCCCCCCCCAAAAAGTGTCTCTGGTTCATAGTTTTTGTTGATTTTGATTTTCACTTTCTTATAGTTATTCATTTTCCTGGTCCCTTATTTAAGTTTTCTAGATCCCTGCTATGAGTGAGACCATCCGGTATTTTTCTTTTTCTTTTTGGCTTATTTCACTGAGCATGATCCCTTCCAGCATCATCCATGTTGCTGCAAATTGCATGTGTTTATCTTTTTTGAATGCTGAGTAATATTCCATGGTATATATGTACCACATCTTCTTGATCCAGTCATCTATTTTTGGGCATTTGGGCTGTTTCCAAAGCTTAGCTATTGTAAACAGTGCTGCTATAAACATAGGGGTGCAGGTGTTCTTTGGAATTGATGCCATAAGTAAATGATGGTATAGCAGTAGCAGCAGTCCTCATGGTTTCCCTACCGGCTCAGCAGCATCGCATCACCTGCAACCTTCTTAGAAATGTGAACACCCAGGCCAAACCCAGAGGAATTGAATCAGAAATTTGGGGGTGTGGTCTATCAATCTGTGTTTGAACAAGCTCTCCAGTGATTCTTGATGACTGGTCAAGTTTAAGAGCTTCTGCTTTCCTGGGCCCTTAGAAATAACATGAGTACAATGATACTGTGTTCTGGCCCTGGTCTCTGAAACTGAAAGACATGGCAACTCCTCGGGGATGTGCTAGAACAGGGCACATGTGTAACCCGTGGAAGAGTTCACTGGCCTTTCCTTAAGCTTCCACCGTAGTGTCTCTATTTTAGCATGAGTAAGATTAGCTCTGTAAGAATCTCCATGCACACAAAGTCCCTGCATTGTTTTCTTTTCTTTTCTTTTTTTTTTTCAGACTCCACTATTTTATCTTCAACTCAGAAATCACAAAATCTAGGAAAAACTATTTCAATTTTAATGCACTTAATTTTTAATTTTTAGTTTTTTTTAAATTTTAACTTTTATCATTTTTTAAATTTTTTAGACAATATTTGCTTCCCCCAATCCCCTCAGATTGAGTCCCCATATAATTTCTTTCCCCAAGGCACCCGTGCACCATCACCACAGTCCCCTGTGCTCCTCCCTCCCTCCCTCTGATCCCTCTCCCACCTCCTCCCCTGCAGTATGACTGTGGTTTATAATTGTCTGTTTTTGCTTTGTTGTGTTTTGCACTGTTATTATTATTTTTTTACACTGATGTCTTATTTGGTTCCCCTATATTCCTGTTATAAGTGAAACCATCCAATATTTTTCTTTTTCCTTCTGGCTTATTTCACTGAGCATAATACCTTCTAGCTCCATCCACGTTGCTGCAAATGGCATGAATTTATCTTTTTTGATTGCTGAATAATATACTATTGTGTATACCACATCATCTTGATCCAGTCTTCTATTTTGGGGCATTTGGGTTGTTTCCAGGTTTTACCTATTATAAATAGTGCTGCAATAAACATAGGTGTACAGGTGCTCTTTTGAATCACAGTTTTTGTGTCCTTTGGGTAGATCCCTAGTAGTGGAATTGCTGGATTGTATGATAGCTCCATTTTTAGTAGACTGAGGAATCTCCAGACAGCTTTCCACAGTGGTTGGACCAATTTGCACTCCCACCAGCAGTGTAGGAGAGTTCCTTTTTCACCACATCCTCGCCAACATTTGTTGTTGCTTGTTTTTTTGATATGTGCCATTCTTACTGGTGTAAGGTGGTATCTCAGTGTGGTTTTGATTTGCATTTCCCTGATGATAAGGGATGTTGAACATTTTTTTCATATGCCTGTTGGCCATTTACATTTCCTCTTTGGAGAAATGTCTTTTAAGTTCTTCTGCCCATTTCTTTTCTTTTTTTTTTTTTAAGATTTATTTGTTTGTTCGTTTTTTTAAGATTTATTTTATTTATTTATACAAGCACTGGGTACAGTCAGAAGCATGGGAGGGTGAGAGAATTCACCAGAGCCAGAGCGGGGAACAGAACAGGCCGATTGACGAAATACACTGCTGAGGGGAGTAGCAGGCGCGGCAGGAGAGGTCTGTCACGCCATGTGGGACCCTTGCCAGCAGCCGGGGATCGCACTGGCGCTGCAGAGGCTGCGGGCAGCTTCGCAGCCCAGCGCTCAACTGCTTCGCCAACAGCAAAGGCCCTCTCCCATTTCTTGACTGGATTGTTTATTTGTTTTTGTTGAGCCATGTGAGTTCTTTGTATATCTTTGTGATCAGTCCCTTATCAGTTGAATGGAGTGCAAAGATTTTTTTCCCAATCAGTGGGATGTCTCTCTGTTTTGGTTAATGTCTCTTTGGCTGTACAGAAGCTTTTCAGTTTGATGTAATTCCAGGTGTTTATCTTTGCCTTCTCTATCACAGCTTTGGGTGATGAGTCTTTAAAGATGTTTCTGAGATGTATGTCTTGTAGTGTTTTACCTATATTTTCCTCTATATATTTTATGGTTCCAAGTCGTATGTCCAGTTCTTTTATCCATTTTGGGTTGATATTTGTGCACGGTGAGAGGTAGTGGTCTAGTTTCATTTTTTTGCATGTGGAGGTCCAATTTTCCCAGCACCATTTATTGAACAAACTGTCAGTGTTCCATTGCATATTCTTTGCTCCCTTGTCAAAGGTTAGTTGTTCATATAAGTGTGGCTTTATTTCTGGGCTCTCTATTTGGTTCTATTGGTCTGTGTGTCTGTTTTTGTTCCAATACCAAACTGTTTTAATTATTATAGCTTTGTAGTATAGCTTGAAGTTTGGAAGTGTGATACCTCCTTTTTCCTTTTTTATCATCAGTAAGGCTTTGGCTATTCGTGTGTTTTTTTGTGGTTCCATATGAATTTCATCAGTATTCTATTTCTTTGAAGAATGTCATTGAGATTTTTATTGGAATAGCATTGAATCTGTATATTGCTTTTGGGAGGATGGCCATTTTAATAATGTTAATTCTTCCAATCCATGAGCAAGGGATGTCTTTCCATTTCTTTGTGTCTTCTATTTCTTTTAACAGTGTTTTATAATTTTCTTTGTATAAGTATTTCACCTCTTTTGTTAGGTTTATTCCCAAGTATTTGATTTTTTTTTTGTTTCAATTATATAAGGGATGGTTTTCTTGATTTCTTCTTCAGATTTATTGTTTGTGTATAGGAAACTACTGATTTTCATGTGTTGATTTTGTATCCTACGTTACAGAACTGGTTGATTATTTTGAGTAGTTTTTCTGTGGAGTTTTTAGGGTTTTCTATGTATATTATCATATCATCTGCAAATAGTGATAGTTTTATTTTTTCTTTCCCTGTTTGGATTCCTTGTATGTCTTTCTCTTGTCTTATTGCCCTGGCTAGGACCTCCTATATTATATTGGAGAAGAGCAGTGGTGAGAGAGGACATCCTTGTCTTGTTCCTGATCTTAAAGGAAAGGCCTTCAGCTTTTCCCCATTGAGAATAATATTGGCAGTGGGTTTGTCATATATGGCTTTTATCATGTTAAGGTATGTTCCTTCTATCACGAGAATTTCAAGGGCCTTCATCATAAATGGATGTTGGAATTTGTTGAATGCTTTCTCAGCATCTATTGATATGGTCATATGGTTTTTCTTTTTCTTTTTGTTGATGTGTTGGATTACACTGATAGATTTTCGTATGTTGAACCATCCTTGTGCCTATCAGATAGAATATTAATGATCATCATGATTAAAAAGCAGAAAGAAAACGAAAAGGAAAAAAATTATTGAGACAAATAATCACTGAACTGAACAATGAAATTGAGACCATAAGAAAGGAAAGAAAAGAAACACAGGAGATAAAAAGATTACTAGAGGAGATAAAGAACTCTGGGAAAAGCAATGAAAACAGAATTGATGAAATGGAAAAATGGATCAGTACTATCAAAGATACAGAAATAAAAAGAGCCAAAAGAGAAAAGGAGAGAGAAAGTGCAAATGAAGTATGAGGATAATCTTAGACAATTATCAGACTCCAGGAAGACAGGAAATGCAAAAGGCATTCCAGAAGGTGAGGAGAGAGACAAAGGAGCTGAGAAATTATTCAAGGAGATAATTGAAGAAAACTTCCCAAGCATGAAAAAGGAGATGAATATAGACATACAAGAAGTAAGAAGAACACCAATTACCACAATGAAAAGAAAACTACAGCAAGACACCTAATAGCAAAGCTTGCAAGAATCCAAGACAAGGAGAAAATAATGAAATTGGCAAGGGGAAGAAACAGATAACTGTATTTCTTCTTTGTGTTGTGTCCTCCTGCGGTCTTGCTTGGTTATTTATATTTTTTCTTCTCCCTGTTGTTTGCTTTCTAATTAGTTCTCTGAGTTGGGACATTGTGCCACTGGTGTTGGTGGGCATCCCTTTGGAGTGCGCCTTTAGGGGTGTTGGAAACTGTTTACCAGACTGAGCCCAGCACTGGTATGCCAAAACTCCCACCAGGGCGTTGATGCTGTGGCTGTTTTGCTGAGCACTCTACCTTACAGTTCCCTCCCTCTGTATTAGTTCCAACAGGGAAGCAGCTAGTTGGTGATTCTTTTCTGGTCACTTGGTGATGCCAGAGACCCATACTTGCTGACCTATGCTTTTTCCCAGTGGTTTCTGAGAAATGGAGGTGGCGGGACTTGGGGGGTGGAAGCACCTCAACACAGGGGCTCTTATTCAAGCTGGGTGCTGTGTCTGCCCCGTGTTCACCCCGTGCTGTGCCCACAGCTGTAAGGATCTCGACCCCTGAATTCTGCACTCTAGGTCTCATTTCCAGGGTTACCAAATCCAAAATGCTGGCTGTCACCCTGTGCAGTGCCCACTGCTATGGCGCATCCCACGTCCCGAATCCTGTGCCTGGCTCTCAGTTCCAGAATGGGGTCTTGCTCCATACCTTATTTCCCTTCTTACCCCTGTTTGCGTGGCCCACCCTCTCTCAGAGCTTGAGGGTGTTCTGGGGAATCCCTGGTTTCCAACTATCAGGATGTTGGTGATTTTTTTCTGTTCATTAGGTGGCGCCAGAGATCTTTCCTAGTATCCTTCAAGAACTGTGTTTCTTTTTCCCAGTGGGTTGCTGGGGAACAGAGTGGGGGTGGCGTGGAGTGCCTCAACTGCATGGGGGTGCTGTGTCTGCCCTGTGCCCCGCCGTTGTGGGGATCTCACAGCCCTAAGTTTGTGCCCTGATTCTCAGTTCCGAAGCCCTCAGATACCGGACACCAGCTTAGCCCAGTTCAATGTCCGCAGAAATGGTGCCTTTTGCACCCCGCTCCTGTGCCCGGCACCTGGTTTCTGATTACTCAGTGAGGGACATTCACCTCAGTGAAGGCTCTAGCGCTTCTCCCCACAAACCTAGATCACGGACACAGGGACCTGGGCAGCTGCAATTTGGGTAAGCACCACTTTTCAGCACAAACTTACCGGCTGGCCTTGGGCTATTTGTAGGTCTCCACGGAGTCCTTGTTTTCCTCTAATGGCTCCTGGAGCTGTTCGCTCACCTCCGTGGCAATTCCCACATGGTTCTCTATAGTTTCCATTCATGGGGTGCGGTCCCTGAAATAGTTCCTTTCTACTCACTGTACCACTTGATTTGTAGTTTGTTTTTGTTGTTTTATTTATTTTTTTCCTCCTTTCTGTTGGTCGGAGACTGCTGACTTTGTGGGTGGGAGAGGGTGACAGGGTTCTGAGCTTTCCTCTCTTCTCGTCCTCTTTTATGGCAACTTTACTCTTAGGGCAGTTTGCCAGAGTCGCTCCATTTATCTTCCCTGTCCCAGTTCTCACAGGGACTTGCCACTTTTCCTTCCTATTAACTTTCTTTTTAATGGGAAGACTTACTCGCAGCATTTCCCCACTGCCATGTTGATCTCCATGCATATACTATGTCTTAACAACCCAGAGACAACAGAACATCAGGAGGCAGAGGTAAAACTAAAAATGTTTGGCTTTCAACCCAAATACTCTTGTTAAGTATTTCTACATTCAAGTCAATCATGATAGATAACAATCATGTTTTTATTGATATATATCCATTTTAACATTAAGTGTAAAATTCAGTGGCATTAATGACATTCATATTGTTGTGAAAACACGCCACTATTTCCTAAACTTTTCATTACCTCAAACAAAAACTCTGTTAAATATTAAGCTAAAATTTCCCACCCATTCGATCCTCCTCATAACCTTAAATCTACTTTCTGTCTATGAATTTAATTATTCTATGCATATCAAATAATTCTGACTTATTTTACTTAGCATAATGTTTTCAACACTGACACATGTTGGAGCATATACCAGATTGTCATTCCATTTTTCATAGTTAATAATGTTTCTCATATATATATGAATAGATATACATATTTATAAATATGTATATATGTATGTCAACATCCACTTTGATTACTGAAGTTTTGAAATTGGGAGGTATCATTGCTCTAATTTTTAAATTCTATTTCAAGATTCTTTCTGCTGTTCGGACCTCTTTTAATTAAATATGAAGTTAAAGACTAGTTTTTTCCATTTGAAAATAATACGCTTTTGAAATTATACTAATAATCACTTTGAATCTGCTAGTTGTTTTGGGTAATACTGATATCTGCACAATATTAAGTTTTCTGAACTGTGGTTGTGAGGTTCATTTCCATTTATTTAGATCCTCTACACTTTCAGCTTTGTAGCTTTCAATGTGCAATGTTTCACCTCCTTGATCACATGTTTTCCCCCTTGGTTGGTTAATTAATTAATTTATAAGATTTATTTATTTATTTATATAAGCACTGGGTACAGTCAGAAGCGCAGGAGAGTGAGAGAATTCACCAGAGCCAGAGCGAGGAACAGAACAGGCAGACTGACGAAACACACTGCTGAGGGGAACAGTGGGCATGGCAGGAGAGGTCCAGGCACCTTGTGGGACCCTCGCAGGTGGCTGGGGATCAAAACCAGCGCTGCAGAGGCTGCGGGCAGCTTCGCAGCCCAGTGCTCAACTGCTGTGCCACCAGGGGAGGCCCTTGGTTAATTTTTTAGATGCTATTGTCATTGCAGGTATAGAATATATTATTGATATTTTAAAAATATGTATTTTTATTTATCAGTGCATACAGGAACTGGGGTGTAGGCCAGAGGTGTGTGTTGGGGGGAAGGGTGAGAGGATTCACCAGACAGAGTGGGGAGCACAACAGGCAGATCTACTGAAATACACTGCTAAGGGGAGCAGTGGGTGAGACAGGAGAGAACTGCTGCACCATGTGGTTTAGCTCTCTAGCCAGGAATCAAAATCATGCTTCAGTGGCTGATAATAGCTAGATAGAGCTGAGACTCTAACTCCTATGCCCACCAGGGTGGCCCCATTATTGATTTTTCATGTGTTGATTTATAGTCTGCATATTTCATGAATTAATTCTTAGGTTGTCCCATGAAATTTTTTCTACATGCAGGATCATGTCTTCTGTGAATAGATTATTTAATTTTCTTTCCAATGTGAATGTCTTTTATTTCTTTGTCTTGTCCTGTTGCTCTGGGTAGAAACTTCCAGTATGATGTCCTAGAGTTACTGAATGAATAGAAAAACAAAACACAACTATATGCTGCAAATAAGAGACTCATGTCAGAGGTGAGACCACAAACCCCTTTATTTTTAAAAATAAAACTGGTACAACTATTCTCATATTCAACAAAATAGACTATAAAGGAAAAACTAATAATACAAAGATAGATTTTGCATAATAATAAAGGGATCAATTCATCAGGAAACTATAACCGTTATTAATATATATGTTCACAATATAGAAACACCAAAATATAAAAAACAATATTAGTAGACCCAAAGGGAGAAATTGACAGTAACATCATAATATTAAAGAATTTTAACACCCCACTTCCAACAATGGATAGATCTTTCAGACAGTAAATCAGCAAGGAAACATTGGTCTTAAATGAAATTTTAAAAGATGGATTTAATAGATATATACAGAACATTCCATTGGAAAGTAGAAAAGTATACATCCTTCTCAAATTCACATGGAAAATTCTTAAGGATAGATTATATGTTGGGACACAAAACAAGCCTCAATGATGTTATGAAGATTGAAATGCCATTAAGCATGTTTTCTAACCATATTGGTATGAAGTTAGAAATCAATCGAAAGAAGAAAACTGGAGAAAGTGAATAGAAGAGAGAAAACAAATATATAATAAATAAATAAATTGGAAACTAAAGTGGAAAATGAAAAATTTGTGAAACCAGGGTTGATATTTTCAAATAAATAAATAAAATTGACAAGCCTTTATCTAGAATCTAGATAAAGATAAATCTAGCTTTTATCTAGAAAACTAATTTAAAAAATGAAAAGACTCAAAATCATAAATGAAAAAGAAGTTGCACAGGATACCACAGAAATGTAAAGGACTATAAGACTACTATGAAATTATATGCCAATAAATTAGACAATCTAGAAGAAATGGATAAATTCTTAGAATTATACAATCTTCCTAAATGAGATTATGAAGAAATAGAAAATCAAGGCAGATCAAACACTGCACTTCAATTTCAAGTAAAGAAATTGAAATAGTAATCTAAAACATCCCCAAAATCAATATTCCAGCACCACACAGCACCACTGATGGGATTTATTACATTCAAAGATTCAATATCTATTCTTCTCAAACTCTTACCCCCAAAAAATAAATAGGAGGGAAGACTTCTCAACTCATTTTATAAGGGCAACATTACCCTGATACCAAAGCCAGACAAAGGCACAGCAAAACAGAAAAGCAAGGCCAATATCTCTGATAAATATTTGAGCAAAAATTTTCATCAAAATACTAGCAAATTCAACAAAACATTAAAAGCATCATGCACCATGATCAAGATTTTTTTTCAGGGTATAGGAATGACTCAACATGTACAAATCCATCAATAGTATATGTCACATCAACAAAAGAAGGGTAAAAATCACTTGATCATCACTTCAAATGTAGAAAAAGCGTATGACAAGATTGAGCATCTGCTTATGATAAAATGTTTGATTTAATGGGTATAGAATGAATATACATCAACATACTAGGGTCGTATATGACAAACCCACAACTACCAACATACTCAATGGTTTAAAACTAAAAACTTTTCCTATAAGATCAGAAACAAAACAAGATGCCCAATCTAACCTCTATTATTTAACATAGCATTGGGATTTTTATTCAGATAAATTAGGGAAGAGAAGAAAAGGCATCTAAAATATAAAGGAGGAAATAAGAACATCACTATTTGTAGCTAATATTATACATGAAAAAAAGCCTAAAATATTTTGATAAAATATTATCAAAAATAATAAACAATAAAGATGCAGGCTTACAAGATCATTATACAAAAATCTATTCCATTTTCAATCTCAAACAGCAAACTATGAGAAAGAATAATTAAGAAAAGAAAAGTATTTGTGGGGCCACCCAGGTGGCCCAAGGGGTTAAGATGCAACCTATGAAGCTATCTTAAGTCACTGCATCATGATTTCAATCCCTGGCCAGGGAGCTTCCCACATGGCTCAGCAGACCTCTCCTGACTTGCCCACTGCTCCCCTCAGGAGTGTATTTCAGTCAGTCTGCCTGTTCTATTCCCGACTCTGTCTCTGGTGAATCTCTCACCACCCCCCACACCTCTGGCCTGTACCCCAGTTCTTGTATACATAAATAAATAAATATATTTTTAAAAGTATCTATGATTGAATAAAAAGCAATAAATAACCCATAATAAATTTAACCAAGATATTAAAAAATGTGTATACTGAAAACTATTTAAGACACTATTGAAAAAAAAGTTGCAAAGAAATTGAACAATGTTTTGGACTTATGGATTAGAATAATTAACAGTAAGAATGTTGATTTTACCTAAAAGAATATGTTGGTTCAATGCAATTCCTATCAAAATCCCAAGGGCAGTATTCACAGAGATAGAACAAAAAAATCTTAAAATATTTATGGAACCACAAAGGCTTCAAATGACCAAAGCAATCCTGATAGAATAAAAATTGGAGGTATAACAATCACCAACTTGAAAAAAAATTTGTAAATCTACAGTAATTAAAACAGCATAGTGATGGAATAAAAAATAGACACACAGACCATTATATTCAATATACAACACAGGAGCCAAGACCACAAAATGGAGAAAGGAATCAATTCAACAAATGGTGGTGCTGGAAAAACAGGGCAGCCACATGCAGAAGAATGAAACTAGATCATTATATTATATATTGGGAACTTATATTGATACATCTCATTTCAATCCAACTGTAAGAATTCAGGGTCTTATTGTTCTCAGTATATTCATTCATTCTCAAGTCTAAACTTAACAAAAAGTATTTCACAATTGTTAAGTAAAACCGCAATGAAAATACCTACAAAATGAGTTATCATTATTTCTATTTTATTATTTTTCAATCGTTTCTAACATAAAATTTAAAATATTACGTATTACTTATTCAATGCTGGTGACAAATCCTCTCCAATATTAGTTTCTTAAAACAGAAATAATCATACATATCAGTTGCTTCTCAGGATGTCTGTGATTTAGGTGTTTGGGTGCTTGGTCAGGAGTTGTGGTTTTGTCTCCCATAAAGGTGCAGTTCAGTGTAGGCTAGCTGGGCTGGAATATTCCCTTCAAGGTTACTCATCCTCATGGCTGTGAGCAGGAAACCTCAGGTTTTGTCCCCATGAGACTCTCTACAGGACAACTTGAGTATCCTCATGTCATGGTGGTTGACTTCCCCCAGAGTGAGTGATCGGAGAGAAAAACATGGAAGCTGCAATACCACTTAGGACATACTCTTTGGTGCTCTTATATCCATTATATTTATTCTGTTGGTCATAACAATTATTCACTGAGACAGTATCTTCAAAAGGACACAATAACATGAGGAAAGGAAGACTGGGACCACCATGGAGAATGACAACCACAGAGTGAAAGAAAACAATCTTGAGTGTACAAAGAAATGCATTTTAATCCATGTATACATCCAAGAAACCTTCATCTCTATCACAATATGAAGCACTTCTATCACTCCAGAAAGTTAATTGCTGTTAGCTCTTCATTGTGACTCTAATAGAAAGAAAAGTAAATATTACAATGGAATACACTGTATTTTCAATTTAGCATATGAGAAACACAAAATTTACCAAGTTCTTTACTAATTTTTGTATAAAAAATAAAATGAATATGTTAAAAATAGTGGTTTCTGATACTCCAACAATTTTGATGCCAGGCTTTGGCCCTATATAAATTGCAAGTTATCAGTGAAATTTTCTGTGCTGATTTTCTGTAGTTTGAGGCTCAAAGATAGAAGGGGCAACTTGTCCTAGACATCCATCTGGGACACAACTTGTGTTGTTAAGCAAAACTGACACTGGCACACTTTGCCTCTTGTTTGTCACAAACAACTCTTTCATTACTTTTTCATTATTGCAGAATCAGTTCAGTTTCCAATTGTAACATCTCTGAATTATCTGAAAGAAATTTTCTATTCACCTAGCAAAGTTTTAACAAAAGTCTACTTTAATTTAAGAGATCTTTGCTGTACCAGAGCTAGTTTAACTATGTCAGTCACCTATAACTGTCCTAAAAGTACTAGTATTCCATGCTTTAAGTGAACAAAGAAAGGTCACCTCAGGATTCCTACAGCTGTTTTTTTTTTTTTGACAAGGATTATTTAAAATATTTTTGCTTAAGTAGAAATACTGTCTATTTAGTACAAAAGGATCTTATGTTGCTTTCATTAAAAAGGCAGAGTAAAAAGCAATCCCATCAATTTTCTATTACCCAGATACAACCTCTTTAAAGTATCTTGCAATTTATATATCCATAATATAATTATACCATAACAACAAAATGAGGTCTTAGTCTTCCCTATTTACTTAAAAATAACAATTTAATCAAGTGGTTAATTAAATAATTTAGATTTTATTTTAAATAATTAAAATAATACAATATTATGAAAAGCCTTCTTCCATAGCATAATTAAATGGCTAAGGGTATTAACTTTTATAGATGACATTGATTATCTAGTCTTTTTGATGTATTTATGATTTTATTTTCCTTATTTTGATAAAGGAAAAACCCAAACCATTGACTATTTATAAATCTTAACTATGAGATTATCTTAGAGAAAAGGTTAAAAACAGAAGCAAATAACACATGGAAAAATAGAAAAGGAAAGAAGGTTAAGAGAATTGATGAATTAATGAACTCTGTGTCCAAGGGATTAAATCCCATCACCATCTCAGAAATGATATTAATGTATCCAGTTGCACAGACTGTAAATGTTGAAGTATTCTTTGCTCCTCCTTCTCCATTACCTCCCACTTTACCATACACATGGATTCTTCACAGGGACTTCTTGATTCTAGAGCTAACATAGATCCCAGCTGCATTGCCCTCCCTTTCATAATTCTACTATATCCACTAACCCCCTATGTTTTCCTTAAAAAGGAAGCCCTTTTCCTGACTCGCTAATATCCTCTCTTATACATAACAATGGATTTGATAGTGTAGTCTTTTAAAAACCCAGATATCATGATCTTACTAAGTTAAACTCTTTCCCTCAAAATTCCTCAGCATTTCACCACTCATGAGATGAGTATAAAATTCTAGATGTGACCTGTTTTGAGGAACTTTGTGATCTGCATTCAGTCTACCTCTTCAATCTCATATTTTATTCTAGTTATTCCATATCATATTTATTTAATGTTATTTTTATTTTAATGTTACACACATCAGGAAAATGAATATATATATTTTATTTACTCATGCATCAACATTGTAAAACATAATTTCTTTAAAAAGGAAGCCATTGACTAATGAATATAAAATGAAGACAATAATGGTGAAATGATTTTTCTTGTTATATTTTCTCCAGATGACTAACTTAGTTGTTTAAACTAGAGTTAATCTTTTCATTCTTCCAAGTGTGAAATTTTACACCTTTTTAATAAAGGAAGATGTTTGTTGATATACTCTCTAAAATACATTCAAGTGTTCTTTCACTTAAAAGAAACATTAATTCCATTCTGGGAAAGTGACCTGAATTATTAAAAATGCAAATAAATCAATGTGACGTGGTTTTCAAGTTGAGATTAAACTGAAGTCAATGTCAATGCTGAATAGAATTATTTATTTATTATTTTTGTTAAAGATTGATTTATTTATTTATACAAGCACTGGTTACAGTCAGAAGCGCTGGAGGGTAAGAGAATTCACCAGAGACAGAGCAGGGAACAGAACAGGCAGACTGATGAAATACACTGCTGGGGGGAGCAGCGGGAGACAGAGAAGAGGTCTGCGTGCCATGTGGGACCCTCGAGGAGGGCCGGGGGTCGCACTGGCGGCACTGCAGAGGCTGCCGGCAGCTTCACAGCCCAGCACTCAACCCCTGCGCTACCAGGGGAGGCCCTGAATAGAATTTTTTAAAAGACAAATTCAATGATATTCTCCCTATAAGAGATTCACTTTATTTTTAAAAACACACATGCACTGAGAGTAGAGATACAAACAGATATTTCAGTGGTAACCAGAAGAAGGCAAGAACATACACACCTATATCAGACAACATAGACATTCAGCTAAAAATCTGCCAAATACAGAACATATAAAAATCTACTATGAACATGCATATGCTAACAAGTTTAATAACCTAGAACAGATAAAAAATTCTTAGAATTATATAATCATACAAGATTGAATAGTGAAAAAATAGAAAACCTGAACAGATCAATCACAAGCAAGAAATTTGAAACAGTAATCCAGTAATCAAACTCTCCCAAAACACAAAAGTCCAGGACCAGATGGCTTCACATGAGAATATATAGAACTTCAAAAGTGAACTAATATCTACCCTGCTCAAATGTTTCCAAAGGCAGCACAAAAAAGGAGAATTAGAGACAAATTTCCCTGATGAATAGAGATGCAAAAATTCTCAAAAAAACCTTAGCAGTCTGAAGCCAATAATTCATTAAAAGGACTATATACCACAACTATGTGGGATTGACACAAATGTGGTTTAACATCCAAAAATCAATCAGTGTAGTTCACCATATCAACAAGAAAGATAAAACCCATACGACCATATTAGTGACGCTGAGAGCATTTGATAAGATTTCAGCATCCATTTATGATGAAAACCGTTGAGGAAGTGGGAATAAGTAGAAAATCTTAACATTATAAATGCCATTTGGACAATGTCATAGCTAACATAATTTTTTTTTTTAGCTAACATAATTCTTAATGGTGAAAAACTGTAAGATTTTCCATTAAGATCTGGTACAAGACAAGGATGTCCATTCGCACTACTATTATTCAACATAGTATTGTAAGTCCTAGTAAGAGTGATTAGGAAGAGAAAGATATATAAAGAATCCAAATTTGAAAAGAAGAAATAAAGCTATCATTATTTCCTGACAACCTGATAGTATGCATAGAGAACCTTCAATACTACAATGAAAAACTAAATAAAACAATAATCCTGTTCAGCAAAGTGGCAAATTACAAAAACAAAACACAAAAATCAGTTGCCTTGCTATGTGCAATGAACTAGAAGTAGAATTATGAAAATGATACTCTTACAGTAACACATACACACACACCCCCCACACACATAAATTAAATACCTAGAAGTAAATCTAAAAAATGAGGCAAATAACCTATACAAAGAAAGCCATAATACAATTTTTAAAACAAGTAGAAGAAGACATAAAGAAATAAAAAGTAGAATGCCAAAATGGCCATTCTACTCAAAGCAATATACAGATTCAATACAATCCTAATCAAAATTTCAATGGTACTCTTCAAAGAAATGGACCAAGCATTACTCAAATTCATGTGCAACCACCAAAGACCCCAAACAGCCAAAGCAATCCTGCAAAAAGAGGAAGAATGGCAGCATCACACATTCAAACAACAAACTATACTACAAAGCCCTAATATTTTAAAACATCATGGCAATGGAACAAAAACAGACACACAGACCAAGGGAATACAATTGAGAGTCCGCAAATAAACCCACACCTATATGGACAACTAATCTACAGCAAAGGAACCAAGAATATACATTATAGCATGGAAAATCACTTCAGTAAATGGTGGTGGGAAAACTGGATGGATGCATGCAAAAGAATGAAAGTAGATCACTATCTTATACCATGCAAAAAAATCAACTAGAAATGAGTAAAAGACTGGAATATAGGACCTGAAAACCAAAAAATACATAGTAGGAAAACAGGCAAAAAACTCCATACCACAAACCTCACTGATATTTTTTGCAGATTGGTCTCTAGCAACAAGGAAAACAAAAGAGAATGTGAACAATTGGTATGACTACAAACTAAAAAATCTTTGGCACGGACAAAGAAACAACAACCAAAATGAAGAGACACACTTTTGAATGCGGGAAAGAATTTGCATACTATAAATGACATAATAGACTAATATCAAAAATCTGCAAAGAATTCATACAATTCAACAGAAAGAAAACAGATAACGCAATCTATAAACAGTCAGAAAAAGCTAAAAAAGGCAGTTCTCCAAGGAAGACATACAGATGGCCAACAAGCACATGAAAAAATGTTCATCACTGCTTATCAGGAAAATGCAAATCAGACCACAAGATACCACCTCACACCTGTGAAAAAGGCCTACATCAAAAAGCCCAGAAAGAAGTGCTGGTGGGAGTATGGAGAGAAAGGAAACTCTTACACAGTTGGTGGGAATTAAGATCATCCATAACTTATGGAAATCAGTATGGAGGTTTCTCAAAAGATTAAACATGAATCTGCCATACAACTTGGCAATTCCACTCTGAGGTATCTACCCAAAGAATACAAAACTTCTAGCAGGACTTTTACAGTAGTCAAGCTATGGAAAAAACCTAAGTGTCCAAAAATAGATGAGTGGATTAAGAAGATGTGGTATATAAACACAATGGAATACTAGTCAGCAATCAAAAAAGATAAACTCATGTCATTTGTGACAACATGAATGGAGCTGGCAGGGATTATTTTGCTAAGTGTAAAAAGCTAGAAGGAGAATGAGAAACACTGGATGGTGTCACTTATATGTGCCATATAGAGCAATCAAACAAAGGGTCAAAGACAAACATTAAAACCAACCACTGAGTGCCTCCCTGGTGGCACAAGGGGTTAAGCATCACACTATGAAGCAATCCCCAGTCTCTGCAGCATGAGTTAGATCCCCGGCCAGCCAGGGAGCAACACACCTGGCGAAGCAGACCTCTCCTATCTTG
Source organism: Talpa occidentalis (assembly GCF_014898055.3). NCBI lineage: Eukaryota > Metazoa > Chordata > Mammalia > Eulipotyphla > Talpidae > Talpa > Talpa occidentalis. The sequence continues at coordinate 101,424,870 of NW_023605083.1, read as the reverse complement.
CCCGCCGCTCCCCTCAGCAGTGTATTTCAGTCAGTCTGCCTGTTCTGTTCCCCACTCTGTCTCTGGTGAATCCTCTCACCCCCCACCCCACACATCTCTGGCCTGTACCCCAGCTCCTGTATGCATAAATAAATAAATCTTTAAAAAACACACACAAAAAAACCCAACCATCCAGAGGGGAAGGGAGAGGAGAGGAGTGAATACAGGCAGGATGGGGGAAAGCACAATGGACTATCCTGGTGAACTGGTGGGTGCACTATGACAACTGCACCTGAAAGTGGAGATTCTGTACTTCCAAAATACAAACAAAAATTTAAACCAAGAGTACCTCAATAAGAAATCTAAGCAACAAAATAAAGAAGACATGGTATAGATGCAAAATGGCATACTGTTCAGCTATATAAAAAGATAGAATCCTCCCTTTCATAACAATGTGGATGAACTGTAAGATACTGCTTAGTGAAAAAGTCAGACAGAGAAAAACAAACTACATTTCACTCACACGAGGTATAGAGAAATACAAAATGCAGATTAACAAAATAAAAGAAAAATAAAATTTTAGAATATAAAACTGGTAATGTAGCAGTTACCAGAAGGGATGGGGCAAAGGGGCTGAGTAAATCGGGTAAAAACGGTCAGTTTTATGGAGGATGGAACTGGACTTTAAGTGGTAAACTTAATGTACTATATACACATGATGATTTGTAATGATGTATGATATGCCTGAAATTTGCATAAAGTTATAATGCAACGTTACTTCAATAAAAAGGTATTAATAAAAAAGAAGAAAAGTGAGACATAAAAGCACCGAAGGCTATGAGTAGCCAGCCCTGTTTAGAGAAATGTAACAAAAATAGGAGACAGAAAAATGGACTCTTTAAGAGAGCATTTTCTTCTAGGGGTTGGGGGAAGGTAGGCACAGGCAGATCATGGCCTGGCAATAAGTCTACTTTGTCAGTGTCTTCTTGATTATGCTCATACGTGCACACACAATGTTTGAATACTGCTCCAGCCTGCACACCCTTCTACTGCCCCCCAAAATTAGAAAACATGTGATTTCTGATAACAGAAAAGGATGCACATCCTAACGCTAAACTAAGACTTTAGTTAACAAGAAAAGTCAGAGATCAGGTGATAATCTCTTGGTGGATAAACAATTAAATACATAAACAAATGATTCTAGTTTCTGAACCCAAAAATTCAGTGCCAGATCACAAATAAACCATCTTTTCTTGATGAGATCGCTGACCTTAACCTCTATTAGTTGACAAATATGCAGATCTGAAGTATGTAGCTAGAATTATTTTCTCCTTTTGGGGGTTTTTCATCTCAATTTTAAATGCCAAAGATTCCCTATTGACCATTTCTGACTTTTTGTTACTATAGCCTCTGATTTTCCCATAAATTTTCCCGCCCCCACCCTCAACCCATTCCTCATACTCCTCCCCACTTACCTAGGTATATTAAGACACCAAGACATACACAGCATGCAAGATTAGCAAAAACCAGGATACCCAGGGGCACAGCAAGCCCCACTATCCAGGACCAGGGGAACAAGCCACCTGAAAAATAGGAGATCTCTCACTGTCAGAGGTGACTTGGCTACTGAGAATGAATCCCAAGACATTTTCTCCTGGGAGGCATTTTTAGGGAGGCAGACATTCTGTGTTATACCCACCCCTCCCTACAACTCAAAGGATCTCAGGAATCCTTAAGTGGCTCCTGTTTCTGTTTTTCTTCCTAATATAGAGCAAAGAAGTTTTATTACATTAATTATGAAACTGTTTTACATGCTGGAAACATAAAGATAATGTATTAGATGCCCATATTCTTCAATCAACATTTAACAAATATTAATATATTAACATTTGTGACATTTAAGTATTTTATAATAAAAGAAATGCTACAGATGCAATAAAGGATTGCCTTCCTAGAGTGTCCAAAATAACTAACACATTACATGAGTGAATTAGTGGTGGGAATTTCATGGGAACTATTACTGAGATGAGAAAGCATACATTGTAAAAAAAAGGAAGAATGATGTAAAAAATATATAAAAAAATAAAATTAATTTTAAAAAGAGAGTACACATAGAACCGTGATCATATAAATAGTAAAATTATTTTGTGACTTTAAAAAATTAACTACCATATGACCTTTCTATACAATTATTTTCTACAACACATGTATGTAAACTTGATAGTATATAGGGCCTCCCTGGTGGCGCAAGGCATTAAGCAACACACTATGAGACAATCCACGGCCTCTGCATCCGAGTTCGATCCCCAGCCCTCCAGGGAGCAATCCACATGGCGCAGCAGACCTCTCCTGACTTGCTGCTGCTCCCCTACTCAGTGAATTTCAGTCAGTCTGCCTGTTCTGCTCCCTGCTCTGTCTCTGGTGGATCATCTCACCACCACCCCCATCTCTGGCCTGTGCCCAAGCTCTTGTGTGCATAAATAGATAAATCTTTAACAACAACAACAAAAAAACTGACACTATGTAAATGAGTGAGAGACCTGTGGAGCTTTAAGAGTAAAGGCAGGACTATGAAGTCTGGGGTCTAGGTTTCAGGGGTGAGAATTCTATCTCATGAGATATCTGACAGCTCTATTAGTTTAAATAAATAATAATGGCTGTGGCCCCAATATTTTTCTATTAAATAATATTGGTTCAAATAGATTCCAAGGGCAATTTCATTCAAGGATTACCCTCAATTAAAATCTCATCAAGATGTTTGTGTAAGTGTTAATTATTTCAAATACATAATTATAAAGAAATATTCTTTTTTCTATTTTGTCTCTTACATTCATGTTTTGAAGAATTTTATATTATTGACTTGAGTGCCCTTAAATTACTTTTCTCAGCCCTAACTCATTATTCCAACATCTTTCTCCAATATAAAATCTAAGTGAGAGCCTTCGTTAATTTTCCCTGATCTAACTTTGTTTTTCTAAGATTATTTTAAAAAATATACTCCTCTGACATCTGTGTTTGTCTACTTTGAATTTCTAATTTCAAAATTTTCACCGCAACTTTCTTTTTTTATATTTTATTTTATATATTTTTACATTATTTTTCATTTTTTCATAATGTATGCATTTTCATCTTGGTTATAGTCCCCATACAATTCCCACCCCCCTTATTTTGACCCTAATCCCTCATCGACCCCCCCCCACCACTGTGTCTCTGGTTTACAGTTGCTTGTTGATGTTGATTTTACTTGTTGATAAAAGGCCATACACATTTTTTAAATTTATACATTGTGCAGAAATATATTGTGATGTTTGTTTTCCTGAGTAATGGGAATAGAAAAGAAGAAAGACAGAGCATTCCCAGAGAGTCCACACTTCACCCGAGGAGATGGTGAAACAGAATCAAAATAATTTGAGAATAAAGAGGGCACTAAACAGAATGGGTTAAAGGTAGCTTCCTGGAAAAGAAAGGGTTAGGTCTTGAAAGACCAGTAGTAAACTCTTAGTTACAGAAAAATAGAATGGTGCTAACAGTCTGTAGCGATAGTACATGGTTGAGGGTGTAACAAGCTTGATGTGAGATGGAGTATGAGAAAGGGCTCACAACAAGGGAAAAAGAGATGAGATGGTCTTGCTGACAGGCTGCAGTACTTCAAATAAGGAAACATGCAATTAAAGGAAGGTGCAGGAAGGGGAGGAGGAGAGAGAGAGGTCAGAGGGAGGGAGGGAGGAGCAAGGGGACTGAGGTGATGGTGCAAGCGTGCATTGGTGAAGGAAACTCTATGGGGACTCACCTGAGGGGGTGGAGGGAGGCAAATGTTATTTTAAAAAGAACAATGATATAAAAAATAATAAGTAAAGGAAGGTGCAGGTGATAATTGGGGCAAACATTATCTCTTTGAACATTCATAGAGTAGACATTGAAAGAAAATTGGGGTATATGAGTATTTCCCTGCCTGAGATATGAATTGTTATATTATTATGAGTTAATCCTTAACAGTTGAGAATTTGGTATAGGAAGTTCATTAGTTGTCCAAGGTCACAATACTGGTATGTGGAACTGCTAGAATTCAAACTCAATTTGACCAATGGGGGAAAAAACCCACCAAAATGTTAAATGTAACTACCCTTAGGCTGTGGGATTTGGAGATGTTTAGAAAGAATTTGACAGATTCCTCAAAATAGTCATCACCCTCTGAATATTTTGTGCATTTATGCATTCATTATTATAAAGTATAATAATGCCATTTTTCTGTCACACAAAAAAAATACAAGCTAAGCTGAATTTTTGCTAGCTCTCTATGGAAGAGTTACAAATGGATGAGCTAAACATCCTTGTAGTTCCCTCATCATAGGTCTGTGAAAGTCAGACCTTCTTGATCAGCAGTGATGTCTCAGGATACTGACCCTGGAGGGAACTCACCTGACACAGAAATGGACACTTCCTTCTCCTCATTGAGGATTGGGTTCCTTATGTGACAGGACACACCTCTTAAACTTATATCCATTGTTAGAGATGTTTCCACACCAAACAGTCCATTTTTATCTTTTGTCTTTGTCTCAAAATCTGGTACCAAATGCTGTCCTTGCAGGTCCCTCCATTGCACCTCAGGCTCTGGGTACCACCCCGTGGATGTACAGGTCAGCTTAACTTCCCTAGTGTTACCAGGTTGAATGTGAGTATGAGGAGACACACCTGAGCCTGAAAAAATAAAAGAAAGACAAAGAAAGTGCATGGCTTCCAAAAGTTTATTTGCCAGTGAACATGTGCTTATTCATTAATCTCTATAAATATCAAATATTTCATTTATAAAAGTGGAGGTTAAAAATACTGAATCCAAAGAAATTTGGGGAGGAGCATTAAGTCAGCTTTATCATTTAACACATACCAAACATGTCTGTGTCACTATTTTTCTTTTTCCTTCCTTTCCTTTGAAACATTACTAATAATTTTATCTGATTTTTAAAGTTCAGTAGCAGAACATCTATCAATCCATTTGCAGTCCCTGGATTTACGGGAGCATATCAGTTGGTGGTTTTCTGTAGCAAATTGCTTATTGTTCCCCAAATATTCAGTTATCCTTTCTTCAAGAGAAGTGATTTCCAATAGGAACCTCCTGGGATGTTGGGAAGACTCTCAACATAAGTATGATTTAAATGTAGTTGCCACAGTAGCTACTGAGCACTCAAAACATTGGTAAGGTTAACCGAGCTTTTAAAGATCAAAAAATAGCAGCGTCATCTTACCATAACTAATACAAAGTAACCAAAAAACAGCATCAAATTTAATGGAACTGAAACATCACTGTTTGGGGTTGAATTGTGACCCCTAACAAAGATGTTCAAGTCCTGTTATTCAGTATCTGTGAAAGTTAACGTATTTGGAAACATCATCTTTATAGATCAGTAGTTAGTAAACATGAATTCATACTGGATTAGTGTATTAGTGACTGGTGTTTATATAAGTACAAGGAAATTTAGACACAGAGACATGGGGAAAATGGCTGTGCAAGGATGGAGGCAGAGACTCGAATGATTCCATCAGCACTGAAGGAACTCCTGGTGCTACCAGAAGCTGGAATAGGCAAGGAAAGATTCTCCCTAGACATCTGAGTGGAAGCATAGTCTTGAGGACATCTTAATCTTAGAATCTGGTCTCCATGATTGTGAGGGGAAAAAACTCATTTCCAAGCCACCCCGTTTGTGGTAATTTGTTACTGGAACACTAGAAAACAAGTACAACCTCCTATTAATTTGATGAAGGTAATTATATAAATGATCTGATGTTACTTGGATGGCCACACGCTGGAAAAACACCATGAGATGACCAGTGAGTGGTGCTCTAAGCCTGGGACGACCTGGAGGGCACAGTGGTGGCTCCCAGTGCTGGTGCTGAGAACTACTGTGTTCAGAAGGTAATGTCCTTCAAAGCAGTAGAGTATTGTGGTTATGATGATAACTCTAGACCCAAAGCATAGGTTTGCACCTGTTCCCATTGGTCACAGAGTGCAACTAATGATTCTCTCTCTGTGCCTCAATTCTCTTTCTCTAAAATAATGGTAATAATAATCTCTACGCACTGGATTGGTGTAAGAATTACTCCATATGATGTGCTTAGGGGCTCATAATAAATTAACATGACTCACCTTGAAGAGTTAAAATCAGTTAAGAATATAAAGAAAAGATGATTTACATTCACTCTTTGGGAATTTTCATGTGAGGAATAAAAACCCCACAAAACATTATGTCTTGGACTCTGGCTATCTGCTGGGAGAACTGACAAAATTGTGATCATCAGTAGGTATTTTCTAAAGACATATTTAATAGGAATACATAGAAAAATGATAAATGTTTAATTCAGGCATCAGATTTTCTAGGACTAAATCAACTAAGTTGTTCTTTGAATCAAGCAATTTTGTTTTTCTTAAGTGTATGGGCTAAGGGTAAGTAAGTACAGCCTCTAGAAAGGTTGCTATTGTAACTGCTTACCTCCAGCATCAATTTTAGAATTGGAGAGAGAAGGGGGGGGGGGAGCCCTGCATAATTAAAGAAGTTTGAGAAAAAGTATTCTAAGTGTTTCCAAAACCATTAATTATGTGGTTTTATTTATGTTGTTAAGGGTCAAAAGGGAGAAAAACTGCTAGAACCCGAGGAAAGTCAGGTCACCTTGATGCTGCACTCTTGGGAGTTTTTGAGATTTGGATGGTCCCTGACACAGCACAGGCTGACTGTCATAAAGCCCATATTTTATCAGTTTTGAGAATTTATATTTTTTACTCTCTTATGATAATAGTAGGCGGAAAAACCTGTATTTTCCCCTAGTGTTGTTACAGGGCAGGGTGTGGAGCTCCCTGGGACCCCCAAGACTGCCTGCTCTAAATGGGTTCTGCCATGCGCCACATCAAGACAACACATACTCTAGTGCCTAAGACCTCTAAGGAAAGGAACTTTAATACAATTAGTGTGCAGGAAAGAGAAGATCAGGAAAAGACTAGTTTCCAGCTCAAGCATCCAGAGTCACCCATTTCCTCAGAGGTACATGTCCAGCCAAACAGGGTTGGCTCAAAGCAGGACCACTGAGGCCTGAAAACTTGCCACAAGCCTAAGGCAGCTTTGGTGGGGACCCTTAGGAAAGGGGCAAAGGTGCCAGACAAGAGTGGAAGGAAAAGAGCAAAATCAAAATCAAGTTAAATGCTGCCATCGGTAACCTCCCCGCGGATCGCTTACCCTCGTGTTTCAGGTGTCTCCTTCCATGTCCCCCAAGCCCTGGTACAAGTCTAAGGCCAAGAACCAAGTGCAACTTCTTTAAGTGTCTGTCTGCTCCATGTGCCTCCTCCAGGTCTCCTTCTGGCTCCATCTCCCTTCCTTCTCCAGTCTCCTCTCCAGCCTCTCCTCCCACCTGCTCAGCTCCACCCTCCCTTGGGTGAGGCTGGTAATATAGAACCTCCCCTTCCCTGGGGACCACCTTGGTATAGCAATAGTATGAAGACTTACTAGGATTGATAATAAGGCCTCATATTTTATTTCTTATATCATCATATTTTGGCTCAGTTTGGTCAACCATTTTAGCTTTTTGTGCTTATTTGTAGCCGCTTGGGAGAAGTGATTAACTAGAGGGTGCAGGGGAAATGAGTTATACGGCTCTTTTTCACCTTCCAAACAACAGCCTATAAATTTGAAATGTTATGTTTTCCACCTTTAGAACATCCAGCAGACAACAGCTGGGCCTTGCATGTGCAACAATGTATCAGATGTGTGCCCATGGTTGCCTAACAATGTACAGGGAGCTAGGAGGCTCAGAAGCCATCTGCCTTTCAGTCTTGCAATCTGTCCCTGCCTGCTTGCCTGCCTGCCTGTGTATACTGGTCCCTGTTTCAGCATTACAGTTATGCTAAAGTGGAAAAAAGTCAGGCTGACCTATTGATTAGCTGAAGTTGGACATGGCCTGTAGAATGAAAGTTTAAGGAACAGCTGATAAGCATCCTCAAGGCCACACTCACCCTGATTCATGCATTTCCAGATGACTATACTCCATAGTCAATATTCTGTAAACTAGTTGCCTGGTGCTGAGACTTCGGAAAGAGATCTTCTCTAGGCCCGACGGTATAAAACCACAGTGTAAATAAAGAACTTCCCTCCTCCTCTCTGAGTGATACCTCTTCCCTGACGGAATTCTGCCATAACAAGGTCAGATACCTCTAAAGGCCACAAAATCATTGTTCTGTTTGCTGGAACTGACAAAGAACCTGTCTAGCCTGGGACATTTGCACCACACATGGTATAGGTAAATTTTATGTGATGACTTTAAGCAGAATTCAACTTAAATTTTTCACTGAAGTTCAAAATTCTGGAAAAATTTTACTATCACAACCCCCTGATATTTAAAATAGAACTGAGAATGAGTTGGGACTACTTGAACTCAAAGTATGAATGAACACTTTTTTTCTGGTTTTACCTGCAGAGACTGACACTCCAACAAGACTATGTGTGAGAAACCACACATACAAAAAAAAAAAAAAAAAAAAAAACACCCCAAAACCTGATGTACCCTGGAAGAGCAGATAAGAGACTCTGATTGAGGACCTAGCATTTGACAATACACTACCAAAAATAAGAAGTCCTAATGCCACAAAGCTCCACACACTACACTAGGTGTGGGTGATGGGTACAAGTGGATCCACCTCGGAAAGAACAACCCAAGGTCATGGGAAACATTCACACAGAAGAGGTAAAATGATCGGACTTCATTTTTCTTATTTAAAATGGCTGAGACTAGGGGCCTCCCTGGTGGCACAGGGATTAAAGACAGCATTATCAAGCTAGCAGCAGCTACTGCAGCATGAGTTCAATCCCTGGCCAGGGAGCTACCCACATTGCACAGCAGACCTCTCGTGTCTTGCCTGCTGCTCCCTTCAGCAGTGTTTTCAGTCCATCTGCCTGTTCTGCTCTCCACTCTGTCTCTGGTGAATCCTCTCACCACCACCCCAAATCTCTGGCCTGTACCCCATCTCTTATATGCATAAAAAAATAAATCTTAAAAAAAGATAAAATTACTAAGGATAAAATATGAAAAAGTGAAAGGTCACCACTATAATCAACAAACATGACTAAAAGGGCAGCCTACCTGGAAAACATTCAATGTGTAAGCCCCTGAATTTAGGGAGCACAGAAGTCTTCGTGGTAGAAAATAACTGAGTATTTGTAACTGGTAACTGAAGCCAAAGACCTTTACAGGTGGTATACCCTGGAGGGCGTTGCAGGTGAGGATAGACAGCCCCAGAGAAAATGCTAAAAACTATGGCATTTGGAGGAGGAGTACCTGATAATAAATATAAGGGACTAGAGAAGTAGTGGCAGAATATTCAGTCTTAGGGATTCAGCGTTTGAGCATTTAGTGTTTGGGATTCAGCGTTTTTGGGGTCAGAGATTACGGCTCCCTCCACGTCTATCTTCCAGAAGGCTGTTGTGAGCCTCTGAATGTGGAGAGGCCTCAAGCAGCCAACCTCAGAGAGGAAAAGTTCAGAGGCTTTGCAAGTAGCCAAGCAAGTGAAACGGTTCCTGGTTTTGCTGCTGTACAGCTGGCAGAAAGGGTGAAGACCAGGAGCAGGAGCTAGGCCATTTGTCAGGTCATTCAGCCGCTGCAGCTGCTATTTTGAGTGTCGCTTGACAGGTGAGATGCTGGGGCATCTTGGCAGCTCTGGGAGCATCTCCTATTGAATCTTCTGTTGTCTTCGTGAGTTGGAATTTGGCCTATAGTCTGGCTGCCATGTGTCTACGGTGGCAGGAAGATGCCATCTTGGGCACGTGGCCTTTTGTTCAGGAGAGGAGCTCAGCCTTCTCATTGGCAGGAAGCCTTCTCATTGTTTTTCAGGAAGACTGAGAAGTTGCTTTTGTTTAGGACCTGAAAAACTGGTCACTGCTTTGGGTGATGTAAAGAGCCATTTTTGGCCTCAGTAACTCTCTGTTTTTCCCTGGTTTGTTAAACAAAGCCCATTGTTCTCTGAGCCTGAGTAGTGCAATTGTGCGTGCGGGTAAAGAACTCAGACAGTGACTGGTAAACTATTTGGGCAGTATCCTTGGCCAGTTTTAGTGCCCTTTGCTGTCCTGTATCGTAATGTTATTCAATATTGATATATAAACTTACACTAGAGGGTGATAACTGTCTAAATAATTTAGAAGTGCATTTATACCATAAATTTGGAATTCATTCCATAGGTACATAGTAAAGTTTGTGCCAGCAAATATTATACTTAGTTGAAATATAAAATCTAGGATATCTTCACTGCCAAAGGACAAACGAGAAAGTGAAGCAAACTTCTTTCTTTACGATGGGGACTCTGACAATTAAAAGGTATGCGGAATTCTTGGGTATATTTGTGGTATATGTGCATAGTGCAAATTAGTACTCTTGCCTTTGGTTATAGTTTAGTTTAATTTTAAATTTTTAAAAATTTTTTTTCATCTCCCTTGTCTCCATCCCTATTATTTTATCTTTTTTTGTGTATGATTGCTTGGGTGGAAAGCAGAACTACACTTGCAACTCTGATTTGGAGAAGTTACGCAAGTGAGGTATCAGAAACTTTACCTAAGGAGTAAAAATTTAACCCCAAAAAGAAAAAGAAAAAAAAAGAAACCTCATCTGCTGCAATATGGGAGATTGCAGAGTCAATTCTAGAAAGTGTGCCTGTTACATTTGTTGAAGCTCAGAACAAACTCAACACAAGCTTTATCCCTGGGATTAGTACCAATAGCTTCAAGATGGGAAGTATATGCTTCAGAAGAATTGGGATAAATGGGAGAGCAGTGGAAAGCTCTTTTCTCTTTAGTGATAGAATTACTTTGGACAAATAACAAAAGAATCAAGGACAAAACTTATTACACTGATCTGATGAAATGATGTATGAATACTGGAGAAGCAATGGAAATGTTTTAAGGACCTCTACCAGCGGGTGTCTAACTCCTAATTATGATACTAGGGTGGAAGACCCCACCTATAAGTGGAAGCTTAGTGAAAGGATCAACACAAAAGAACAATTTGAGTCCAACAAATATTTGCAGTGAACAATTCCAGTAATTGTTGAAGAAAGGGATTCTTACAGAGAGGCAACTATGCTCCCTAAGACTCTGCAAAAATTCTGTTAAGGAATACATGGATCAAGGAGTCTGGTTACCAAAAACTTTGGCACAAAAAATTGTTTAAAAATTGAAAACAAACCTCTTTGCAGTAGCCATCTTTAATTTATGAAGATTATATGTGTACCCATGTATTATTATGTAAATGTGAGCTAAGGGTTAAATATAGCACATCCTTTATTGTCAGTGAATAGGGCTCATGGGTATTTGCACACATGTCCGGGAGTCCAGGAGGAAGAATTTTTCTCTTTGGGGGTCAATATTATTGGACACCTGCTTATAGATTGGGAGGTTTCTCTTAAGGCCCACTGTGAGGAAGGCATAATGAAACTCTTCACTTTCTATTAGGTCAGATTCTGTGATGTTCGCTCAAGCTCAGTGTAAGTTCAAGAAACATTCCTTACCCTTTCTCCCTGGTAAGACAGGTATTTTTCTGAGGACCATGTCTAAGCAAGTGTGGGATCCCAAAGAGAAACTTGTTCAGGTATCTGAGTAAATAAGGATGTCATAGCAAGGTCAGAGTAAGCAAGACCCACATTTGACTAAGAAATAAGGTATCACCTGTAAATACATCCCACACTGATAGTGAGCACAACAGATTCTTCTTGCCTCTGTCTAGCTGCTTTTGGGTTTTGAAAGACAGAATGAGATGCATCTCTAATACTTTTCTGAAATAGAACATACTACCATTTCTATTTTCTATTCTCTTTAAGCAATTATTTTTACAAAGAAAAGAGATGTTAGTATATTTCTATTGCAATCTGAAGAAGTCAGAATAGATGGATCAGATGAACTTCACCTATAATATTCTTAGTATTTCATCACAGTATTTGTATAGACTCAGCCACTTCTATCCAGTATTTATTACAACACTATAGTTTGCTGACTAGACCAAAACATAGTACAAATTGTATGAGTTTTCATTTCAGAGGCTCACCTGTGACAAACATTTCAAATTGTGCTTCACTGTTATATGTGGACTTTTCAAACAAACAGCTTTACATTCCCTCATCAAAAGGGCGAATGGCATGGATCCTCAGGGCTGCCTGCCCTTTGGTGATATTCTCCTTCAGAAACTCTGTCCGTCCTTGGTACTCTGGCATCTGCTGCTCCATATGCTCCCAGGAAGCACCATAACGATGCACCAGACCTGAAGGATGGTTTCGATACCATCTCACCTCCATGTTCTGAGCATCCATCATTGGGTCAAGGTGGCAAGACAATACAGCCTCTTCCCCCACTAAGGCATTGATGGGTGCACTTGGTCCTATCACATGGAATTGTCCTGGAAGAAATTAAGAAAACAATGGAATCATCACTGAAATTGTGGCAGGCATGGTTGTGAACCTCTGAGAGAGAAAATAGACCAGTTCAACTAGCAAAGGGAGGCCACATTGTGCATAGATCTAAAACAAGGATATCCAAATACATTGATGATACAAAAGTGGTAACAGGATATGATGTCAGTGTACAACAGAAATATGATCTTATCAAAATTTTGTTTTCTAATTTGCCCAGGATTGGACTTTAAATTTATATAAATGACTTATTTAAGTCTCTCAAATGCCCTGTGTTATAAAGTATTATCTCATTTTTAGATTAGGAAATTGAGTCAATAAATAATTAATAATTTAGTCAGTGATTAATGAGTTGAGTCAGTGAGTGATAATTTGCCCCCAAATATTAAGGGATAAATTGAGAATTGTAATATCAACAACCAAAGTTTTCCTTGTTTTCAACCATGCATTACCCAATATAATATAACCAATAATGAAATATAATGTAAAATTATTAAAAATGATGTTTTTGTGTTAAGAAAAAGGTAGAACATCATATATAATATGTTCCCATTTTAGAAACATGTAAGAGCATATGCTCAGGACAAATGTTTGAAAGCATTATAGGTTCTTTCTGAATTTAGGCAATGTGAATAATGAGATAATAGCTACAAATCTCAAAAAGAATCCAATTTTGTCTGATTTAAATATTTAAGAAAAAATAATGGCAATTAAAATAGTTTGTCATCCCAATTACTGGATTAATTTAGGGTTAAAAATGTGTTGCAAAAGGTATTCTCAGATACTTTTACTTTAAACAAGTTATCTTTTGATTAAAGACTTGAATGTAATGGATTGTATTAATCCTAGTAGATCAGGGGGAAAAAAATTTAAAAACAAATTTTTAATTTAATTTTCCATCATAGTTTTAGTTCCTCTGGTTGCAGATGGAAAAGATATTCTGCAAAGCCACATTTAAAGGAAAGTAAAATGGTGATGAAGGCAGTTACTTTTGAGGGGACAGAAATTTGTTTTGAATTGGGGAGAGGCACACGTGTACTCATTGTGCTGTGATTTGTATGCATCAGTGGATTATTTGTTATGTGATCAAATTATTAAGAGAATTATCTATGATGTGTATCATAGTCTGGTTAATGCTTATTTAACAATAAAACTATTAGACTGTTTTCTACACTCATGGAGAACATTTTCTGCCCTACATTTATATGACATTCTGGAAAAGGGAAAGCTGTAGGAGGGGAATCATTTCTATTATTGCCTCACTGGGAGGAGGGAACTGACCACAAAGAAGCAGAGCAGAACTTCTGTGATTCAGAGGATATTTTGAGGTGAGGAGAGAAGAGGGCAGGGGAGGGGAGGGGAGGGAAGCGGAGGGGAGGGGAAGGAAGAGGAGGGGAGGGGAGGGAAGGGGAGGGGAGGGGAGGGGAGGAGAGGGGAGGAGAGGGGAGGTAAGGGGAGGAGAGTTGAGTTGTTTGGTCGATGAAAATTGCAGCACATATAGCTGGGAAAGGGGTAGTATCCAATAGATGTGGAGGTTCCATTTAATAAAGTTGAAACTTAGTGTTTGTACTTTGCTCAGCTGAACAATGCTGGGAGACACAAAATAAATAAGGGGGACCTATAGAGTTGCTGATACAGTTAACAAGTTTGTCTTTTCCCCATTTCTTGCAGTTCCCCCTCATCTAGCATTAACAGGATTAATAGCTTGTCTTTCCCATTTGTTGCAGCTTCCCCCTCCCCTTGAGAAGAAAAACAAGCTGGTGCCCACCAGTTTATGTGCAGACCCTTCCCCCTCCCCCTAATGAAAACAAGCTGGCGATCACCCATCTCTGTGCTGACCCCTTCCCCTTCCCTTAAGATGAATGAGCTGACACCCATCAATCTCTGTGAGGACCCCTTCCCCTTCCCTGTCTCTGTGCTGGCACTGTTAGGGGGAAAGGATGTCCTGAGCTAATCCCATATAGGCTTTGTGGACTCCGCCCCCACTCCAGACTAAAGCCATCAAGACATTGGGAAAGACAAATCCCATCACCACCAAAGGGAAGGTGGCTGGGACCTAAGGGTGGAGTTAAGCAGCCAGGTTTGGTATAAAAACCAGACACGTGGGCCTTGGAGTCTCTCTTGCCTCTTGGCTTCATGGCTCTTGGCTCACCACCAGCTCTCAGAGTGCCATTTGGGATTCCAGATCAGCGAACGGGTAGGACGCATTTAAAACTTTGTCTCCCACTTTTCTCCCTGAGTTGTACATTTCCTCATTTCCCCTTCCCTTGTAAATAAACCTTTTATTAACCTTTGAGTGTGCCTGCAGTAGAGTGTTAATAAGTCCTTTTTAAGCGCGCAGGTGAGGACCCAGAGTCAGGCACCCTGTTTTATATTGGCTGTCCTGTAACAACACTTTCCCCCTCCCCTGAATGAAAACCAGCTGGCACTCATCCATCACCTCGTTGAGCTGGCACCCACTTGACTCCGTTGGGACCTTTTCCCCCTCCCCTTGGCGGACACCTGCCCATCTCCCCCTTGTATAAATACCCCTGCCCTCTGCCAAAGAGCAGGACAGTGGTCTTTCGGACATGAGTCTGCTGCCCTCCTCATTTGTCGACAAATAAAACCGCTTTCCTTTTCCTCAAACTCAGTTTCCTTTTATTGGCTGAGGGAAACTGAGGCCGATGTTCGGTAACATTGCCATGGGAATCTTTTCTGTGGGAACCCCACAGAAAAGATCCCGTGCAGAGGGGCCACCAAAACCTGATGTCCCAGCAGATAGCAACTAGCAGAGACTGACTCCCCCAGTCATGAAAAGCCCACCAAAACAGATTATAAAAGGGAGCCCCAAATCTTTCTTGGCACACAGACTTCACTTGTCTTGCCTGCTGCTTCTCTTAGCAGTGTATTTCAATAAATACACCTTTTTGGTTGTCTACTCTGTCTCTGGTGAATTCTTTCACCCCTGTGCCTCCAGCCCCACCTTGAGTTATCCCCACAACAAAACAGGCATGCTTTTAAAAAAATCTGCAAATAAATAGAAAACAGAAGCAGTTCAATAGAAAAATTAGTAGTAGGCATAAACAGGCACAACATAAAGCTTAAGAGCAGAAAACCACATAAGTAATTACAGAAATTGTATTACCACTTCACATACACCAATTTGATTTCTCTCGAAAACATAAAAGTAGACAATGAATATCACCTGTCTGCCATCATATGGAACAACTGGTATATTTCTATCAAAGACATGGGGATGTAGATTAATGCAGGGGTTCTGGAGACTCTTAGAACAGTTTTAAATTTTATAAAATTCAGAATGTTAAAAAAAAGTAACATTCCCAAAATTATGTCACTCTTGCCAGATCCCACCAGGACTTACTACCTAACCTAATTGCAGTTTCAGCCTTTCTCAAAGTGGAAGTTTAAACAACCAATGTGAAGTTTCCTGATAAGCATTGGTAAAGTAATCTGCTTGATAACATCTCCCTTCCTTTTCCTCAAGGAAAGTGTCTTTGCCTGAAGTAATCCTTTTCTTTTGCTAATACTCTTGTTCCACCTTCTTTCTGACCACAAAATCCTTCCTTTTTTTTTTTAATCAATACTTCTTGCAGCACCTTTCTACTTGCTACATGGAATGCTTCCTGGTTAATGAATTGTTTATTTTTATTTTATTTTTTTAAGGATTTATTTATTTATGCATATAAGCACTGGGGTATAGGCCAGAGGTGCAGGGGTGGTGTAGGGGGGTGAGAGGATTCACCAGACACAGAATTAGGGAGCAGAACAGGCAGATCTACTGAAATACACTGCTGAGGGGAGCAGCAGGCCAGACAGGAGAAGTCTGCTGCACCATGTGGGTTACCTCCCTGGCCGGGATCAAACTTGTGCTACAGTAGTTGTGGATAGCTTCATAGTGCTGACGCCTAACCCCTTGCGCCACCAGGGAGGCCATTAATGAATCATTTAATAAAGCCAATTAGATCTCTGTATTTATTCAGATGGATTGTTTTTGAACAGAAATATAAATACTATTGATGGAGGACAAGAATACAAAGGCTGGAAAAGAGGTGCCCCAAGACCAGAACCTGACTCACAAGGAGGCGGGGGTAGAAGGAAACAACATGACCTACCTGTAGAGGATGTGACCCTTAGGCACCAGTGCCTTATCACAAGGCATAAGAACCGAGCAGGATCAGGTGCTATAGGGAGTGGAACACAGACCTGAGGGTAAGGATAAGGAGATTGGGTCCCCCTGGAATCCCTGGTCCCTCCCTGGTTTTGCCTAGATATCCCAAATCAGCAACCATCAGGCCACTCCATGAAGGAGCGAGCCCCTCCCAAATAGAAGTGGACTTTATCAGTGCAGTTTCTGCACAGGCTTGGGGCAGCACTCCGCCCACCTGTGCTTCCTGTCCCAACTCTCTCCCTCCGCAGGGCAGCAGCTCCTGCCTGCCCGTGACCTGTGCCACGCAGGGGCTTCTCTTCACTGACCTTGCTCAGCAGAGGCAGCTCTCCTCAAGGCTGCCCATCTGCAACCATGCAGGCCTGTCTCAGCAAACCTGTCCCTTTCCTTAAAACCTCCCATTTAAATTTAACTAATGTCTCTGTCTTGTAGAGAAACTCGCCTGGGAATCTTACTGCATGTCACTGAAACAGGAGCTCTGGTGAAACCTTTCCCAGGGTGAACCCAAAGACCCTGCACTCCTAACTCCAAAAAACGACATCACTATCAACCTAAAAAATACTATTTGAAGACTTAATTATGTACATTCCTTTTACAGTTATTTCATTTTGTGAATTGAGTATAATAAATTTTTAATTTAATTTTTCATCATAGTTTTAGTTCCTCTGGTTGCAGATGGAAAAGTTATTCTGCAAAGGCACATTTATGGGAAAGTAAAATGGGTCTTCCTGGTGGCGAAAGGGGTTAAGACGCAACCTATGAAGCTGTCCTCTGCCACTGCAGCACGAGTTCAATCCCCAAGCAGGGAGCTACCCACAGGGTGCAGCAGACCTCTCCTGTCTGGCCCGCTGCTCCCCTCAGCAGTGTATTTCAGTCAGTCTGCCTGTTCTGTTCCTCACTCTGTCTCTGGTGAATCCTCTCACCGCCCCCCACCCACACACCTCTGGCCTGTACCCCAGTTTTTGTATGCATAAATAAAATAAATAAATCCTTAAAACAAACAAACAAAAACATGATATGATAATTCACTGTTTACTTTTTCATTAAAATGCAATATTTCATTCTTATTTAAACCAATCTGTTGTGATCAACTGCATGATTCTCAATTAGATAATTTTAGTCAACCCTATATAAATATAAAATTCCCATATGGCAACTGATATTTAACTTGAAGAGTTCAAACACACATGTCAAACAAAAGAGTTTTGGTTAAAGCCAAAAGCATTCAAACACTCTGCCCCAGGATCCTGCATCTTGGTGGATGCTACATGACCCTGGGATCCTAGAGTTTCTGACTCCAAGTTCTGACAGTGCTGGGCAGCACAGGCATTTCTTTCACAGGCTCATCTTTTGAAAGTGTGTTATAAAACTAAGAGTAAAAAAGAAAATAACTGAAGATAGCACTTTTAGTTTGTTCACAGTTTATTTACATATCAGCTTTACATAATTGCATTACCTTCACCAATTCAAAATAAAATACACATTCAGAAATGCAGATAGAGAAGTACAAACACAAATGATATCAATTCTAAGGTCTTCAGGTCCATGAAATGTTGAAAAAGCTAAAGCCCTAGGAATTCTTTGTGGAATTAAATGACTTCTAATTTCCTTACCACTCACCTGAGCTTGGCCATGGAAGCAGGACTGAGAGCAGGAGGGTTCTGATGACTATGCACAAGGGCTTCATCTCAGTTCCAGATCTGTGTTGGAGAATCACACCTCTGTCTTCCCACAAACTGTTGTAGGTCACAGTCTTGGGGTCTGGTTCACTTTTATTCAGACTCTTTCTAAAACACAGTGAACACAATTCTTTTTTTTTTAATTTTATTTTTATATTTCCCATACAATTACACCCCCCTTATTTTGACCCCAAAATAAGGGTCAAGTCCTCCGTTCCCCGCCCCCCTATGCCCCATAGAGTGTCTTTGGTTCATAGTTGTTTGTTGATTTTGATATTTTCTTTCTTATAGTTATTCTCTCTTAAACACAAAGTGCCTCATGAGAACAGATGTGAAAGTGAAAGAACCAGACGGGAAAGTGAAAGCAAGAATTAAGTGGACTCTGAAAAAATAGATTCAACCTTTTATGGAATAAAAAGTCCAATAAGGAAGAAAGAAATATAAAGCAGGGTTATTGATCACACAATGAAGCACAAACCCATAGCATGAAGAAACTCAGACTCTAAACTCATTTTAGTTTCTAGACTTGTTTTTCTAAGTTTGGAGGAAAAAAGACTAAAGTGACTATCATATTTTCATATTGGACACAAGACAAACGCCAACAGTGTCATATAATATAGTGAGACTTGTGCAAAAAAAAGACTTGTGCAAAAAAAAAAAAAGTACAAGAGTTATAAAAAATGCCCCGTTTTTCTGAATCCCACAGACATTTTAGTGCTCTAGTAGAGGAAATATTCTCCGTTTTTGGGAGCAATATCTTTGCATAAATATTTTGGCTAATATAGTTAAAACAAACTTGAAGCTCAATAGCAAAAAAGAAAAAATATAATTTGAATATATTGAAGTCCATTAACAGGCATGGTTTATGGTTGCTCTATAATAACCAAAGTGTAAAAGTGGATGACATGCATGTTGTGTATACATGTGCACACACAACAAAAACATTAGCTCTGAGGAAAATACAACATAAGACCAAAATGAGATATCACTACACATCTGTTGGAACAACTGCAACTTATTTTTTGAGTACAAACAGACATTGGAAGCAACATATTAGTGGCTGGGGACTTCAGAGCCCCACCCTCACCAAAGAACAGATCAACCAACCAGAAAATGAATAAGACAAAATAACTTTAAAGAAATAATTAGACTACATGGACTTACTAGATATTTTTAGGGCACAGCATCCCTCAAAGGCTGAATGAACATCTTGTCAAGTGCACAAGGGATATTCTCAAGGATTGACCACATATTGGACACAACACAAGTATCAAAGCTTCATATATAGTATCTTTTCTGATCACAATGGTATCAAACTAGAAATCAACCAAAAAAAAAAAAAAAGAAGGAAAAAACTCTAATTGGTAGAGACTGAACAACACACTACTAAGAGACTTTTGGTTAACAAGGAAATTTATAATACCTCAAGACAAATGAAATGAAAATGAGGACAAAACCTATGGGACACAGCAGAAGGAGTTCTCAGAGGGAAGCAAATAGAAATACAGGGACACATCAAGAAACAAGAAAGAGCTAATTAAATATGCTGATCTCTCATCTTAGAGAAGCAGGAAAAAAAGAACAAAGAAAACCAAACACCAGCAGAATAAAAGAAATAACATAAATTCGAGTAGAACTAAAATAGAAATAAAAAAGATAATCCAAAAGGTTAATGACCAAATGCTTCTTCAGTGAAAAAATAAACAAAGTATATAAACCTCTAGCTAGACTCATGAAGAAAAAAGGGAGGAAACTCAAATACATATAATCAAAAATGGAAGAGAAATTATGACATCACAGGATATGTGTATTTGTATGCTAGGAAACTGAATAACCTAGACGAGATAGACAAATTCTCAGTAATATACAACCACCTGAGACTAAATTAGGAAGAAATTGAAAACCTGAACAGACTAACTACAGCAAGGAAGTTGAAATGTTGTCGAGTCTCCCCCTAAACACAGACCCGAGTCTGAATCAGATTTAAAAAAGCCTTTATTAGCCAGCTGACGACTGTCCCTCTTATAGGGAGCAGCCCCGAGCAGGGGGAGATAAAGGTTTTTAAAGCCAAAAACCGCACCCGGGAGTTTGCAGTTGCCACAGCAAGCGGGAGCACAGAAGCCAAATTGTGCTGTTACAAGCAGCGGAACATTTCACCACATCCCATGTTTCAGGTACAAAAGGCACATACATCTTATTTTTGATGGGAGCCCGGCCTCTATTGTTTTGGCCTGGAATTTTCCCACAGCCCTAACTTGTCCTCCTGAGATGGTTCAAGCTTAGGCCTTGGGTGGTCTGCTGCATTTCACATTGCCCCCATTTCACAGAAACAGTAATCCAAAGTTTATGCCACAAAATGAAAGTTGACAACCAGATGGTTTCACTAGTCACTTCAACCAAGTCTTCAAAAATGAGCTAATGACTATCCTTTTCAAATTCTTCAAAACATTGAGAAAGACAGAACACTTCCAAACACCTTTTATGAGGAAAAAAATTACCTTGATACTGAAACCAGACAGACACCAAAAAAAAAAAGAAAACTATAGATCAATTTTCCTGATGAACATAGATGCAAATAACCTGAACAAAAATCTGCAGCAAATTCTTGACAAAATCTTAGCAAACCGAATTCAATGATGTATTAAAAGAATCATGACCAAATGGGATTTATTCCACTGATGCAAGTATGTTCAACATCCAAAAAACCAATCAATGTAACTCATCAGATCAACAAAAGGAAAGTTGAAAATCATATTATCATATCAATAGATGCTGAGAAAGAATTGGATAAAATTCAAAATATACTTATGATGAAAACTTTCAAAAACCTGGGAATAGATAGAACATACTGCAATAAATAAAGGCCATATATGACAAACCCACAGCTAACATTATTCACCATGGTGCTAAACTAAGTTCTGGTATAAGGCAAGGGTGTCCATGTTCACCACTGTTCAACAAGTATTGGAAATTCTAAGCTAAGGCAATGGGAAAGAGAGGATAAAAAAGGAATACAAAGTGGGAAAGAAGAGGTAGAACTATCTTTACTTTCCAGTGACATGATTATATACAGAAAATACCTGAAAGAATCTGTTACAGGGCAACCCAGATATAAAACGGGTTGCCTGACTGTGGGTCTTCACCCGCGCGCTTAGAAGGGACTTAATAATAGTCAACTGCAGGCACACACAAAAGGCTAATAAAAGGTTTATTTACAAGGGAAGGGGAAATGAGGAAATGTACAACTCAGGGAGAAAAGAGGGAGATAAAGTCTTAAATGCGTCCTACCCAATGGCATGCTGAGAGCTGGCGGCGAGCCAAGAGCCATGAAGCTAAGAGAGAGAACCCCAAGGCCCACATGTTTGGTTTTATAACAAACCTGGCTGTTTAATTCCACCATTAGGTCCCAGCAACCCTCCTTTTGGTGATGATGGGATTTGTCTTTCCTAATGTCTTGATGGCTTTGGTCTGGAGTGAGGGTGGAGTCCACAAAGCCTGTATGGAATTAGCTCAGGACATCCTTTCCCCCTAACAAATCCACTAAGAACTCTAATTGAAACAATAAACCAGTACAGCAAAGCGGATGGTTACAAAATCATATAAAAATTCAGTTGCCTTCCTGTAAACAAACAATGAACAATCAATGAAAAAAAAAATCCCCTTTACAATTGTAGCAAAATGAATTAAATATCATGAATAGACTTAACAAAGGAGATGGAGGACATATACAATGAAAACTATAAAATATTGTCAAAGGAAATAGAAGAAACAAAGAAATGGAAAGATATTCCTTGCTCACAGATTGGAAGAATAAACATTGTTAAAAATGACCCTCTTACCCAAGGCAATATAAAGCTTCAACAAACCCTCTATGAAAATTTTGATTGCAGTCTTCAAAGATATAGGACAAATATTGAAATTCACATGGGGCCAGAAAAGACCCTGAAAATAGCCTAAGCAATCATGAGAAAATATAGCAAGAATGATGGTATCACACTCCCAGACATCAAACTATACTGCAAAGCTATCATAATTAAAATGGTATAGTTCTGGACCAACAGCAAACACCAACCAATGGAATAGAATTGGGAGCTCAGAAATAAACCAATACTTAAACATGGAACATTAACCTTCAACAAAGAAATAAAAAATATACACCAAAGAAAGAAAACCTCTTCAGTAAATCATGCTGGTTAGACTGGACAACTACATACAACAGAATGAAACTATCTAGCACCACAGACAAAAAATCAATCAAAATCTATAAAAGACTTGGATGTAAGACCAGAAACCATAAAATACATAGAAGAAAACCTAGCAAAACACTTTATGACATAGTGTTCATAGTTGTCTTTGCAGATTCATCTCTAACAACAGAAAAATAAGAAAGAATATAAACAGTTGGTGCTACACCAAAATGAAAGGCTTTTGCATATTGAAACTATCACTGAAACAAAAATACACCATATGAACAACCCATACATCTAATAAGGAATGAGTAGCCAAGATTTACAAAGAACTCATGTAAATCAACAAAAAGAAAATATACCAAAGTAAGTGCAGAAACGTTAATTAGGTACTTCTCCAAAAAGACATACAGATGTCCAACAGGCACATAAAAAATGTTTAGTATCACTTTTTATTAGGGAAATAAATGCAAATCAAAACCACATTGAGACACCACCACCCAATTGTGCAAATGGTCCACATCAAAAAGACCAAAATCAACAAATGTTGTCAAGGGTGTGGAGAAAAAGGGAAATCCTTTTACATTGTTGGAAATGTACAATAGTACAATAGTGAGAGAGAGATGAGGGGAAGTCACATGGAGGTCTCTACGGAAAGTAGTATGTAGCTTTCTCAAAAGGCACTAAAGATGCATCTGCCATATGACCCAGCAAATCCACATCTAAGTACCTATTCAAAGAATACAAAAGCACTAATTTGGAAGGAACTTGCATTCATGTTTATTGAAGCACTATTGACAACAGCCAAGCTCTGGAAAAAACTTCAGTGACCCAAAACAGATGGGTTGATCATACACCATGGAACACTACTCAGTGATCAAAAAGATAAACTCATGCCATTTGGAGCAATATGGATCGAGCTATACAGGATTATGTTAAGGGGAAATAAGCCAGAAGGAGAAAGATAAATACCAGATAGTGTCATGTATATGTAGACTGCAGAGCAAGCAAACAAAGGGGCAGTCAAACTTTTAAAACAACCCCTGAGAACTGACTAGAGAACTGAGGCATGCAGAGGGAGAGGAGTAGGTGGAGGGGCGAGAACAGAGTGGGGAGAAAGCACAATATGCCTTCAGAAGAGCACTATGGGTGCTTTGGTGGTGGGCACACTATGGTGAGTACACTGAAGAGAAAGAGATCCTATACTTCTAAAGCACTAACAAGGATGTAAACCTATGGTATTGTTACAGGGCAGGGAGAGGGGCAACCCTGACCCCCCCAAACCTGCCTACTCTAAATAGGTTCTGCCATCTGCAGCATCAACACCAAACATATGAGACTTTAACAAAAAGGAACTTTAATACAATTAAGAAACAATACAGGAGAGGCAAAGAACATAGTTTCTAAATCAAGCACCCAAAGTTATCTGTCCCCTCGCAGGTCAAAGTCCACCCAAGCAGGATTGGCCCAGAGCAAAGCCCAAAAGCCTGCCACAAGTCTAAAGGGCCCACAGAAAAGGATCAGAAACAACCAGACAAGTCTGAAAGGAAAAGAGCAAAATCAAAATCAAGACAAAAACCGCTATTGTCACCTCTCTAAGGGTCTCTCACCCACATCTTTGGCACCTAGTCCACAACCAAAAGGCAGGCACAGTTTCTTCACGTGTCTCTCGGCTCCATGTGCCTCCTCCAGATCTCCTTCTGGCTCTCTGTGCTGCTTCCTTCCCTCCTCAATCTCCTCTGCAGCTTTTTCTCTCTCTGCTCTGCTCCACCTTCCTTTTGGGTGGGGCAGGAAACCTGGCACCTTCCCCTTTCCTGGGGACCACCCTGTTACAGTATGTCAATAAAAAAAAAATTACAGTCTGAATATTGGGAGATGATTAGAAGAAATGCTTGTGGAAAATCCATATACTTCTCATGATGAAGTCTCTGCCTTTTATTTCCTGTGACTTCCCACCCCCATTATTAAGTATCAGGGGTGTTTCTCCTAGAAAAGCTAATTTTGTTCGCTGCTTGATGAGAGGACATTATTGGTGTCAGAAGGTACTATCGTGGTTACAGTCTGGAAACTATGGATACTAAGCTCTACAGCTTAATGGTGTGGGACAAACTCCTAAGACTTCCTGGAGCATCTTCCACTGAGCAGTGTTAACTGGTGAGAGAGAGATGAGCAGCAGCCTTGAGGAGGTTCCCCCAAAGTGCGCAAAGGGACTTCCTCTTGCTTAGAAAGCTCCTGTGCAGGATTCCTAAAGGAAACTACCTGCCTGAACTGATCAACATTAATTTAAAAATATTTAACTTTTATTATATTAGAAGACAAATGTAAAACGATGTAAATGTTCAAGCACATCATTTACCTCCTCCTCACATGAACTGTTACCTTTTTTGCTTTCAGTTAATACACACACAAAACCAGTTACTTTGAATCATGACGTATGCCTGTTAGGAATTCAATTATAGGAAAAAAATGACATTTACAACTAAAAGTCTTTATTAATAAACTGCATTTATTATCAAATTATGATATAATATTAAAGAATAAAATAGTTACCTATAACATTACTACCTAATCTTACCACCTAATCTAAAGGCTGTCTTCAGAAATGAAGTGAAATGTTAATTCAATACGCGAAAAAGACATATCTCTTTATTACCATATTTCTCCCCCTGCTAAATAAAGAAATGCAAACATCCTCTGAGGAGAAGTACAGGCCCACATTTCCTGCTGTGTCAGGAAGTTCATACTCTTTAGATTGAGCGCCATCATCCATGAAGGAGCTGCCTGCCCTGTGAGCATGTGAAGGGGGAGCAAAGCAGACCGAGGAGGGCGCCCACCTGCTTCCACAGGCATCTTAGTGGAGGTCAAGGTGGTTGGGGCTGCCAGGCAGCTGGGGAGAAGAAGGTGCCAGGCCCAGACCTGGAAGGGCCCTCAGCATTTGACTCTGGGCCTCTTGGCACTTTGTAAAGCTCCTCAATGGGGTAATGCTCACGCCCCTCCTATGGACACATCCCCACTATGGTCTCCAGCACTCTGTAGCTCAGAGCTTATCCCCGAGCTGGCATTCCTCCCCCATCAGTGCAGCCAGGGTTTCTCTCAGTGCCTCCCATAGCGCACACCACACAGGTTCTAAATGACTGGACAAGTCTGACTGCAAAGAGGAGAGGCCGCAACATGCCGACGCTAGGCCACCCCTCTGCCTCTCCTGCCTCTCCTACTGGAGCCTGTGGGCCGTGAGTCCTGGACTCAGAACATGGGGCAGCTGCTCCTCTGCCACCTCACCCCGCTCCTCGCGAATCCAGCTGAAGCCAAGCTCCACAGAGGACCACGGCCCTTCCATGGCACCTTTCCACTGGGCAGTCACCACAGGTGCGCAGCCACAACAAAGGCCGGGACACCCCAGCATCCCAACTAGAACCCCACCAGCCACTGGCCACCTGGATGGGTCAGTAGCTTTGTGCCCAGTGCAGGGAGGGGAAAGAACTGTGAATAAATATTGCCTAAATGCTGCTTGATGCCTGTTCTTTCCCTCTTTTTTGTCTTGTATCAACAGAATTAAAATATAATTAAATCTGTCAGTTTCATTTAAACAAATGTTTAAAACTTAATACCCACCTACAGTGTCCAACAACACTGTCAATATAAGATTCATATTCAGCTTGACCAACACTGGATACTGTTCATCTGAGTTACTACCAATCACCTAAGTTTCAAAGAGAACATGTAGTGTAGTTTGCTGCTTACTCACTAGTAATTCTTCTTTCATTGTTAGTCTAGTTTAACAGAGGTGAGTAAATATGGGGAATCAGACCAGTGGTGTTAGAGACCCAGAAACATGCATGGGATCACTGAGATAAGACAGATACAGAACACTTAGGCATAGGGCACCAATCACAAGGCTGCAGAACCAGAGGGTAAAGTCTGGAGTTCTCAGAATACTCAGATAAGGGGTCAGGTGTTGGGAACTGTACCACCAGCTGGCATAGCTGATACCACTGGGCCTGGGAGGAAAATTAGACACAAATCAAATTTGCATATTAGAACAGATACATTTATTTTGATCTATTAAAACTCAGCAGTAAATAGCGCTGAAAAACAAACTATTGCACATGAAACAATAAGAATGAATTTCACAGACAGTGTTGAGGGAATAGACTAGAAGTGCAAAAGTACCTCAGAGGGTTTGCATCAACTGGAGCTTCAGAAAAGGGCAGAAGCAAACAGTGCTGGTAGGAAATGCAGGTGTGGCCGCTTGGGGGCAGGTGCTCATTAATGACACAGAGGGAGATTTTCCCTTTCCCTTAAATCCCTTATTATCTGCCCCCTGCTCCAGCTTGGATTCTTCTGTTTTCTTCTGAGCTCTTTGTATTCACCAATATTCCAGCCATAATAGCAAATAACATGGGTGGAGACAAACATTCCCTCTTAGCTAAAATTAGTAGGATTTCTTTTCTTTTGGCCTTACCCTGTATAAAGAGAAACAATCCTAATCTTTCTTGGATGGATCTGCCCATTCCTACTGTTAACCAGAGCTAACAATTAAGAGGGCACCAATTCCATGATCCCACTTAATGGAGTGCTAAGATACACGATACAGAGGGTCTGGCCCTGAAGAAACTATGACAAAAGCAAAAACAAAAATTGCTGTCTTTGTGAAAAAGAACATGTCAGAAACTATTGTCTCCAGACAAATCTGTAACTTCAGTGGAAACAATGCCAAGATATGTGACATGTGACATTGTAAAACTCCCAATTCCCAAACGATAAGCATGGTGGGGAGGAATATTGCCTTAAGGCTGGAGGTGTGGGGGTGAAAAAATTCACCAGAGACAGAGGGGAGAACAGAAATGGTGGATTTATTGAAATACACTGCTAAGTGAAACAGTGGGCAGGACAGAAGAGGACATCTGTCCAAGGATTTGGGGGTGTCCTTTATAATTTATTTTCAGATTTTCATGACTGATGTAGTCAGTGTCTGCTGGTTGCTCTCTGCTGGGACATTAGGTTTTGGTGGGCCTCCAGCACAGGAAGTATCCTGCTAGGCTCTGTTTGCTGGAATTCTTGATAGGTTCCTATTAGTCATTTGGACCCATGGTCAGGTTCCTAGGGCAATTCTACATTGTCCCCCTCATTTATTTGTGTCCCCCCAGTATTGTTCAGCTAAGCAAAGTACAGAGACTAAGTTTTCACTTTATTACATGATACTTCCACAATAAGTCTCCAACTATATAGCATAAATTTTAACTATCCTCTTTGTTTTCTTGGGTGCACAGACAACATCATAATGACACAGTTATGGAGTCTTCCAGGATTTTCTTTGTAGAAATCCTTGAATGCTTCATGTTATGAACTGTATATAATCTTCACTGGCAAGCTCAGAATTTGGGCAGTATTCCCAGAGCTATCTGGAAATTTTTCCTGGGTTTGAGTCCTCAAAAGTTTATAAACTTTCACTTTCCTGAATTTATTTAAACCAAGACTACTTAATCAGGAGTCTTGAAATTTTAAGGATATGCCTATAATTGTCTAAAGTAACACTGCAAATGCAGTTTTATATTGTGTGTTAATTACTGATAAGTGGATTGAGGTCTAACTGTTGCCAGCATTGGATGAAGAATTTGGTTACTGGCTCCATTACCAACTATTGTAACTAGTTTAGACACACTCTGATCATTTAATTTCCAAATGTCATTCTCTTGAAGAGCAAATGTACTTGTGAATGCAGAATTTGACAATAATGTCATATGACAGGAAAAGAATAAGCTTGAGATTGGTAATCTCACAAAGATATTCAGTGTAATTATTTGTACTATTCACTCTCACCCCATTGGGCCTTCGATAAAATTCATTTTAAGTCGAGTTTTGTTATTTTTCTTCCATGGTTTGAATAATCAGCCAAGTCTCTGATATGCACTGCTGAGAAAGAACAGACAGTCTGAAGACATAATAATGAAAGTTTTAGTGCATTCATTAGAACCTGTGACCTTGTTTCAGGACTTGGAGTTATGTTA
Organism: Talpa occidentalis; assembly: GCF_014898055.3. Classification (NCBI taxonomy): domain Eukaryota; kingdom Metazoa; phylum Chordata; class Mammalia; order Eulipotyphla; family Talpidae; genus Talpa; species Talpa occidentalis. The sequence goes on along the minus strand of NW_023605083.1, from coordinate 101,396,422 downwards.
ATAAACCAAATGTGCCTGTTAGGCTCCAATGGAGGGAGCTAAGGAGCATGGGTGTCAGATTTCCAATATTCCTTGTGTTGACATCACTTCTGCAAGGATGGTTAAAGAACCTAAAACCCTAAGGACATTCTGCAAGAAGCGTGGATGTCATCAGCGTTACAAAGTGACCCAGTATAGGAAGGACAAGGATCCCCTGTTTATCAATGGAAAGAGGCCCTATGATGGGACCAGATGGCTATGGTGGGAGACAAAGTCAATGTTCTAAGAAAAGGCTAAAACCACAAAGAAGGTTGTCTGAGGCAGGAATGTGTGGAACCTAACTGTAGATCTATAGTGAACAGTGCTTTGCTGTCCTCGCTGGTTCAGACTGGAATCCCTTCTTAAGACTGCTGGGGACCATTTTTATGGAAGTTTCCCCTAGACACAAAACAAGCTAAAATTAAATAAATAAAAAGATGATTTGTATGTATACTAAGTCAAATCTACAGATATCAAGAAATATCCTGTTAAAGATTTTCAGTGTTCTTCCGTTTAGTCACCAGAATGTCATCAAAACTTTGCAACATTTCACCCCAAATTTAAGATTCACTTCATTATAGTGGCCCCTTTGGTGGAGTAGAGACAGAAGAAAGACAGGCCACTCCAGATTGGGAGATGACAGATTTCATAAGTAAGGGAACTTCCATAGAGATTTTGTCAGTGTGGCTGCAAGACAAGAAGTTTCTGCACCTGCTTCCCTGATCTCAAAAGTTTATATGGAGGTTGAAACTGGGTTTAAACACATGTACCATTAGGATGGTCTTGGCAACACATTTCATCTCAGGGACTCATCCTTGGCTATCTAGATGGCAAGTGACGCAGACATACCCCGGGGGAGAATAGGGACAAGAGAAGTCCCCAATTTCCAATTTTCCAAGTCCTGCTCTTGGGTTAGCAGATCATTACATTCTTTTTATTGCCTTCCCCATCAGCTTTCCAGTGCCATTTCTAAACACATAGCCTCAGCTGCAAGTCCAAATGGATAACTCTTTACAAAGGCACAGAAAATATATGTGACACATGCAAACATGAATCAAGCTGACAAAGTCTTCACATCCCTCGTGCTTTGTACGTGATCTTGACCATGGAGATACCAGGATTTTCACTGCTAGAACCAGGGAGCTTATACCTAGTTCAGGATAAAGCACATGCATAGAACATAGCACACACATACACACACATACACAACTCACACTCACGGAGAACAGAGTGGTTTCTAGTCCAGGTGGCCCCAGCTCCCCAGGACTCACTCATGGCTCAGAGTGGTTTCCACCTGAGCAAATACAGGGCATCAACTCTGAGGTCCCTGTTCAGCCCCTTCTCTCTGCAGTGCCTCCTCCTACACCAGGATTTCCCCGTCAACTGAGATAATCACCAGTTTGAAGCAAACTCAAAGTTTAGTAGAAGAGAACTTTACTGAATTGGTTATTCTGAAGCAAACAGACCCCTGGAGCAGGGGTGATTTCTGTGAATGACTAGTCTCCACTCTCAGGAGGTTTGGACTCAATTTATATAGGGACATACACAGAAAGAAGAATACATAATATTTTTCTTACAATTAAAATGAGACGTTTAGTTAATGTGTAATATTTCGAGTTAACTAAAGCAAGTTGCTTTGTTACAAACTTAATTCATTGATACAGGAGAATCACGTTCCTAACTTCAAATAATTTTGATGTTACTGAGCGAATTCAGCCATAGTGTCTGTGTTTAGGAAAAATGTAATGACCAGAGGTTATCTGACTCTCTTATCTTAAAGTACCCCCATAGACATGAGGATATAGTCAGACCTTTACCTCAAACTCCTTCACCCTACAGCTGTCAAAACTGACAGGTTTCAGTCTGTAGGATTTTTCCCTTGTTTCTCCCCCAGGGATTTTCACAGCAAACATGGATCATTGTCCTCTGGAGGTGGCCCTGTGCCCAGCACCTCAGTTCCCTGCACGGAGCCATCCTCACTCTCCAGGATAATCCAGAGCAATGAGTGCAGACAGCAGCCTAGCAGGTGAGGCAGGGGTAAATCTGATGAGGCCTGATCAGGTGTATGACTCAAGATCTGATTTTTTTTTTCAGAGAGAGAACGTAAATTTTATTAAGCTACATTAAGGTAAAATAAAATTATCAGTGAAGTTTCACACACTGAATGATATGGACATTAAGAAGGCCCATTATTGTATATATTCCTAAATACCTACATTCTTCTGTGTCTCTAAAGATTACCATACTTAACAAACGTTATCTTTTGTATCTTAACCCAACTACCTTTTTTTTCCACTTACTTTTCTTTAATTTTTTTTAAAGATTTATTTATTCGTGCATATAAGAACTAGGGTATAGGCCAGATGTATGGGAGGGTGAGAGGATTCACCTGAGACAGATTGGGGAACAGAACAGGCAGACTGACTGAAAAACACTGCTGAGTGGAGCAGTGGCTAACACAGGAGAGGTCTGCCTCGCCATGTGGGTATCTCCCTGGCCAGCCCAGATCAAATCCATGTGGCAGAGGCTGCAGACAGCTTCACAGTGTTGTGCTCAACCACCTGCACCACCTGGGAGGCCCTCAACTCAACTTCCTGTTTACAATATTCATCTTGGATGGAATCCCACTTTCAGGTGAGTAAAACTGGTGGTGAGGAACTCTTTAACTGAAAGGTACAAATTTGAGTTGACCAGGTGGAGAATTCTTAGAATAACAGGTACAGCCACAAGGAATAATGGAAGTTGCCCTGTGTGCTGACTGTCCAAAGTCAAGCACTAGGTTGTGTTAGAATTTTTATGGACCAAAAATATTGACTCTAGAGTCTTTGGGCTGCTTTGAGGGTCTGACTTTTTAAATGTATGTTCCTCCTCCTTCTTCTAAAATGGGTGCCCAGATTGTCAAGGGTCCACCTCCCACTGTCGTCAGAGAAGGGGTTGAGGCTTTTCTCAGCTACAGGCCATTCGCAGTTCCCAGGATCAGGCATGGGGCTGGCTAATCACCCCTGAGAAGTGCCCTTTATCTGCCTCAGAAATAAAGAATAGTTCTCAGAAAGCAGTGTGTGTCTTAAATCAGAAAGTACAGTCAGTTAAATTTTTAAAAATATTTCATTGTGCATTTCAATGAAAATTCAGTCAATATTATCATTTATCATTAGATAGATTTTAGATTTTAGATTTCCTGCTACCGGGCCTGTACTTTGCTTCAATGCTCTCCCCCAAATACACACACCTTGTTCCACATAACAAGTACAAATAGGACTTCAAAAATTCCTCTTTATATTTTACATCCATGCACATCCACCAGGAGGGCCCTCTATCCAGGTAAGGGATGGGGACCTTTAGAGCTGGGTGTCTCCCAGGGGCAACAGGGGTACACCAGCCTACCCCTACCTTCCAGATCCTTTCAGGAGACATTTCTGTGAAACATAATCAGCAGTTGCAGGAACTGCTAAAGGTATGTTTGAAGAGGGGCATTGACTCCAAGTGTTCTCTTTGATACAAACTGACAGTAAAGAGGAAATAAATCTGTAGCCCAAAAAGGCAGATGTGGAGCCAAGATGCAGAGGATGCCAGAGGAAAATTCAGAAAGTGCTTTCAGTTCATCAAAAATGAATGTGACATCTCTCTGTCTGCCTATCTTCTCTCTGCCTCTCTGTCTCTATGTCTGTCTATGAGCTGTCTGGATGCATTTTTATTGTCTCTATTTATATAATTACTACTTTTCTCTCTACATATCCACTTGTCTAATAGTCTGTCCAAAAGTCTCTCTGCCTCTGTTTTGTCTATCTATATGTATATCTGTCTTTCTATAGCTCTACTTGTCTGTGTATCTATCTGTATAACTACTCTCTGTTTACTTATTTGTGTATCTAGTTGCATGTCTTGTTGCTTGAATATCTCACTTTGTGTAATATGGTGTTTTTGAGGAACTGTGTTAGGTGATGAGCTTGAGACACTGGTTTATTGAAATCCGTGTGTGTGTGTGTGTGTGTGTGTGCACACACGTGTATGACCATGTGAGCTATGTCACTAGCATGAGTGCTGTACAGTGGTCATGTGGCACTGTGCCGGTGATGCACATGTGCTAGTGAGGGAGGGGTGTGGGGTGCTGCATGTGGAAGCAGCATGTGGGCCCTGTGCCTGTGTGTAGCACCTGTAACAAGTCTTCTTTTGGATCCTCCATCTATTCAACCGTCCAATTTTGCTCCTGTTTTCACCTACATGGTTATAATTAATCACAACTCCCCCCTTTTGCAAAAGACTCCTGGCTTGGACAATTATATGACCACCTGGGCTTTTAGTCAGCTTCACAATGTCCCAGGGAGACTCTAGGGAGGGGATAGAGTGGAACCCTCTCTTTCCAGCTCTAACCTGACTGATATCTCCAGACTTATTTTGATATTGAAACTTTACCTCTGGGGACAGAGGAAGGAGCCTTGGAAGCATCAATCCCTTTGGTTTCAGGGTGCCACACAGGTGTTATTACCCCAGTGCCTATCTGTTCAGCAGCATCCACATCATTTTCAATACCTCCCTCCCTCCTGTTGCTCCCTGCATTTCAAAAATCTCATTATCTTGGTCTCAAACTCTAACATCCCCTTATCTTATGGTTCTGTCACATCCCTATGACTATCTGTCTCAAACTTCAGATCTGATTTCTCCTCTGAGATTGGACATGTGGACATCTCAATAAAAGTTGTATTGGAAACTGCTTTTTCTCCCCCTTCATGTTTTAAAACCTGGGTTCACTTCACCCACATTAAATCACTGTTGTGCAGAGTCCTTGAGCCTTGACCATCATTATATCAAAGATGTAGAACCCTAAATGGTCCTCCCAACCCTTTGTGGTCACCCCCTCCTTCATCCCAGCCCATGCCAACAATGATATTTCTCCATTCCTAAAATTCTGGCTTTTCCATAAATCCATACAAATGGAATCCTGAATCTGGCTTCAAGTACTTGGCTACACATGTCCTCGTGTCACTAGTTGCTCCTCCTTGGTACTCAGGAGGACTCCATCATGGGGACTGGCCACCTTCTAGTCAACTACTTACCTCCTGAAGCTACATTTGGGTCATTCCCTGGTTTGGGTGATTATAAATACAGCTGCGATAAACATCTACTTGCAAGTTTTTGAGTGAAAATGAGTTTTGTTTTGTTGAATAGCACCTAGCAGTGGAGTATCAGAATCTTATGTAAGTGAAAGTTTAATTTTATAAAAAAACGGACTTTTAAAGTGTCTGCAACAGGTTAGAGGCATCTTGACCTGTCCAGAAATACCATACATTTGGCCTAAGACTGTCTCTCCCCTGGACCTCCCTATCCACCTAGAGGGTCCCACCACAATCAACAAGTTTAATCTCAACTAAAACCTATGGAGTCCCCTTTGCTGAACTGGGGCTGGGGGTAACCCTTTTGGGTTTCCAAGGCAGTGAGCATCATGAAGATCTCCTAACAACACACATGTGCACACATGTGCACAACACAAGTGTACAAAGAAGCCAAGAACACATTATGGAGAAAGGAATCACTTCAACAAATGGTGCTGGGAAAAAGGACAGCCACTTGCAAAAGAATGAATCTAGATCACTGTATTATATATTAGGAACTTTATACTGACACCTCCAATTTCAATCCAAAACATCACAAGACACATTCTATTCTTCTCCCTTTTCCACTTGGATAACTATCTGTTCCAACTGTGAGAATTCTGGGTCTTATTATCTTAATATATTTACTCATTTTCTAGCTTAAAATTATCAAAATGCATTTCAGAATTGCTAAATAGCAATGCAATGAAAACACCTCCAAAATAGGATTTTTATCATTAATTTTATTATTACTAGTTTTTGATATAAAGTTTACATACATTGTACATTATTTATTCTGTTGGGCAACAAATCACCTCCAACCTTAATGACTTAAAACAGAAATAATAATAATACATATTAGTAATGTCTCATGATGTCTATGGTTCAGGTATTTGGGGCTTGGTCAGGAGGCTGTAGTTCTGTCTCTCAAGAAAGTGCAGTTCAATGTTGGCAATATTTGGCTGGATTATTCACTTCAGGGTGATTCATCCTCATGACTCTGGGTAAGAGACCTCAGGTTTTGTCCCCATGAAACTCTCCACAGGATGACTTAAGTTTCCTTATGTTATTATGCCTAACTTCATCCAGAGTGAGTGACCCAAGAGATAAACATGGAAGCTACAATGCCATTTAGGAACTTAATTTCATTTGTTAAGTTACACAACAAATGAAGTAGGTCATAACAATTAGTAAATGAAATAGTATCTTCAAAGGGGCACAATAACAGGATGAAAGGAACATTGGGGACTATCTTGGAAAATGACAACCACACAGTGAAATTCGACAGTCTTAAATGTACAGTTTTGATCTATGCATGCTTCCAAGAAACCCTCATTCTTATCAAGATATAGAATATTATCACTGTGGAAAATTAACTTCTTTGCTAGTCAATCTAGCTCCAAAGTAACTACTTATCTGACTTGACCATGATACATTAATTTTGCCTCTTCAAGAACTTCATATATATGGAGATTAACACTGTATTTTTTCCAGTTTCTTTTGCTCAGCATAACATCTCTAACAATCATCCATATTATTACACATGTAAGTAATTCATTCTCTTTTCTGAGTCAAATAGTGCCTCACAGTATTAATGTACTGAAATGTAACACCATGGGACTTAGAGGATTTGGGGAGGGGACTATGAACAACCACAGAATCTAATGAAAACATGGACCAGTCTGGTTGTTGATTGAATTCAATTTTTACTAAATTAAATTTTATCCAGTGTCATATTGTGCTCAAAACACTAGTTTTGACAGAAAGATGGTAATAAAAATGAACATCGCATTTGGATTCCTTGTATGTCTTTCTCTTGTCTTATTGCTCTGGCTAGGACTTCCAGTATTATATTGAAAAGCAGTGGTGAGAGTGGACATCCTTGTCTTGCTCCAGATCTTAATGGAATTGCTTTCAGCTTTTCACCATTGAGAATGATACTGGCTGTTGGCTTGTCATAGATGGCCTTTATGATGTTGAGGTATGTTCCTTGTATCCCAAGAATTTCAAGGGCTTTTATCATGAATGGGTGCTGCACTTTGTCAAAAGCTTTCTCAGCATCTATTGATATTATCATATGGTTTTTTATATTTCTTTTTGTTGATGTGTTGGATAACATTGATTGATTTTCGGATGTTAAACCATCCTGTGTCCCTGGAATGAATCCTACTTGGTCGTGGTGAATTATCTTATGGATACATTGTTGGATTCTGATAGCTAAAATTTTATTGAGGATTTTTGCATCAGTGTTCATTAGGGAGATTGGCCTGTAGTTTTCCTTTTTTGTGCTGTCCTTGTTCGGTTTTGGTATTAGTGTAAAGTTGGCTTCATAGAACGTGTTTGGTATTGTCCCTTCCTTCTCAATTTTTTGGAAGAGTTTGTGAAGGATAGGCACTAATTTTTCTGAATGTTTGGTAGAATTCATTTGAAATTCCATCAGGTCCTTAGCTTTTGTTTTTGGGGAGGTTTTTGATTACCATTTCAATTTCGCTGCTGGTAGTTGGTCTGTTTAGGTGTTCTATTTCTTCTTTATCTAGCTTTGGGTGATTGTAGAGTTGTAGGAATTTGTCCATCTCCTCTAGATTGTTGAACTTGTTTCCATATAACTGTTCATAGTAGTTACTGATTATTCTTTTGATTTCTGCTGTGTCTGTTGTGATTTCTCCTCTTTCATTGATGATCCTGTTTATTTGTTCTTTCTCCCTTTTTTCCTTTGTGAGCCTGGCTAGAGATTTGTCTATTTTATTTATTTTTTCAAAGAACCAGCTCTTGGTTTCATTGATCTTTTGGATTGTTTTTTTAGTTTCAATTTCATTTAATTCTGCTTTGGTTTTTATTATTTGAATCCAAATAGGAAAAGAAGAAGTCAAACTATCACTATTTGCAGATGATATGATAATATACATAGAGAACCCCAAAAACTCCACAGAAAAGCTAATTCAACTCATCAATCAGTTCAGTAAAGTGGCAGGATACAAAATCAACACGCAAAAGTCATAGCCTTCCTATACACAAACAATAAATCTGAAGAAGAAGAAATCAAAAAAACCATCCCTTTTATTATCAAAACAAAAAAAAGTCAAATATTTGGGAATAAATCTAACAAAAGAGGTAAAGGACCTATACAAAGAAAACTATAAAACACTGTTAAAAGAAATAGAAGAAGACACAAAGAAATGGAAAGACATCCCCTGCTCATGGATTGGAAGAATAAACATTATTAAAATGGCCATCCTACCAAAAGCAATATACAGATTCAATGCTATTCCAATAAAAATCTCAATGTCATTCTTCAAAGAAATAGAACAATTATTGATGAAATTCATATGGAATCACCAAAAACCCCGAATAGCCAAAGCTGTCCTGAAAAAAAAAGAAGGGAATGGAGGCATCACACTCCCAGTCTTCAAACTATACTACAAAGCCATAATCATCAAAACTGCATGGTATTGGAACAAGAACAGACATACAGACCAATGGAATCGAATAGAAAATCCAGAAATAAACCCACAGATTTATGATCAACTAATCTTTGACAAAGGAGCAAAGACTATGCATTGGAGCAATGAAAGTTTGTTCAATAAATGGTGCTGGTAAAACTGGGTCGCTACATGCAAAAGAATGAAGCTTGACCACTACCTCACACCATACACAAAAATCAACTCAAAATGGATTAAAGAACTAGACATAAGACCTGAAACCATAAAATACATAGAAGGAAATACAGGCGAAACACTATGTGATATGCACATCAAAGACATCTTTACAGACACATCACCCAAAGCAGTGATAGTGAAGGCAAAGATAAACAGCTGGGACTACATCAAATTAAAGAGCTTCTGCACAGCAAAAGAGACAATAACAAAAACAAAGAGAAACCCCACCAACTGGGAGAACATTTTGCACACAATACCAATGATAAAGGACTGATCACAAAAATCTGCAAAGAGCTGATGAGACTCAACAACAACAAAGAAAATAATCCAGTCAAAAAATGGGCAGAAGAGCTAAAAAGAAACTTCTCTGAAGAGGAAATGCAAATGGCCAACAGGCATATGAAAAAGTGTTCAACATCACTTGTAATCAGGGAAATGCAAATCAAAACTACCATGAGATACCATCTTACACCAGAGAGCATGGCACATATTAAAAAAACTAGCAACAACAAACGTTGGCGAGGGTGTGGAGAAAAGGAACTCTCCTGCACTTTTGGTGGGGAGTGCAAACTAGTCCAACCACTATGGAGAGCTGTGTGGAGATTTCTGGACCTACTAAACATAGAGCTTCCATATGATCCAGCAATTCCACTCCTAGGTATTTACCCAAAGGACACAGAAACATCAATTCCAAAGAACACCTGCACCCCTATGTTTATAGCAGCACTATTTACAATAGCTAAGCTTTGGAAACAGCCCAAATGCCCAAAAAGAGATGACTGGATCAAGATGATGTGGTACATATATACCATGGAATATTACTCAGCATTCAAAAAAGATAAACACATGCAATTTGCAGCAACATGGATGGCGCTGGAAGGGTTGATGCTCAGCGAAATAAGCCAGAAAGAAAAAGAAAAATACCGGATGGTCTCACTCATAGCAGGAATCTAGAAATCTTAAATAAGGGACCAGGAAAATGAATAACTATAAGAAAGTGAAAATCAAAATCAACAAAAAACTATGAACCAGAGACACTTTTTGGTGGTGGGGGGCGGGGAGGGGAAGGATTGGCGTCAGTATGGGGGAGTTGCAATTGTATGGGGAATATAAAAATAAAATTTATTATTTAAAAAAAGAACAGTGCAGGGTCTCTATTTTTTTTTTTAAAAGAACCACAAATTATTGATGAAACAGAAGCACAGAGTAAACCTGGTAAAATGCATGGTGAGAAATGTAGAACAGAATTTGTTGAGGAAGGTAGCTACCTACTTTCAGAATCTCACCACAAATCAAGGAAGGATGGAAGAGCTTTGTATTTCTTAGCACCAAAGGGAATAAAATAAGGGTACATTAGGGAGAATGATTTATAGATATAAGCAGTATAAAACGCACTATGAGGAATCATTCTTAGATTCCCAAAAGACTGGAAGAGACTGGGCACTGATGGCAGCATCTCATTTCCTGATTGTCAGCATTCTACTTGTGGGATACCCCTCATGCATCTCAGCTTTGATCTAGGTATGGAGAAGAGGATCTGTTGATGAAATCTTGGAGTATAGCAACCATTACAATTTCTTTTACTGGGTGGTCC